>NC_133429.1:48128002-48465502 GCF_011762505.2 Arvicanthis niloticus | reverse complement strand
AGTATATGATCATCCTGGGTTTGGTCTTCATCTTCCAGTTTGGGATCTCTTGCTCATGTCTGGCTATTAACAGAAACAAACAGGTAATTGTAAGCCCTTTCACATACTTGCTTTCCCCATCCTTAAACCTCTTAATCTGCCCCCTTCATCCTGTCCTGCTCAAACCCATTGCTTCCAGTTGTGTGCTCCCTGACATGTATGGTTAATTCCCCAAGATGCAGTCAGAGAGGACCTAAGAGACTTGACATTAGCGGTTTCTGTGGGATTGCCCTAGCTAGAGCAGGGAATAGGAAGCTCCTGAAACTGAGCAGGATGCAGGGAGACTAATGTTCCTCTGCCTGTGCGCTCTAGGCGGATGTCATCAATACTTCATGGTGGGTCTTGAGCAATAGTACCCGACATGAATTGGAGAGAAGTTTTGACTGCTGTGGCTTGTTCAACCTTACAACCCTGCACCTACAAGATGACACTTCCTGCAGTGCAGTAAGTTGAAGGATTAGTCATTTCTGGGACATTCACTACAGCTGTTCGGATGGGGCAGGTGAACTGCTTTGCATTCTCTGTATATACTTTTGTTCCCAGATGTGCAAAACTAGGAGCTCTACGTGCCAGATGTGTGGGGAGATGTTCCTTAAACATTCAGACAAAGCCCTCAAGATCCTTGGAGGTGTTGGGCTCTTCTTTAGTTTCACAGAGGTGATGACTCCTGTTCCCTCATACACACACTTGTAAGCTTTCATCCCCATGACCCCAAAATAACCTGCCTTCTCTCCGTTTCCTGTAGATCCTTGGTGTTTGGCTAGCAATGAGATTTCGGAATCAAAAGGACCCTCGAGCCAACCCCAGTGCCTTTCTATGAGACTTTTGATCTCCTGGACAGGGTCTTTGCAACCTCGGCTGGTCACCAGCTAGCTCTGTAGCCAAGGACCCTGAACTCCAGATCCTCCTGCCTCAGCCTCCTCTGCTGGCATTACAGGCGGTCACCACACTCAGCCAGCCTTGCTGTCTCCCAGCTTTTTAAACACCCCAATTCTTAAAAACCTAGGGTGGCCACCCCCCACATATGGTGTTTTGTTTTAGAGAGAAGTTTTACCTCACTCCCAATTTTTTAAAAACCTAGGGTGGCTACACCCACATACGGTGTTCTGTTTTAGAGAGAAGTGTTTTACTTCACTCCCAAGAACTCATCAAGTGATGGCTAGACTTATGTTTGTATTCTGATTGGAGGGGAGAGGACTCCATGCATCTGCCTACGAGGGTAACCATTTTCCCCTCCTTTCAAGACCCTTGGCTTCACGGACAAAATCAACACTAAGGGAAACCCCAGGGCCTCAAGAATTTCTACTGATCAACTGTCACCCCATCCCCACCTACGGTCTCTGTGGAAGCAGAACCAGTCAACTTAAACTAAAGCCATTTTGACTGAATATTCAAAGAAGGGATTTGAAAGATGCTCTCCAAGCAGGACTCCCTGCCTAGGTCCTCGTGGGGAACTTGCTTTCATGTGGTTTTTGTCAAATCTCCCAGTGGCAAAGCCAATAGGAAAAGCATTAAAGAAAAATAAAGACCATACTTCTTTGTCTTGTTTTGTTTTCCTGTATAAAAACGATCCCAATATAAATCAGGGAGGGAAGAAGACAGATGTGCCTGCCCTTTAGTGTAGAGGAATGGGTGGGCAAGGGGGGTAAACCTCGTAAGGAGAGGTGGGGAATTGTCATTTAAGGCTTAAAATATTCTCTGTAAAAAACTGGAGGACTCTCCACAGCCTCGGGGGAAGGTAGAGGCTGCAGCTTAGGTTCTCTCCACCGAAGCTGTGAAAGGCAGTCCCTCTTCTCACTCAGGGTCACTTTCCTCCTGGCGCAGGTAGGAGTGCTGCAGGGCTCGGAAGGCAGAGAGTCGCTTATGTGGGTTAAAGGTCAGCATTTCCTGAGGGGAGAGGGAAAGGTCAGAAAACAGCCAACGAGCCAATGCCCACCCAACACAGCTGCAACAGCCTGTTTCCTTTACCCCCCTCTGGCTGGCCATTCGCAACAAGCAGTGAAAACTAGTCGGTCCATAACAAGATCTTAGCTCCAGGATGGTCCGGGCCCGTTTTGTTTCATCTTTGTGCACATGCTCATGTGTGAAAATGTGGGCATGCACACATCAGTGTATACACGCAGAGGTCAGCAGTCTGGGCTGCCAGTCCTTGCCTTCCATCTCATTAGAGAGTCTGTCAGTGCTGCAGATCCAAGGGATCTGTCCATCTCACCGAAAGAGTGGCACTATAGAAGCACCCAACTTCTACATGGGTTCTGGGGGATTTGAACTCAGGTCCTCATACCTATGCAACGGAGCTCTACCCACAGAGCCAGCACCTTAGGCCACCCTGTTTGTCTTAACACATCCCCACTCAGGCCCAGTACCAGCAGCAGCTGTGCTCCAGATTCCTCCATCTCTGGCACCACTGACTGCACTGGCCGAGGCCCTCTGGGGGAAAAGGCTCCTCGAGGTAGAGAGACCTCTCGAGGCCAGTCGTCTTCTGGAGGCAATCCAATGAGACTGTGGGGACAGGACAGCTCTGGTCACGAGGGGCCTTTCTTTCCCCAGCTTTCGTCTCCAGGGCAGCAGCAACAGACTCAGATGAAAAGTTTATTTCCTTTTCCTTATAGAATACTTACTCAAAGATCTTTCCCAACTGGTCAGCTTCAGAGTTTCCACAGAAGAGAGGCCTAAGGCGGAAAGATACTCAGTGTCTGTATTATTTCAAAGACAGATTAGGGATGGGAAGTTCCTAAAGCCAGGACATTTCAGATTTGCCTATATGATGTCTTGGTTCGAGGCAAGGTGGTCGGCATGAACTGGGTAGTTGGGTGTTCCGCACCATACATGCACAAGAAGAATGAACGGTCAAGAACAGATACGTCTGGGGGGGCTGGAGAGATGGCTCAGAGGTTAAGAGCACTGACTCCTCTTCCAGAGGTCCTGAGTTCAATTCCCAGCAACCACATGGTGGCTCACAACCATTTGTAATGGGATCTATCGCCCTCTTCTGGTGTGTCTGAAGACAGCTACAGTGTACTCATATAAATGAAATAAATCTTAAAAAAAACAAACAAAAAAAAACCCAACAACAGATACATCTGTAAAAGACTTGGGGGCGGATGGAGTGTGAAGCATTTGCTCTGTGTGTGTGTGTGTGTGTGTGTGTGTGCGTGCGTGTGCGCGTGCGTGCATGCGCTCTGATTTCAACCTCTACCACTGTAAGATAGCACCAAAAGATTTTGTAGAACTAAAGATGGCTTAGGAGTTCCAAGTCCCAGCCAGGCTTGGTGGCGCATGCCTTTAATTCCAGGGCTCTAGAGGCAGAGGCAACTATATCTCTGAGTTCAAGGCCAGGGTGGCCTACAGGGCAAATTTCAGGACAGTCATGGCTACACAAAAAAACCCTGTCCCATTAAAAAGGAACAAATAAAATGTTTCTAGTCAGTCGGGCAGTGGTGGTGCACGGCAGTGGTGGCGCACGCCTTTAATCCCAGCACTTGGGAGGCAGAGGCAGGCGGATTTCTGAGTTCGAGGCCAGCCTGGTCTACAGAGTGAGTTCCAGGACAGCCTAAAGCTAACAGAGAAACCCTGTCTCGAAAAACAAAAGCAAACAAACAAACAAAAAAACAAAACAATGTTTCTAGTCCCGTACTTCCGACGGAACATCTCTGCGAAGATACAGCCAACGCTCCACATGTCCACAGGTGTTGCGTATGTAGACTGCAGAAGAACTTCAGGAGCTCGGTACCAGAGCGTAACAACCTAAAGACAGGAGAATTGAGTGTGTGTTATCCTTACGAACCACAACTGCTTGGTTCTGACTACATCATGCACAAGATTCCTCAGCTGCTATGGGAAACCACCAAGTGCTACCCCAGATCACAACCTATTCTGGCTACCGTTTTTTACTGACCACAGGCGTGAGGGCCATCTGATAGCTGTAGATTCTGGCTAGGCCAAAGTCAGCCAGCTTGACCGTCCCATTACTTGTCACTAGAATGTTCTCTGGCTTCAGGTCCCGGTGAACAATGCAGTTTGCGTGAAGAAAATCTAGGCCCCTTAGAAACTGACGCATCAGATCCTGGATTTGAAGAAGAAAGCACAGAACACTGGCAACTATGTATCAGGTTCAGAATCCCCAACAACTTCTACTGAAAATACCAATCCACTTCCACCCACCCAAACTCACCTTAATGGTCTCAACTGGCAAGCCTGGCGGAGGTGCTTTGTCCAGGTATGTCCTTAGGTCCTGGTCTATATGCTCAAACACTAGGGTGACCTTGATATCCCGATCAGTCCGGGAAGTAGCACAGACATCCATCAGCCTGAGAAGAACAAATGGTCACCAGCTGGTCAGCCCCTTTGTTTCAACGTGGCTTCTGGCTTCTAGGGTCCCGCTCCTGACTTACGGGTCCTATTGTCCTCTCCGCCCCACTCCCAATCCAACCTTCTCACCGTACAACATTGGGATGTTCAAAGGCCTCCAGCCTCCTTAACAAGGCCACCTCACGAACTGTGCTGACGGGAAGGCCCCCTCCAGCTGCTCCTCCATTAGGAACTCTCACACTCTTGAGGGCCACAAAGTGGCCACTGTGGGGATCTCGGGCTTTGTACACCGTCCCATAGGCACCGACACCAATTTCAGCCACGGGTTCATATCGAGTGGTAGCCATTCTCGGAACAGGGGATCTACAATCACAGAGGCTTCTAATACCAAACTCTCTCTCAGAGTTAGGAGGGGTTGACCCGGCAGTAACAAAGGAACTCCTGCACAAGGTCTCACCAACGCCATCACCAGCATCCCACCCCTCCACACTTCCAGGGCCCGAGCCTTAGGTAACACAAAGACTCCCATCAAACCCTCCTCCGGCCACGTTTTGTCCCGGAGGAAGAAAAGAATGCTTTCTTTTCTTTCGGAGGACATCGCACTGGGCACAAAGAAGATCTCACAGTGCACAGGGTTTGCATCGAGGATTCTGCACTTCACTCTCTGAAATCACACCCTCGCCCGCGACCACAAAGGCCCCACTTCCCGCCATTGGGCCACCTTCCATAATCGGCCAGCGGCGCGCACGCGTGGGGAGCTGGAGGGTGCTGGTGGTGGCGGGGACTGGCCCCCCGTTCCTGGATGGGGCTGCACTCACCTTACGCTCGGCCAAGAGCTGTGGAGGTGGCCCTTTATCTGGGCCCGGGAGCCGGTTCCTGCGGCGCCATACACCGGGGATCGGTCCCGGGCAGCTGGACGCTTTGGGCCAGACCATAGACACGGGCGGAGAGCTAGAGAGGCCCCCTCACCCCCACCCTCACCATGTGACCAGCTGCCAGAGAGGCGCGCGGAAACCCGAGGGGCGGGGCGGGCGCCGGACGTTCTGGACACGTGATCCCCACCCATGCGCAGTGGGCGACCGGGGAGGCTTTGATGGGAGAGGTGTGGTGGGGGAAGGGGGCGGGGTTTGTCTCGCCACGTGACCTGTTGCTATCCCACGTGACCCCTTGACTTTGCGCTGAGAAGCAGAGGTGTGGTTACGCTGTGTGGCACGTGACTGGCTGCCATCCCCTTACTGCCGAGGGGGTGTGTGGGGGCGAGAGAGGGTGGAGCACAAGGCGGTGCCATGGCAACCGGGCCAACCAGCTCTCAACTCTCGGCTCAAGGCCGAGCTTGAGCGCATCTTGAGTCTCACTATGCGTCTCTATGTGGGCGGGAGGTCGAGGTGCTAGTGGGAGATCCTGGTGCCAGAGATGGTGCTGTAACATTTCCACTCCACCGCCATGGGGGGAAACATTCGTATTTGTGTCTTTCTTTTACTCATTCATTCAACAAAATCTTACTAAGTGCTTCCTTCCAGTTGGTATGCGATGTTTTTGTTTTGGTGTCTCAGTCACTCGCCCTTTGAAGTGATGATAAAGATAGCTAATATAGGCAATTGTGGTCTCATAGAACCGGGAATCTGAGGAGGAAACTAGGATTAAAAGATGGACAGAATAAGATTAATGTAGTAAGCCACTTTATGGGGACTTGTAAACCTCCCCGGGAACATTAAAAACAGCAAGAAGTTATTGGAAATAAGGGTACTTGATCTTACAAGGGTCTTTACACTAAGAATGATACACATCTATGTGATTGCACGAACAGACAACAGAGTGAGCATGGCCAAGGGCAGTCACCACATTGCCTGAACATGACTTGGGTCCCTCTGCAAACCTGCGACTCATCGTTGGGGTCACGTTCCTATTTTTTTTTTCCAGTCCAGCTTAGAACATACTCTTGCCCTGATCAGCATTTCCTATATGGTCTGCCTACAGAAATCTAGTAGAGGTAGATCTGTGTGACTCCTTTACTGTGTCCCATCGCTTAGAAGGACCACGTTCCCATTTGTGAAAAATTGCCTAAAATCTAGAGCTATTTTAAATTGATTTTTTGGTGCAGGAGATTGCAGTTGGTGTTTTTATATGCAGCAAGCATGGGTTCAGTCACTGATCTGTATTTCTGAACCTAAACTCTAAAATCATATTTGAGACACTATAGCTGAGGCTAGTCTCAATAGCAATTTTTGTGTCATAGCCTCTAAATGCTGTTTTTATAGACATGAGCAACTACTTTGGCTCTGTTCTATTTTATTGTGGATTTTTGTTCTGTTTTAATGAAACAAGGTCTCATATAGCCTAGGTTGGTTTTGAAATGGACATGTAGCTAGGCTAACTTCACATACTGGATCCTCCTGCTCCATCTTCCTAGAACTAAGGTTAAAGGCATGCAACACACTCTTTTTCTTTTCTTTCTCTCTTTTCCTTTCTCTGTCTTTTCTTTTCTTGAGACTAGGTCTTGCCAGGTAGCCCAGGCTGGCCTCAGACTCGCCAATGTCCACATGCTTGGATTCCAGACCTGAGCCACCACACCCAGACTGAAACCATTTTGTTACCTGTTTTGCTGTGCATTCCATTCTAACTTCTTACTTTTCTGGTTGAGAATGTAAAAGTGGTGGGGTATGGTGGCACATGCCTTTAATCCCAGGGGATTGGGAGGCAGAAGCAGAGGCAGGTGGATTTCTGTGAGTTCAAGCCAGCCTAGTTTACTTAGTGAGTTCCCAGCTAGCCAGGACTACACATTGAAACCTTGTCTGAGAGGGGTGTGGGGAGGAAATGTATACGAGAATGTGAATGTAAATTGAGGATTAATGTAAATCACAGTCAAGTACCACACAGAAGGTGTGTATCAGACAGATCTGCTGCCGCCTGGATGTTTCTTGCCTTGCCAACAAGAGCAGAAAGAAAAAGATCCAGTCCTAAATTGGCTAAGGGGTTGGAGAGGTGGGTGTTTCTTTGGCTCCATTCCTAGGGCTGTTTGGGTTTTTAGCTTTCTGAAAGGCTGTCTGTGAGCTTATTCAGTTCCCAACACAGGTATTCCCTGCTTCTTTTTACCGCCCATACGACCCGACCCCACAGCAGCTTCCTGTCCTCACAGAAGATATCTTCTTTGTCTGCTTAAGTCACAGACTTGCCCCCCCCCCCCACTTCATTCATCTGTCCATCCACAGCAACTGGATGCTGTGGAAACCTTACTGTCTTTGCTGCCATTTTCCATTGAGGAGTCTTAATTTGGCAATCTGTCCCTGGCTCGACTTGCTCATTCCCTCCCTTTTCTGTTAATTACTCTTTTACTAATTAATTTTTTTCTCAGTGTCTTTGACCCAGTGGGCTCCCCGGGAATGCCTTTCCTCCAGCTCCACAAAGGGGCTGAGAGGGAGGGTGTAAATACAAAGCAGACCACCACCAACAAAAAAAAAAAAAACCCAAATGACAGGCCCAGTCGTAGCTCTAGGGGTCAACTGAAAACAAAGATTTAAGCGTGTTTGTGTGGTATTCACTTCAGAGTAGTAGAGCTGAGGGCAGGAGGGTATCATGGAAGACACGCCCATTCCTCTGGCATCCTTTCTGCTCACTCGCCACCTTCACACGTCAGAATCAACCGCTTGTTTCTCACACAACCTCACTCCATTCCCGCACACCAGCATCTCACAGTCCCGCACCCAGCACCCTTTTACAATCCTTTGTGTGGTGTTAGGGTCCATCCCTTGCCCACTCACCTCCCGCACGCCCGACTCCCTGCAGAGCTTTCTTTGCTCACGCCCATTATGCACAGACCTCCGTGCCCCGTTACACCTGCAGCCTTCCACGACTCACCTTCCCTCCTCACCCCCACCCGCGCGCACACACCTATTCTTCCACCCCGGTACACACTCCCCTTCCTTGGCCACTCCCCTCCATCCCTCCCCCCTCCCGTGTCTCGCACACTCGCCCCGCCCCTGGGGACACCTGCTCGTGCTGGGCAGGGCGGGGATGCGCAGCCGCGGCCCCTTCTCCTCCGCTCCCCCTCCCCGCCCCACCCCTCCCTCCATCCCTCACCGGCTCCCCGGCTCCCGCCCCGCCCGCCCGCCGCTCCGGGGGGGTCTCCGCCGCCGCCGCCGCCGGAAGGAGCCGCCATTTGCTACCGCCGAACGCACGGGCCGAGCCGAGCCGGATCCGGGAGTCGGAGCGGGACTGGGGCCGGGAGGACGACGATGGGGGGCGGCCCCGCCGCAGGAGGACCGGGGCGCATAAGCCCCGGCGGCCGGCCGGCTCCGGACCCCGACCCGCGGGGCGCGGCACCCTGAACCCCCTCCCCGCCCCCTGCCCCTGCTCCTGCTCGGGCCATGCCTGCCCACCCTGCCGTCCGCGGGCTGACGGCCCTCTCGGCCCCGCGAGCCCTGGTGCCCCGGCGGCGGCAGCAGTGAACAGCGCTTGCAGGCCGCGGAGACCCCGGCCCGGTCCTGCGCTCCCGCGCGCGCCCCCTTCCCGGCCTGCTCCTCTCCCCTCCCCCCGCCGCTCGGGAGCCCCCCTCGCTCGCCGCCCCCCGCCCCCCGGCGCCCGGACGATGCTCAAGTCTCGGCTCCGCATGTTCCTGAACGAGCTGAAGCTGCTGGTGCTGACGGGCGGGGGGCGGCCCCGGGCCGAGCCGCAGCCCCGGGGGGGCGGGGGAGGCGGCTGCGGCTGGGCGCCCTTCGCCGGCTGCTCCGCCCGGGACGGTGACGGCGACGAGGAGGAGTACTACGGGTCGGAGCCGCGGGCCCGGGGCCTGGCCGGCGACAAGGAACCGCGGGCCGGACCCCCGCCGCCGCCCGCGCCGCCGCCGCCGCCCCCAGGCGCGCTGGACGCCCTGTCGCTCAGCAGCAGCCTGGACAGTGGGCTCCGAACCCCCCAGTGCAGGATCTGCTTCCAAGGCCCTGAGCAGGTCAGGCCCGGGCACCTGGCTGGGCGGGGAGGGTGGGGGCGCGCACCTGGGGTGTCCGCGGAGACCGGAGCAGGGGGCGGGGCCAGGGGAGCTGGGCGGGACCCAGGACCCGAGTGGGAGTGGGGTGAGGCTAGCCTGGATGGAGACTCCAGGAGTGTGTCAAGATTGGGGCGAGGTGGGTGGGGGGTCAGGGCCTCCCCGTCAGGGTGGGGCTTTCTCCTCGGCGGGCTCAGAATCTCTGTCACAGGTTATCAGATAGCTCTTAGCACCTGCTCCCTCACCTTCGGGTCGCCATTAGCCAGGGAGCCTATTCTTTCGGAAGTGGGCAGAAAGGAAGGTACATTTGTCCGCACGTTGAGGGGAGGGACCAGGCAGGACCCTGCCCCACTCAGAATTTCCCCTGGTGAGGCAGTTTTTGCTCCTGTCTTGCAACTTATCCACTTCATTCTAAAGAGCCTTCTTTGTTTAATTTTATGGGTAAAGTTGTCCCGGGATAGTGCATCTCTGTGCAGCGAGAAATGACTATTGGACTAAAGGGGAACATGTTCCACTCCTGCCCCCCCAAGTGTCTCCCCATTTTAGCGTGGACACCACGATTGGTTATCCATCCCAGTTAGCACCGGATCTGTATAGTAGAAGTCCTGTGGTGAAGGCAGGCATAGCTCAGCAGCACAGCCTCTCCCCTTCCTCCAGATCCTAGGGAGAAGTCAGCTCCTTAGGATGTCTTAATCGCCTTTCTTATTTCTAGAAGGGAAGACTCAGGCTTCCCTCCCTTCTCACCTTTGATCCCTTTGGTTGGAGAAGTTTTTCTTCAGCTCTGACTTCTTACTTTTGTGCTGCAATCTTAGCTCTGATCTGGGTGAAAAATCCCGAGATTTTAAGTGTCGTAGTATGGTAGTATGACTGACCTGAAGAAGAGGTTTCACCAGGCAGTGGTAGAGCACGCCTTTAATCCCAGCACTTGGGAGGCAGAGGCAGGCGGATTTCTGAGTTCGAGGCCAGCCTGGTCTACAGAGTGAGTTCCAGGACAGCCAGGGCTACACAGAGAAACCCTGTCTCGAAAAACCAAAAAGAAAAAAAAAGAAGAAGAAGAGGTTTCCTCTCCAGGAGTGCTGCAGAAGGGGTCCGGGGTATGACTGCTGACAGGGGCCCTCCCCTCTCTTCCTCCAGGGGGAGCTCCTGAGCCCTTGCCGCTGTGACGGCTCAGTGCGTTGCACACACCAACCCTGCCTAATCCGCTGGATCAGTGAGAGGGGTTCCTGGAGCTGTGAACTTTGCTACTTCAAGTACCAGGTCCTGGCGATCAGCACTAAGAATCCACTACAGGTGAGGTGCAGGGGGCCCTCTGAACCGGACCTTGCAGGGAACCTATTTCATCTTAGTGTTTTCCAAGCCACCTCCCCCCACCAGTATGGCTGTCCAAGACACACCATTCTGGCCCTATTCTAGACACTTAGCACAATGAGGGGTCGGGGGACCACAGTGTTAATGATTGCCGTATGTCACTTGTTGTATTTTAACTCAGTCTTCATAATGATCTTATTAGATACCATCATCATGCCTGTCTTTAGTAACGGGGGCACAGACACATGTAGAGATTAAATACTTGTCTACACTGCTCAGCTAGTAAGTGACGGGGTTAAGATTGGAGTTCCAGTCTGCGTGTTTGGCTTTCAAAGCACTCGTCCGATCCTGCCTTCCTTGAATAAGCTGGACAGGTGGACACTTCTCTCTCTCTCCGCACCTGCTTCTGCTTAGTATCTCCCATAGTTCATTTTAGGCTAGATCAGGGCACAGAGAAGACCGATTCTGGGTGCTGCCTGAAGAATTTAGGGGGGTGCCCCTCACCCCGCTATGTAACCCAGTGACTTATTCCAGCGCTTTCTCCCATACAGTGGCAGGCCATCTCCCTGACCGTCATCGAGAAGGTCCAGATTGCTGCTATCGTCCTGGGCTCACTCTTCCTCGTGGCCAGCATCTCCTGGCTCATCTGGTCCTCACTCAGCCCTTCAGCCAAGTGGCAGCGCCAGGATCTGCTCTTCCAGATCTGCTATGGCATGTACGGCTTCATGGATGTGGTCTGCATAGGTGAGGACGCACCTCTCCCTCCTGCGCTGGCTTAGCATCTTCCTTTACTTGGTCATATAACTTCCCTGCCCATCCATTCAGCTTCATGGCTATAATTCTGCCATTGCAGAACTGTTAGGGCTAGCCTGGGGCCCTGGTCGTTGTAGGTCTGTCTTCTCAGTCTGCAGAAATTAATGCCATGTATGGGCAGCAGTTCACCCTGTAGCCTTGGCAGTCCTGGAACTCACTGTGTAGACCATGCTGGCCTCGAACTCAGAGATCTGCCGGCCTCTGCTTCCCCAGTGTTGGGATTAAAGGCGTGGGCCACCACTAGCCGGCTCACCCTGGTTTTCTTATCCCTTCGCTTAGGCCTCATCGTCCATGAAGGGTCTTCTGTTTATCGCATCTTCAAGCGCTGGCAGGCCGTGAACCAGCAGTGGAAGGTCCTGAACTATGACAAGACCAAGGACGTGGGAGGAGACGCAGGGGGAGGGGCAGCAGGGAAGCCAGGCCCCAGGACCTCAAGGACCAGCCCCCCTACTGGGGCCCCCAGCCGGCCCCCAGCCGCCCAGCGCATGCGGACGCTCTTACCTCAGCGCTGTGGTTATACAATCCTGCATCTCCTTGGACAGCTAAGGCCACCAGATGCTCGTCCCAGCTCTCAATCTGGTCGAGAGGTTGTCATGAGGGTCACCACAGTCTGACCTGGACTCCAGGAACAGGGATCTTAAGTCAGTGCATCAGCCAGAGGTGAGCTCTCCTGGCTGCTGGAGATACAACCTAGACAATGTGATTGGGGCACAGTGACCCCACCACTGAGGATCTCTGTGGACAGCCTCAAGCTTGGAGACATTGTCTGGCCTCTACTGCCCACAGGGTAGAGACCCCCCGGATGACATTCCAGTTCCCACTGACACCGCCTCATACTCATCTTGAGGATGGCCAGCAGGCAAGCGGGGAGAACGACTTTTCTTCCTGGAGAGAACCATCTTTACCTCAGCTTTAGGGCCTCCAGTCCCCTGGCTCCACCGTGGTGACTTGGTAAAGGGAGACCAATGCCAGAAATAAGATGGGTCTGTAGACCCCCATTCCCCACCCCATGGCCACAGGGCATCTGGCAATAAGACTAGTAAACGTTGACTCCCGTTCCCTGCATGAGGGCGGGGGACTTCCCCCTGCCCCACCCCCCACTGCATGGGGGAGGGGCATAAAGAATCATTTATATGCACATGGAGACTCCTTTCTCATCTGGGGCTCTTCTGAAGGGCTGGAGGGTGTGGGGAGGCTCCTCAGCTTGGGCTGCAAGTCCCAACAGTGCATATGGAGTTGGAAGAGGGACTCCTGCTCGCCGGTGAATAATTCACGGGGCCTGCTAGGTGCTCAGAGGTAGCTGAGGAGGGGTGGGCTGGCAACCTGTGAGGAGTTACATGATTTAGAAAAAAATAATATCTGAGCTCTTTTTTTTCTTCCTGTCTACCTCACAGACTCGGGATGAGGATAAATGGGAGACAGGTTGAATGCTGTGACAGAGGAAGTTGACAGGGGTGTTTACAGAGTTCCCTTCTGTCTGCCATTTATTATTTTAAACAGTAGGTGATATAGCAAGTTCCGGAATGTGGTTTCTGTCAGCAGTGGCACACAACTTTGGTGTTTTGAGAGACACAATAGAGACACAAAAGAGGAAGTCGATACCGCATCTGTGCAGGACAGTGGCTGTTGTAGGAACGAGAACCCTCCTGACCTTCCAAACACTGGACCTGGGGGGTGGGGGGCGCTTGAGCTACTCAGCCTGTCTGAGAACAGTCCTTTCCTTCTGGGTACTGTGTACCCCCAGAGGAATGGTGGGAGATGAACATGGACTCACTTAGGGTGACAAGGAAGGAGCCTCCTCCCTCAGTGTTATGACTTTAACCCCAGTTGACACTATTTCTGCAGTGGTTCAGGATCACAGGCTTGATCCAGGTGTGCCCGGCTAGTGGTCTTACTGGGAGATAGAGGTGTAAGAGAACTCTTAATATAGTATAGAAAGGATTTGGGAAATGTAGGTCTAAGGGCTGGGGGTGTGGGTCAGTGGTGTGTGCATGTGGTCCTGGAGCTAACTCCCATACCACCAAAAGAATTATATGGGTCAGCTTGAAGCTTGATCCCCTTCCTCCTGAATCCTGGAGGCTGGGTGTTATATGAATGATGGTGTCTTTTTTAAGTGAACCATTCACAAGCAATTAAAAAATTACTTCATACATTGCTAAAATCAGATCCAGAGGGCTTTCTTACTATTGGTCCTCTAATGGACAGTTCCACTCTGCTTCCACTTGGGAAGGCTTGGAAACAGTGGGTGTCTTCAAACAGCCCATCTACCCTGGAGCACCAGAAACCTTGCTCCATGCCTCTCGAGCAGGGGTCTCCATGCCTCTCCAGCAGGGGTCTTGGCTGCTGTCCGTGGTGCTAGCTGCAGACTGGCCTGTGGGTGTCAGAACCTGAGCCGTGGGGGGTTGGGGGGGAGGGGGTCTGACTTAATTCCAAATGTGAAAGTCTTGAGAGGAGCAGAGTGTCAAGGAACTGATGCTGCGCTCTCCAGCTTTCTGGCAGGAAACTTTACCCAGAAACACAAGCCCTCCCTGCTACCTGGAGACAGAGG
This sequence comes from Arvicanthis niloticus, assembly GCF_011762505.2. NCBI lineage: Eukaryota > Metazoa > Chordata > Mammalia > Rodentia > Muridae > Arvicanthis > Arvicanthis niloticus. The sequence goes on along the minus strand of NC_133429.1, from coordinate 48,451,505 downwards.
GCGCTGACTTTATTGATTGGTTATTAACAGAAGAGTCGGTGGAGATAAGATGGGGACAGAAAATCAGCAACTGCTAAGTCTGTGTTGGCAGAAGGGACTCAGGTAGATAAGACACATCTGGGGCTTCTGAGCCCAGGTTAGATGTTCCTCGGGATGGTTCTTCCTGGAAGCTTAGGCATACTCAAGAACACACACACACACACACACACACACACACATCCATGTGCCCTCTGGGTCCTGCAGGCCCACTTTCCCCTCCCCTACAACACGAGTGGAGGGCTTCGGATAAAGCCGTGCGTGCCTACCAATATAATATCTCGTTTTTTCTTTTTCCTAACTGACACAGACCCTTGTCTAGGAAAGAGGTCATAGGCGCTGCTGCCTCTTCAAAGTGTCCTTTCTGCCTAGCCACTGGGCAGCACAGGACGGCAGGTCCTTCATTGACTTCCGGGAAACAGGTCTCGTAGGTTCAGCTTTACGCTCCGAGCTCAGACCCGCTAAAACTCAGGTATTTTATGTTGAAGTTGGACTTGGTGGTAAGAGAGTAGCAGATATTGAACAAACAGATGAGACAAGAGGAGGAGGAAGAAATGTCCAGAGTCCTTGACCTTGTCACAGGGCTTCCAGCATGCCCTGCGTCTCTGGGTCATGTGCGTGATTTGATCCCCAAGGGAAGTCCACTGGCTGGGAGAGTCTCTGTGGTTAGGGAGCCATGTCTAGGATGGGGTGGAGGAAATGTGAAGTGGACTCTATACCCAGCTAACTGGAGTATGAGGGAGGGAGGAGGAGGCAAATCCTGACATGGGAGGTAAGCTGGATCCAGACACCGGTGTGTAGAGTGCTGAGAGATTCATTGGGATGGAGGATGAGTTAATCTGTGTACCTCACAAGGAGAGTACTGTGTGCGGGGGGGGGGGGGGGGGGGGGGGGGCACAGAATGCTGACTCAGGGAAGCAGGGTCTCTTGGCCTGGCTCACTTCTGCCATGCTCCAGGGCTCCTCTTGAGTGACTCCTGCTGGAACCCGTGTCTTTCTTTGAAGGAGGGCGGAATGGACATTCTAGGATGCCCTGCAGTGTTGGCAGTCCAGGCTCTGTAAGCTCTTCTCTCACCAAGAGTCAAGCTGCGTCTGGCCATCTCTGAAAAACCCTAAGCACCCAGATCCATTTTACAAATAGCTCCTATACTCACTGTTCACCCCCTTAAATCTCTGCTAGGAAGCCAGACGAGACTTGGCTGTTCCCACCACAGATAGAAACATGTCTGGGTTTGTCACAAAACACTCTTTCAAATGGATCATCATCCAGACCTCCCATTGCTATGGGAGTTGCTTTCAGAAACTGAGAGAAGCCAAGGTGGGTGATGGGGCTCAGGATCTTGCCAGGCGTGGGGGAAAAGTAAACCCAAAGCCAAGGAGTAAACATTTTATTTTAAAACATAATAAATATATTTTTTTAAATATAAAAAGACAGCCTGGGAAGGGCTGGGCAGGCCAAAAGATGGGAGATAAGGAGTGGACCCACTTTAGAGTGGCCAAAGAGCCAAGTGGTTGAAGAGTGGAAGAGCCAAGGGGAGCTTAAAAATGCCATAAGGTAGGCAAGGGCAGATTTACTTTCCTAGAGGAAAGATTAAGAGAGAAAAGGGTGGGCAGAGCGTGGTGAACGGTCATCTCTTCTGCCACCTGGTCCAGACTCAATCTGAGAATGTATGGTGTCAAATAGCCAGGGATAGACCCTGACAGGAGATAGAAAGACTGATAAAGCTGGAATCGGTAGCTAGTGTCTGTAACCCAACACTTGGGAAGGTGAGGTGAGGGGGTTGTGAGTTCAAGGACAGCATGGAGTACATAGCAAGACTCTGTCTCAAAAAGGAAAAGAGCTAAAAGCCTAGTAGACCAGTCATCACTCATCTCAGAGAGCTCAGATGGTCAGGTAGAGATGCAACCAGGTGCAGACCAGATGCACAGTCACTTAGCTTGTGCTGTGATAAACGCTTAGACAGCGTGTCAAGGAACACTGTAAGCACCAAAGGATCAGTGGGTGAATCCCTCTCGAGGCTGCCCGGGGTTTTTAGCTAACCCCTGAGTTGGTGCTTTAAGGATATGTTAAAATCTGAGGGCTTTGGATCCTGAGGAATGATCAGGAGAGGTATTGAGCAGGAGAAAGAATTGTGGTTCTGTGATACCTGCTGAGTCCTGCTAAGTACACATAGGTCAGGCCTGCTTCCTGAAGTTTGCTCAGACAGACAGGCCTTGAGGGAGAGTGTGCCTTTTTTTTTTTTTTTTTTTTTTTTTGGTTTTTCGAGACAGGGTTTCTCTGTGTAGCCCTGGCTGTCCTGGAGCTCACTCTGTAGACCAGGCTGGCCTCAGAAATCCGCCTGCCTCTGCCTCCCAAGTGCTGGGATTAAAGGCGTGCACCCCACTGCCTGGTGAGAGTGTGCCTCTTGTACATAGTAAAGAGCGTTCTGTCTGGAGAGAGATGATGGCAGCTGCCTTCCACAGGACTATCTGTCTACAAACTGTAGATTGATGCTCCTCTCAGGTACCAGGACAGTCCGGGTCATGGGCTTGACTGGAAGAGCACCTGGCTCAGGCAGCACCTCAAAATGGGTCAAGATCTGGAAAGGGGGGAAGGGGGAGAAGAAGGTTGTCATTGTGGGTGGGTCTAAAATGGGGCCTTAACTGGTAAAGAACATTGGAGTGGCCACTGTTGGAATGGCATCTGTAGTCACTAAAGGGCTTCTTAGTCAATGAGGGCAGGGCATTGTGGAAGGGAAAATGACAGTCCAGATATCTTTGCTGATGTTTCAGACCTATAATGGGAGTGTCAATGGGTCTATCTGCTGAGTCTTACATGTTTTGTTATGTTTGTCAGAGGTCAAGATCACCCATGTTTATTGGGCCTTTCCGGTCAGGAAACAGTGTAAGTTCTACATCACTTACCTGGGCCAAAGCCATTTGTAGTTCGAGCTCTGCCAAGCGTCTCCCTATGCAACTTCGTTTGCCAAAGCCAAAGGGAAGAGATGCAAATGGGTGGGGGGCTGGACCCTCCCCCAGCCATCGAGCTGGATTAAAAGAGTTGGGCTCTCGAAACTGGGCAGGGTCCCTTGAGGTGGCATAGTGACACAGCGAGACCAGTGTCTGGTGGGAAATAAAGACAAAACTGTTTGTTCAGTAGCCGAAGTTCGTGTCCACACTTGCAGTTCCAGCCCTTAGAAAACTGAAGCAGGAGGATAGTGAGTTCAAGGCCAACCTGGGCTATATAGCAAGACCCTATCTCAGCACTGTACCCCTCCCCCCCAGAGGGATCAGAGTTATCAGCCTGAGCCCAAGAATGCAGAATGGGGAACATGAAGGATCTGCAGACTAGTTTAAAAGTAGGTCCTGGTTGGTGGTAAGGACTTTCCTTTACTTCTCCCATTACACTGGGGGAGGGGAGCTGGAAAGACTCTGGGGAGTGTTTGAGAATGACTTGTAAGGAATGGCTTAGCAGAAGGATTTACTCACATCTTGGGGAATAACATAGTTTCCTAAACGGATGTTTCTGTGTGGGACACGGGAATTCCCAGGTACCACGGGGTACAATCTAGGTCACGAAACAGAAAATGAAACAAGATGAGGCTGGGGAACACAGCGCCTCTAGTCCCCTTGTCTTCAACTTCCAAACGCAGGAGTATCGGGCCAGTTTTCTCTCCTCATACCCCTGTTCACCCACTGCCAGTTTCCTCTGCTCCCCCCCACTCCAGCGTTTTATCTACTTCCTGCTTTCCTTCCCCATCACCTCAATACTTCTTTGATCACAGCCTTTAACAGGGGTAGCTGGGACAGAGCAGTGGCTTGGGGGTGGGCACAGGAGCCAGGGTTCACGGCGGCTGTGATCTCAGAGTGGAGTGCAGACTGGACATCGGGGTGCCGGGAGAGCTCATAGAGTGTCCAGGAGAGTGTATTGGATACCTGAGGGAACAGGTGAGATCATCTGAGCTGTTAGACATGGGGACCCTGGTGAAGGGGGTAGCGGAGGGAGGGGGTGGTCAGGGACCAAAGAATTACTAAGGCTAAACCTGTATCCCTAAATCAGAAAAATGGTCCTAGTGCTTGCAGGGGTCTAGGGAGCAGGGGTGGGCACGGGAGGAGGTAGTGGGGGATGGAACAGAGATGGATGAGAACACTGTACTCTGGCAATAGCACTTCAGTATAGAGGGAACCTCACCGTGTCCACTCCAGCCAGTAATAGCTCTGTCACATTTCCCACTATGGACTGGACAGACACCTTTTCCCGAAAAAGGAAGTGGGTTAAGTGATGCCCGGACCGCACATCCTCCTCAGGCTTGCCCTGGTTCCTCACGGCAGCTTCGCCTTCTCGCTGCTCCACGTGCTTCTGGGCTGAGAAGGAAGGCACACTGCCTCACTGCTCCAGTGCAGCGTTAGATACCCAGTCCCCTCCCCTGGGCCTTACCAAAGGCAAACATCTGATCCCAGTCTCTGCAGAGGCGGGCCCAGGGTCCAGGTATAAGGCGGTGCAGCCAGTTGGGCATTGCCATGGTCAAGAGCGTAGACACAAACACCGAGCCCACTGCATGAATGAAGGTTTCTGTGTCCGGAGGGACTTCGGCCTCTAGGCAGCCCAGGCGCGATCCCAGCAGCACCGCGCCTATACCTGGCCAGGAGGGGGCGCTGTCAGACATCGGGAGTCGAGGGCCCAGAGCTACCTACACAGGCCCCTAACTCTGCTTTAGGGCTCACCTTCTAGGCCAAATTTGTAAAACTCTCCAGCCACGTCCAGAACTAGGTGGGGTAGCCTAGAGCCACGTCCCCGCTGGCACCTTAGTCGTCGCACAAGGTCACGGACCACGTTGTCCAGAGTTCCAGCATAGCCTGCGGCTGCTTGAGGCCGGAGGAGTAGCGGGGCCAGGAGGCTTCGGAGCCTCTGCCATTCTTCACCATCCCTGGGCGGGCGCAGAGAGGGTGCATTGGGGATGTTAGCGTGTGTGGAGAAGGCTAGGGTGACCCGGAGTATTGTGTCTGCTCCCTCAGGGTGTAGAAATCACCCTGACCTCACCCGTCTCCCATCTCTGTTCCTCTTTACTCACGTCCTGCCCAGGGATGGGAGTGGGTTCCATGGTAACTGAATCACAGATGCTTACGTTTCCAGCCAAATGCTGGTGCCCTCGCCTATCTCGTGGATTCGTGGATTCGTAGGATTCTGGCCCCAAAAGTGCAGGGATGGGTGAGGAATCGGCTCTACCTGAGTTCGGACTGGAATACGGACTGGAGAACGGGGAATGCCAGAAGATTGGTGGGAACTGCCGACCGCCCTCCAAGCTCAACTCGGCTGTGGGAGTCAGGGCAGGTATGAGGGATTGGGGCTCAGGGGTCGACTCACGCCGTTAGCAATCCGCAAGCCCGCTGGTGGCGGCGACGGTGCTCTGCCCAAGATGAGAAACTGCAGCGCTCTGGACAATGATTTTCTTGTCGCAGGAGCTGCTCCACAAGTGCAGGGTCGGCCACGTAAACTGTGCGAAGTGTCCCGAAGCTGCCGGACCATATTGGCCCATACCGCGCAGCACCACGCACCTGAGAGAACCGGCGCATTGAATACCTGGGTGAGTGATTGTCAGTTTGGCTCGCGCCAAGGCCAGGGGTGTTGGCTAGGCTTGGGAGAGGAGAGCTTTTCCAGTCCTGGGCTAGCGTTCGGCCCGGACGTGGCAAACGTTTTCTTCCATCCCATGAAAGTTTGAGAGGGAATGGCAAAACAGCTTTGCTAAAACCTAAAGCAGAGGTTCAGCACTTCTCTTTAGGTATCTGGCTCTAGCCTAGGGGGAGCAGTTCCTTCAAGGCTCTCCTAACTGCACCTCAAGATGAGCCTCTAGTGAAAGAAAAGGAATGCGTAGCTTTAAGCCTCATCTGCAGGATAACACAGCGCTGTCCCTCCTTCAGCACTCCTGTCCTGGATCTGCAGGGTTTACTGTTTATAAAGCGAGAGTACATCCCTCTGCGGGGAGTTAGGTATAGACTCCGAGTCAATAAAACCTTCTATAGTCCCAGCGTGAGTTTTTTTCATAATCCACAAGTCCCTATCCTCACTGGCCCTCCTTCCTGTGTTCTTCACCATGGTCCTTTCTGCCACTAAAAGGCAGCTCTCCCACTCAGTTCTACCAAGGGCAAGGGCTGCCGCCTTACCTGCAGTTCATGTAGCCTGGACAGCCCCCCTTTGCAGAAGAGTTCAGCCAGGAAGCTAGGCGTAGAGGGCCCAGGGATGTCAGACAAACTCCGGAGAACCGAGTCACTGCCTCTGGAGCCCAGGGAGGCATCCAGCTGCGGGTGCAGGTGGACTCGTTGGAAAACTCTGGAGGCGAGCTTGACTGCCTGGGTCATGTTTGTTTGGGGAGTCTGCTCGAGAGCACTTCTCCAAAGCATCTTCTGCACTTGCCTAAACCCCTATATACCCTTGGCCCCGGAGGTGAAGACGCCCCTCTCCAAGCTCTTCAGCCAATCCCTTGGCAGTGGTCTGTGCAGCTCAGCACCCAGAGCAGTAGGCAGGGCTAGGGCTGACTCTCTGCTCCCCAGCAGAGGTCTTGTGCTCCTCTTGTGTTAATGCCTTGGTACCTGCAGCAGCCTGATGTTCTTCCTAGGAAAGGCTGTGTCTGGAGTTCAGGAGCCAGAGCCTGATGATTTTCCCATTTCCCTGGGGAGCCAAGTCCCTCAGGCCCATTCCTGGGAATTCTGTCACCCCCTGAATGGAAACTAGGTAGAAGGTGCAGTTTCAGCTGCCTCCAAATTCTTGGGTTGCCTTTTTGCTGTGGCATTCGCCTGCACTCCCCATACCTCTCACCTCCTATGCATATAACACAAAGGAAAGACATGGCACGTGGGCTAACATGGCACCAGCCACCTTCACCTTAGACTTGCTTTTTTGCATTTAAATTTGCTGTTTATCTGCATGATTTGCCTTCATGCATGTGTACTTATGTAGTCTGGTGCCTGTGAAGTCAGAAGAGGCAGTTGGAGCCCCTGGATCCAGAATTACGGTGGTTGTGAGCCATCTGTAAGTACTAGGAACTGAACCTAGGTTCTCTAGAAGAGCAACACACGCTCTTAACCCTTGAGCCATAGGTTCTGACCTTTTCCTTCTAAAGACTTTAAACTATGTGTACATATTTTGGTGTGTGTGTGCACTCACACGAGTGCAGCTGCCCAGAGTCTAGAAAAGGACACTAAGTCTCCTGGAACTGGATTTACAAGGAGTCATCAACCTTGGGTGCTAGGAACTGAATTTAGGTTTTCTGGAAGACTGAGTACTCTTATCCACTGAGGCAATCTCTCCAGACTCCATCTTTGTTTCTTGAGGAAGGGAAGTCTCTTAGCTCAAGGAGACCCCTCTTTACAGACATGGGATTAGGGTTTGAAGAGCAGAAATGAAGGAGTGTCTTAGTCAGCAAGATTGCTCCGCAGGTAACTCCACTTCACACTGAGCCTGATGGCCTGAGTTTGACCCCATGGACCCACATAGTAGAAGATGAGGGCTGGCCTTACTGAACTGTACCAGCATGTGTGCGCTTGTGCACACCCTCACCTCCTGGATACCCCGTCTCTGGATAGGATGAAGGCCAAGGGCACACTCTGAATCCCAGGCCGATTCCACCTCCTCTGTAACCTTCGTGGTCAGCCACACGATTCTCTAGGTTAGTGGCTGGAGAGATGGCTCAGCAGTTAAGAGCACTGGCTGCTCTTACAGAGGTGCAGGGTTCAGTTCCCAGCACCTACATGATAGCTCACAACCATCTATAACTCCAGTTTCAGGGGAACCAACTTCTTTTTCTGGCCCCCAAGGGCACATGTGTGATGCACACACATATATATGCAGACAAACACTCAAACACATAGAACAAAAATAATTTTTTAAATTTTTTTTCCAGGTTATCTCCCTGTTCCTCTGCCTTCCCTCCCTTCCCATCAGTCAGGTCTGAAATTCTGGAATCAAGTTCAACATGGTAAAGACAAGGAAGGTTCTCTACCCTCTTGCCCTCCAGAGACTCCACAGAGATAGCAACAATAAAGGCAGCAGGGACTGCCCAGGTCAGACTGTGAGCAGGGAGAAGCTGGCAGGAGGCATTTGACACATAACCCAGTGTTTCTTGGGAAACACTGGCACATGGGCATACACACATGGGCACGTGGGCACATCCACTTGGGCACATCCACACGGGCACACACACATAGGCACGTGGGCACATGCATGGGCATGTAGACACACACATACACTGGTATGTGGGCACACACTCATCATCCCCAGGACTGCAAAGTAAACACAACTGAGGGTAACCTGAGCCAAACACAGCCTAAGACAGTGGGCACCACACACTTCACCTTAGCTAGAGAAGCCCCAGGAAGAGGGGGTGCTCAAGGAGAAGAAAACACCCATGGCTCTCCAAATATCCCCTCTGGTCAAGGTCCTTTGAGCTTCTCAGTCAACTTCACCTGCTTTCTTCTGACAGTGGAGGGACAAAAGGGCAGTACGAGTGACAGGTAAGAACACCGACAGACTGCACCCCGACTTCTTAGGGAGGTCATGGTGTCACAGTCCCACTAGTCTGGGAAGGCCTGGAATGGGGAGCTGATCTTCTTTCCAGTCACTAGAAGAGGGGGTCCGGCTAAGGCAGGGTGGGATTGGGGATTACTGCCTTGAGGAGGGGATCCTGTATTCTTCGGAAGACGGCTGGGAAATTCTTCCCTCCATTGCGTAGAACCTTCTTTCCTTCCTCAGTTGAAGTGCCTAGATGTTCCACAATGGGGTCTTCACTCTGCAGAAAGAGGATCCAGAATGTCTCTGCCCACCTTTCAAAATGCCTTAGGGCCTGGAGACTCGCATCCTCCTGGCCCTGACTGAAGTTCAAGGACTAAGTACAGGGCTATGCTGAGCAGCCTGCACCCTTGCAATTTCCCTCGGGTGTCTTACTTACTAGTTCTTCCAGAGGCACACGTTCAAACAGTGGGTGCTCTTCAAAATGTGTGCACATCCATTCATGCAGTTCCAGCACATCTGTGATGGTGTATACCAGGCCCTGTACAGGCAACATCACTGTAGATAGGGCTGCACGCAGCTGAGTCTCGAGGGGATGAATGATAGTACAATTGCCTAAATGAGCCTCCCCCAAGACTAAATTCTCAGTGAAGGGCCCAGGGCAGGCTACCTGCAGCATCTCCCTCCTCACTCACCCCGACTCTCAGCACGTAGGCATATTCTGCCAGAAGTGTGGGGCTGATGATTCGCCATTTATGCTTCGTTCGCTTAAAATGCGGGTCGGGAAAGAGGAAGAACATCTTTGCCAGCTGTGGACAGATGTGCGCCAACAGGATTACCTGTGAGTGCCCGGCTCTACCTCCACCTGCTGCCCAGCCTAACCCACCCGGCTGCTCCCCAGGCTGCACCTGGCCCTTGCGGAAGAAGTTAGGAAGGTGCTTCATGGCGTTACTGCGGAGACAGGCGATGTTCTGGAATCCGCCCCGGGGGGTTGCACGGAGGGCCCGAATCCTGTCCTGCACATAGTCCGACACCTTCACCCGAATCTCCAGACCCAGAATCAGGGTATCTGGGAAGAGCGGTGACAGTGCCACTGGGGACAGAGACATCAAGGGGACCATTAGTATCACATTTTGAGGAAGTACAGAGATTAAACAGGAAAGAGAGTTGTTACATATCTAAGTCAGGGGTGGGGAAAAGCACAAAACTGTCACACTGTCCCAGGAGCACGGTGTGGTGATTCATGCCTTTAATCGAAACAACTGGAAGTAAGGAAATGGGGAACAGAGGCAGGCAAATCTCTGTGAGTTCAAGGTCTGCCTGTTCCATGTAGGAAGTTCTAGACCAGACTGAGCTACATAGTGAAATCCTGTTTCAAAAAATAAAATAACCAACAACAAGACAAGACCTGTCGTGGAGACTAGAATGAAAGGGCAGGAGCTGCAGACACAGTCTGCATTTGCTCTTGAGTTTTTACAGTGATGTCATCATGTAGTCATATTTAAATTTTTTTTTTTCTGATACAGGGTTTCCTTAGTTGTCCTGGAATTCAATTTGTAGGCCAGGTTACCCTTGAACTCAGAGGTCCAACTGCCTCTGCCTCCCAAGTGCTGGGATCACAGGTGTGCGCCACCACCGCCCAGCTTCATTTAGTCTTTATAATATTCTCTGGTACAGTGTAAAGATTGGAAGACAAAGGTCAGAAATGCTAAGACCATAGAATTAACAAGGGTGAAAGCGCTAATGTGAGCCAAAGTCTTCAGTCTCCACGAACCATGCCCCTCCTCTCTGATACACTGCTATCTGTCTACAGGGGAAGACCTATAGGGTACACTGCTATCTGTCTACAGGGGAAGACCTATAGGGTACACTGCTATCTGTCTACAGGGGAAGATCTATAGGGTAAGATCTATAGGGTACACTGCTATCTGTCTACAGGGGAAGACCTATAGAGTACACTGCTATCTGTCTACAGGGGAAGATCTATAGGACACACTGCTGCCTATCTACAGGGGAAGACCTATAGGGCACACTGCTATCTGTCTACAGGGGAAGACCTATAGGGTACACTGCTATCTGTCTACAGGGGAAGATCTATAGGACACACTGCTGCCTATCTACAGGGGAAGACCTATAGGGTACACTTCTATCTGTCTATGGGGGAAGACCTATAGGGTACACTGCTATCTGTCTATAGGGGAAGACCTATAGGGTACACTGCTATCTGTCTATGGGGAAGACCTATAGGGCACACCGCTATATGTCTATAGGGGAAGACCTATAGGGTACACTGCTATCTGTCTACAGGGGAAGATCTATAGGAAAAATGTAAACATAGACCAGTGGCTTGACATGCATGCTTTGGAAAACAAAGAAATGTAACAAGAACCCCAAAACATGAGAGGGTAGAGCAGAATGTGTTCTGGTGAGAGAAGGGTAGGAGAGGGAATGTGGTGGAATCCCCGAAGAGAGACAGTTCAGGATCAGTGGCCACAGGAGCTGATCTCTGACGCTCGTGCTGACCGGCTCACTGACCCAGCACAAGGCAGTGGAATGGCTCACAGAGAGACTGGAGCCATTGGAGCCAGACAGAACAACCCAGGTTCTCAGATGCGTTGGAGGCAGCTCCCTCCCTTCTCCAGGACAAAGGCCACAGACCCAGAGTAGAAGGAAGGTGGAGGCTCTCCACACTGATGTCACTGGTGTCTGGTCCCAGGAGGAAAGGTCAACAAACCCTGCCTCTAACCTGCTGAGATGGCAGAACCCAGGCCTCTCCTTGTCCCAAGAAAAGGGCCAGCATATTACCTAACAAGCCACCATAGCCACAGCCTATGTCTGCAAACTCCACTTGGGCCCCAGAGTGCTTCTCTTTCTCATCCTTTGGATCATCATGGCTCTTATTTTGAGTGAGCGGAGCAAAGAACTCTGGGTAAAGCTCAGACCAGTCCATCTCCTCTGGCTTCACAGGGCTATTGGAAAGAAGACACGAGGCACATGAGACTGTTGGACATACCGTTGCATACATGCTTCTGTAGGGGTGTGGGGGGAATGGTAGGCTTAGAAAAATATTCTGCATGCAGGGCATGTGGTGTGTAGAAGGCGTAACGGAAAGTCCCCTGGCTTCTGGGGTGTGAATCACAGTCCCATTACGAGGCTATGGCTGAGGATCTGCCAAGCTCTTCTGGGTACTGATGTGTCAGGTTCTCCCAGAGACTGACTGCCTAAGGCACTGGAGCACTACTTTGTTTATGAATATTTTAAAATTTTTATTTACCCATGCATTTTATGTGTATGAGTGTTAGGTCTTCATGCACACCAGAACAGGCAATCAGATTCCATTATAAGTGGGTTGTGAACCACCATGTGATTGCTGGGAATTGAACTCAGGACCTCTGGAAGAGCAGTCAAGCGCTCTTAACCACTGAGGCATCTCTCCGGCCCTCTTTGTTTATGTATTTTGTGTGGTGAGGATGGAGCAAGGAGTGGCCAGGAGTGTGTACATACGTTTATCTTTTTATAAGTTCAAAAACCCAAATCGGAGCCGAGTATGGTGTTGCAAGACTTTAGTTCCAGCGCTCAAGAGGCAGAGAAAGCTGAAGCTCTGTGAGTTCGAGGCCAGCCCGGTCTACAAAGTGCCAGGACAACTAGGGCTATACAGAGAAACCCTCTCTCGAAAACACAAACCAATTTTTTAAAAAAATCGGAAGCTGGAAATGACAGCTTGCTTCGCTTCTTCACTTTAGTTTCAGCATTAATTTTTTTTTCCCTCTTCCTAGAACTGGTTGGCAAGTCCAACCAGACTTAAGTCTCCAACACACGACCCCTCCCAGGCAGCCAACTCCGCCTTCTGCCCCATCTCCCGAAGCCATCCTCAGCTGACGTGTCATCCGGACAATCCTCCCAGGTCCATCTCAAGTCCTAGCTGTGGCCCTAGCGCGACCGCCTTCCCAGGCTGCTTGAGGCGCCCTCCCTCCCGGATCCCGCCCGGCTCGCTCACTAGCGCAGCGTGTGGTCCGCCATGGGGTTGGAGTGGGCGCGCTGCCGGTAGTAGCGCTTCTGTGGCTGGGAGGCCTCGGCTCCCGCCATGATACCACAGTCCACGTGGAGAAACGAGCTCCCGGCGCCAGCTGATGACGCAGCCCTTGGGCTGCCAGCAGGCCCCGCCTTTTAAAGGGCCAAGAGCAAATTCTGCTGAACCTTGGGGAGAAGACCCTGAAGAGAGCGGGCGGGCGGGAACTTGCGCTCTGCTATCTCTAACCGTGTGGGAAGGCGAGCTCCGAGCACCCCGCATCCTCGCTTGGCTCGCTCCTGCCTAGTCTGGGTTCCCAAAAGCCCACAGGCACCTGTGCGCCCTACAGGTGAGCGGGATGTGAGGGATCCGTCTATGATAATCAAGCATCGTTTCTTCTCTCTTCTGGTGGTCTCAAACCAAGTCTGGCCCGTATGTGCGTCCTGTTCTGTGTGAGCCAGGGATCCCAGCCCGGGGGTCATCCCCATCCATCTCCGGGAAGTCCAGCTGGAGGAAGGAGGGCGAACTGGGGAGGCGGGGCCCGGTGCCTGGGAGCAGCCCATATGGCAGGCAGTCCCCAGCCTCAACCCCGCACGGATTGAGGGGATCCGAGCGCTGGCCAGGGTGCTCGGGCGCTCTATCTGCCGGATGGCTAGCTCTCACACCGATCCGGAGACGGAGCTCGAATCCGTGTTCCCACGGGAGGTCGGGCTTTTCACCGACTCTTACTCGGAGAGGAGCCGGTTCTGCTTCTGTGGGCACGAGCTGAGCATCACGCAAAACTTTGGGTCGCGCCTTGGGGTGGCGGCACGAGTGTGGGATGCGGTGAGGAATGGGCTGCCCTAAGTGAGGGTCCCTGAGACGTCCAGTCCCTGGACCCCGCCTCTCCCATATGGAACCACCGCTGTGACAGTTTCCCACTTTCTTTCTCTTTCCCTTCCTCATAGGCTCTGAGCCTGTGTAACTATTTCGAGAGTCAAAATGTGGATTTTCGAGGCAAGAAGGTGATCGAACTGGGCGCGGGGACGGGCATCGTGGGAATCTTGGCGGCGCTGCAGGGTGCGTGAGCTGGCATTGAGGTGGGGGGGGGGGAGCTGAAGTGTGGAGAAGTTAGACGTGGATTCCTGGGGGTGGGCAGGGCTTTTGAACTCAGCTCAGTTCTTTCCTTTTTCACAACGCTCAAGCTAGTTGGTTTCAGGGTGTCTAAAACAAATAAGATAGGGATTCCGTGAAAAAAAAAAATTACTGGAGATGCTATTTCGTTAAAGTGCTTGTATGGGTTTTTTGAAGGAGAGACCTAGGTCAGTGAACTTCATCCAAGTTTTGTAGCTTTGTTATGTTAGGGTCTCTTAAATTTTTTTCTTTTTCTTTTTCTTTCTTTCTTTCTTTTCTTTTTTTTTCTTTTTTTCTTTTTCTTTTTTTTTTTTTTTTTTTTTTTTTTGAGGGGGAGGGAGAGTGGAGTGTGGTGTAGTCTGGTTGAGACAGGCTCTCTTGTTGTCCAGGCTGGCCTTAAAATTCATTAAAGAAGCAAGGTCACGAATTTTGAAGGACTGAGGTGTGAATGAATATGTATATTCATTCCAGATGTAGGGGTGGTAATTAAACAGCTGAGGCCTGGGAAAGGAAAAGGTGGGGGAAACCGTGCTTCACTTTGAGCAAGAACCTAAAAAAGCTCCTTGCCTTATGAGCTGAGTCATGTAAGCCGGGATGTCCTTATTCATAGGAACAGAAGCGGGTCACATTAAGGACGGTCCTTGCAGAGGCAGGCATTTATTCTAATATTCATTCAGTCAATATGTATTCTCTGTGTGCCAAGAGGCGCGCTGGGGGCTGAGGGTTTGACGTTGAATAAGAAGGATTTCCTCTCTCCAAGGAATGTGTAGTCTAGTGAGGGACAATGTGGGAAGACACTATGGTACATACATGATAGTGAGGTCTGAGTAGCATGGCTGTGATCTGGCTAGCTACCTTGAGGGTTGAGCAATCCATCAAAGGGAAACCCAGGCAGATGAGGAGTTGGAGGAAGGCTGGATGAGAGTCAGCAAGTTACATGAAAACAAAGAAGCCAAGTGGAGTGGTTCATGCCTGTAATCTCAGCACACAGTGATTAGGGAGATTGCTGTAAAGTCAAGGCCAGTCTGGGTTACAGGGTAAGACCCTGTTTCAGGTAGGAAGGGAGAGAAGGAGGCAAGGGAGAAAGTGTGTGTGTGTGTGTGTGCCAGTGTACATTCATGTGGATGTGTGTGTAGATGTGGGTATATGTATGTTGATGTAGGTATATGTGTGTGTATGTGCATGTGTGTGTATATGTGTGTATATGCATGTGTGTATGTACGTGTACACGTGCATGTGTGTAAGTATATGCATGTGTCTGTGTGTGTGTTTGTGTGTATGTCCATGTGTATGCATGTGTATTTGTGTGTTTGTGTGTATGTGCATGTGTATATGGGTGTTTGTATGTGTATGTGCATGTGTATATGTGTGTATGTGCATGTGTATATGTGTGTATGTGTGTGTGTTTGTGGGTGTATGTGCATGTGTATATGTATGTTTGTGTGTGTGCATATGTATATGTGTGTTTGTGTGTGTGTGAGAGAGAGAGAGAACACCTGTCTTCACTTACTGTCATAGCAGCTGCAGCTTTTCTTTGTCCTGTTTAGATGCCAAGTCTGGGATCTGGGTGAAATCTATTCTCTGACTTCGTATCGCAGGATTCAGCCGGCCCTGGGATGCCTTCTCATCGCTTGCACAACTGTCCCTTCCTTGTCCCACCATACATAGTCTGTCCACTACTGATTCTTGCCCTGATTTTCAGAGGTGTCTTCATGCTTCTCGATGGGAGAGGTTAGCACTCTCAGACTGACCCTGTGCCCTTTCTCCAGCCAAGCTCTCTCTCCTGGGCTTTTCCATCATGAAGCCGCAGCCACTGTGGGGATTTTCTTGTGTCTCTTCAGCTACTCTCTTGGCTGCCCAGCCTGGGCCACTATCATCCCTTGCTCAGACTATAGTAAGTCGTCAAACTGGTTGGTCTTCTTGTTTCCAGTTCCGGCCCCCACCTAGATGCTGGCTCACACCACCCTACAATCAGAATGGTTTTTTCAAAATGGCTACCACCATTATCACACCCCACCCCTCTGGAGTCTTTCGGCTTTCCACGGCCTGCCTCCCTCTCTAGCCTCTTTCTGTGCCTCTCCCCGCCTGTTCTCCTTGTGCGATCTGCTGACCTTCTGTCCATTGTGCAAATTTTCTTTGATGTCCCCTTCCTTAGGAACTTCATGGGGGCAGCAGTCTTACTGCCTGATTAATGCAAATGAATGTTCCATTGCTAGGCTCAAACAGCCCTTTGAAGGGAAGGCTTTACACACACACACACCACACACACACACCACACACACACCACCCAACATACCCCCACAACACACACCCCTACACACACACATATCTCACACACCACACACACACACCATATACATACACATATACACACACACCACCATACACGCCCCATACCACACATATACCACACCCACCCACCCCACACATCTCACACACCACACACACACACACAACACAACACACCCCCTACACACTCACCATACACACACACCCCACACCACACATACATGACACACATCATACCACACACACATCACACTACACACACCACACACACCCACACACACCCACACACACCTCACACACCATACACACACTTCACCATACACACACCACACACTATACATACTACACACACACACACACACACACACACACACACACACACACACACACACACCATACACACCCAGGGTGGCTTAGGCCTTCCCAGTGCTCACTTGTGCTAACTAGCCTCATTGTACACTTGTATCACTGAGCTCAGGCTCCTGTGCTCCCCGGCCTGCCTGCCTGCCCTGTTTCCTTTGCTCGGTTAGTCTTCCACTGTCCAAGACATCTGATTCTTACCTCCTCTGCAATCATCACCCTTATCTGACAACTTTGTTTCTTATGGTTGTGTCCGTGTTCTCAGACAAGTTATGTCACGGTATTTACTCACCTGTCTGTGTCTACTGCCTTTTTCATCGTGTTATTGCAGGTGGACAGACTAGCCAAAGTAAAGCTTTCCACTGGTCCGTAAGACCTTGAATCTTCCCACTACCCTCCTCTTCTCTCTCCTGTGTTATTTGTTCCTCTTTGGGTAGTATGTACATTCTCTCTCTCTCTCTCTCTCTCTCTCTCTCTCTCTATATATATATATATATATATATATATATATATATACACATACACACATATACACACATACATATATATGTATATAGACATAGATATGGAGAGACATGATAGGCATTTCAGCATAGTTATGTACACATTTATCACATACATATACACACACACCATCTATACACTCTCTATGTATGCAGAAAGTATACTTGTGTGTGTGTCAGGGGAAGTGGCTGATCCTACATCACTGAGCCATTTCTCTGCTCAGGAGAGAAAGAATACATTTAGATGTATGTCCCTGAGTGTAGTTCCTTTCTTCTGTTCTTTTCTCAAACCATTTCACTCCTCCGCGCCCCTCCCTCCGGCGGCTTTAGCTGGGCTTGTGAGCTTCGATTCGTACCCTGTGCTTTGAACTCAGGAGTCAGTTTCTAGCCTGGCATTTGACATGGAGACTTCCATCTCCTTGAAATGTCCTCTGCTTTCTGGGCCGACACGCTTCTGGCTTCTGCACACCACCAGCACAATTTCTTTTTTTTGTTTGTTTGTTTGGTTTTTTTTGTTTGTTTTGTTTTTCGAGACAGGGTTTCTCTGTGTAGCCCTGGCTGTCCTGGAACTCACTCTGTAGACCAGGCTGGCCTCGAACTCAGAAATCCGCCTGCCTCTGCCTCCCAAGTGCTGGGATTAAAGGCGTGCGCCACCACCACGGCCCGGCATACCAGCACAATTTCACATTCTGTTTCGCGGACCCCCTTCATTCTTACAAGGGAAACCCCGAGCGCCCCAGTGCTCAGCAGCGGACTTTTGACCCCTTGTTTTTTTCTATTCTCTCTCCTGAGGAGTCACATTGCTTTGTGGCTCCGAATGTCCCTTTTATGGTGAGGACCACGATCCTCTCCTTTCTACATCCAGGTGTTCGCATAACCCAGTCTACTCAGCATCTTCCTGCGACCGTTTGACAGGCATTTCAAACTTTGCTCACAAATGAGATCGTGCTCTCGTTTCCAAGCCTGCTCTCCTAAAGCCCTCCTCATTTACAGAACGGACACTTGGGCCTGAGTTGGGCCAAATGCTCAAAGACTATCCCTAATCAAATTCTCTCTCCCCCCTTCTCTTAGTGTGAGAGAAATGGTTTATGGATCCTGATGATGTGTTCAGAATATGTTAAGGGTTTGATTACTTATTAGTCACTGTCACTACCCGAGTTCTAACCAACATCATCTCTGCCCTGACCAATCTCCCTGGTTCTGTCCTGTCCTTCTGCCGATTTGTTTTTAAGATTTATTTATTTATTTTTATGTGTGTATATGTTCTGCCTGCATGTATGTACCACATGCTATCATGGTGCCTGAAGAGGTGAGAAGAGGAACTGGATCCCCTAGAACTAGAGTTACAGATGTTTGTAAGCCACCACTGTGTGGGTGCTGGGAGCCCCCTGGGTCCTCTGTGATCTCTCCATCCCCTTATTGTGAGCAAGTGCTCTTAACCCCTGAGCCATCTCTCCAGCCCCCTTGTTTGTGAGTGCGTATTTTAATAAAGTACATTTCATTTTATATATTTACTTTTAGATTTACTTGGCTTTGTATTTTATGTATACGGGTACTTTGTATGCGAATCTACACACCAAAAGACAGCATCAGACAGTTGTGAGTCGCCATGTGGGTGCTGGGAATTGAACTCAGGACCTTTGGAATATCGGCGAGTGCTCTTATCCACTGAGCCATCTCTCCAGCCCTTGTTTTTTTTTTAAATCACAGCAATCAAAGGCAGTGTAGTCCTTTCCCTTAAAACTCTCCCCATCTTCCCACACATCATAGGATTCTGCTCCTCTGTCTCCCTGTCCCCAGCTCCTGTTTCTGTTTGTCCAGCTGCTCTTTACACTGCAGGGCACGGCCCTGCCTCAAGGTCTCCGTGCCTGCTGATCTGTGTTTGGCAGACTTTAGCCAGGCAGAGCCACGTGGTTTGCTCCAGCACTGCTTTCAGGTCTTTTCCAAACAAAATTTGCTTAGTGAGGATTTCCCAAGCATCCCACTGAGAGTGTGGTCCTTGTCTTCTCCCACAAATGGTCCAGGCTGTCTCCCTGCTCAGTGCCTCGTGGTAGCACACACGGCTATTCAAAGGACTGTGTGTCTTATTGCAAGGTCTACAGTAACCCTGGGTGACCTTCAACTCAGGATGTGCTCGCTTCTACGTCCCAAGTGCTGGGGTTATAGATGTGGGCCACCAGGCCCTGTTTGTGGTTTGTTGACAATGTGTCTTGCCATGTAGCCCCAGATGGTCTGGAACTCATCATGATCCCCCTGCCTCAGCTTCCCAGGTTCTATGATTACAGGCAGGTACACCATACCTGGATATTTCATTTCTTTTGGTCCTGTCTTTATTTCCTGCCACTGTTTGTACTCCTCTCTTCCTCTTCTTCTTTTTTTAATTAAAAAAGAGATTAAATTTGGGCCTGGGCAGTGGTGGCACAGGCCTTTATTTGTCATGGCATGCATGTAGAGCTCAAAAGAACATTTTGTGGGAGTCGGTCCTCTCCTTCCACCATAGAGGGCTCAGGGATAAAAATCGATCGGATCATCAGGCTTGGCAGGCACCTTATCCACCGAGCCAGTGCCCCTCTCCCCTTCATTTGAAATCAGATATCATGTAGTCTAGGCTGGCCTCAAACTATGTAGCCAAGGATGACCCTGAACATCTGATCTGGCTTCCTATACCTCTCTAGTGTTGGGATTATAGTTATGTACCATCACTTCCAGTCTTAAAAATTAATTATTTCTTTACTTGGTGGACTCAAACCCAGGTCCTTACACACTGTACCAACTGAGCCACAGTCTCAGCCTCCTCCCTTTTACAATTTTATTTTCCTTTAAACCATTATTTTTTTAAAGATTTATTGATTTTATGTGAGTACACTGTCGATGTCTTCACACATACCAGAAGAGGGCATCATATCTCATCACAGATGGTTGTGAGCCACCATGTGGCTGCTGGGAATTGAACTCAGGACCTCTGGAAGAGCAGACGGTGCTCTTAACCACTGAGCCATCTCTCAGGCCCCCTAAAACATTATTTTTATTATTCTAAATTGTGTGTATGCCTACATAGGTTTTTGCACATTAGGGCAAGTGCCCTCAGAGCCCAGAGGCGGCTTATCCCCTGGAGTTGCAGGTCAGTCCATTGTAAGCTGCTTGACTTGGATACTGGGAACTAAACTTGGGTCCCCTGGAAGAGCAGCATGTGCTTGGTTACCGAGCCTTTCAGCTCTCTTTCCAGCCCTCCTCTATTTTACTTAGTCAGGGTCTTGCCCTGTAGCCCAAGCTGGTCTCTAACCATTGCTTGTCCTGGTTCTGCCCTAGTGCTAAAACCACTACACCCAGCCCTTACTCTTCTGTAAGCTCCACGAGTGTGGATTCTCACCTGTCTTGTTCACTGATGTGTTCCAGACACCCGGCATACACACTTAGGATGATGATAAGTCACCTCTTACCACTTCTGCTATCTTGATCATCAACCATGCTTCTGATTAAGTAGTTACTTTTGTAACTGTTTCCATGTCTGGAATGAACTTTCCCGAGGCTGCAGTTTTGTTCTGCCTCCCGTTGTGTCCCTAGCATTTAACAAGTACTCAGTATTCGTTAGTTGTGTGAGCAAAGTATTCTGAAATGCTGATCTGATTGTCTTTAGCCCAGATCCTACTCTTAAGACCTGTTTCTCGGGGGCTGGAGAGATGACTCAGAGGTTAAAGAGCACTGACTGCTCTTCCAGAGGTCCTGAGTTCAATTCCCAGCAACCACATGGTGGCTCACAACCATCTGTAATGGGATCCGATGCCCT
This sequence comes from Arvicanthis niloticus, assembly GCF_011762505.2. Classification (NCBI taxonomy): domain Eukaryota; kingdom Metazoa; phylum Chordata; class Mammalia; order Rodentia; family Muridae; genus Arvicanthis; species Arvicanthis niloticus. The sequence goes on along the minus strand of NC_133429.1, from coordinate 48,430,927 downwards.
CTTCTGGGGTGACTGAAGACAGTGATAGTGCACTCCTATACATAAAATAAATAAATCTTAAAAAAAAAAAAAAAAAAAAAAAACCTGTTTCTCTAACTGGCAATATAGCTTGCCTAGCGATCACTCTCCATTAAGCCTGGCTATCTCTATAGTCCTCCGTTTGGGTCTTGACATTCTTCTTTCAATTTCTTCATCTTCTGGCCCAGTGGTTCTCAACCCTCCTTATGCTGTGACCCCCAACCATAAAGTTATTTTTGTTGCTATTTCATAGCTGTAATTTTGCTACCATTATGAAATTTAACTGTAGATACCTATGGTTTCTGATGTTTTGGAGGCCATGACCCACAGGTTGAAAACCTCTGTTCTGGAGTATAGCCTCCCTTGACTATGCCCTGCCCTTTGCCTGCCAGGCACTCGTGCTCCCAACTCCCTGCTCAGAAAGGCGCACCTGACTGATGTGTGCTTGTCCTTTTGTGCTCAGCCGAGGTCACGTCTCCCGGGTTTGGGTGGGTGGGGGTGCATAGCTCATCCCTGGCTTAGTCTTCCTTTGGCTTTTGCTGACATCTGATTGTTGTGTGTTGGGCAGAGGGGTTGAAGATTAGCTCGGAGAGAATGTTGATGTTGTAGAATGTAGAGTAACAAGAGTGGCGTGGGTGACACCGAGGTTAGGGCAACTAAAAGCCAAAGCATGGACTTCGGGCTGTGGAGACACGAGGCCTTAGAGCCTCTGACCCTCTAGGCAGGAGTCCTGTCTTGATGTCTCTGACTTGCATTTTTCCTCCCCACTCTCCCTCAGGGGGGGATGTTACCATCACTGATTTGCCACTGGCCCTAGAGCAAATCCAGGATAACGTCCACGCTAATGTGCCACCCGGAGGCCGGGCTCAGGTATGCGCCTTGTCCTGGGGAATTGACCAGCATGTCTTTCCTGGAAACTATGACTTGGTGCTGGGGGCAGATATCGTGTACCTGGAACCTACCTTCCCGATGCTGTTGGGGACCCTCCGACACCTGTGCGGGCCCCATGGCACCATCTACCTGGCCTCCAAGATGAGAGCAGAACATGGGGCGGAGACCTTCTTTCAGTGCCTTCTGCCCCAACACTTCCACCTGGAGCTGGCCCAGAGGGATGAGGATGTGAATGTCAACATCTATAGAGCCAGGCACAGGGAGGTGACACCTGCTGGACAGCACCCCTTCTGTTGACCCAGCTTTTGTCTGAGGAATGGCAGCCCTCCAGAGCCGTGAACATCAGGACAAAAAGAAAAGGATGGATCACCTGTCTTCTTCCTTCCCTCTTCCCTTTGGTTCCCCTAAATTATTCTTGGGAAGATGCAGAAGGGTGGCTGCTCGTTAGGAATGGCAGAGCCCCAGAAGCTTTGGGTTTAAAGCACCAAGAAAGCACCCAACACCCGCCTTCTTGGGAAGGTGTTCAGGATAGTTAGGAATAAGGGAGGGAGTGGTATGAATAGTCCCTGCAGAGAGATCACCACTGATCACTTCCGGTTCTTTAAATGGCACGGACTCTTTTAAAAAGCCACATTCTTTGACATTTTTAAAGGGAAAAAAATGAACAATAATTATCTCTTCTGTGTCCCCAAACATGTAGCGATTGCCAGAAGCTGGGTACCGAGATACCTCAGAACACCTGTTTTCTTACCTGCTGAAATAAAAGTCTCAGATGGGGCAAGTCTTCTTAGACCTGAGCCCGGGGAGGAGAATCAGAGATGTCCCCCTGGTCTGTACCTTCTTCAGCCTTTGCAAAGCTCAAGACCTGACTATAGGCATCATGTACCAAAGTCTGGACTGGGTTCTAGATTCTTCTAATTTCCAGCTCTTCCTTCCACGTTCAGGTTTTCCTTCTTGTTTTGCCTTCGGTTCTTGTGTCTCTCCCTCTGGAGCAGTCTGGCTAGGGCTCTTTTTGCTTAGCCTTTCGGCACACAACCATCTTTTGTGTGTCTGCCACTGTTCTCTTACCCTCGATGCCACGCCTCAAACTCTTGCCATCTTCCAAAACATGCTCTAATTAGCTTTTACTGCAAGAACAAACGTCTTTGCTTAGTACTCAGACCATGATTTGTGTTTCCTTTCCTACTCTGTTTGTATTGCACTTTTAGCCAAATTGCAAAAGCCTTACTCCTTGTTCCCTAACTCTATGCTGGCATTTCCTGACTTCTCCACTTTCCAGATGATCCCTTCCAGAAAGGGTCCTTGCTCTCTGTCTAAACTCATGTTTTGCTTCTGGAAAAAAAGCAAAAACAAAACAACAACGACAAAAAACTAAAACGGAAAATAACCCCTTTCTTTTCCTGAGCTTTCTGTTTGGATGTGGTTTCTTTGTCTGAAGATCTTTTTAACTGTTTAAGGACCTTATATTGCCTTACCTGATTTTTACTTCCTCAGACCAATAGATACATTGGAGGGCAGAGCGATGATTTATTCCCTGATCCCCTGAAACTGGCAACAGCTCCAGGCACACATGTGTTCAGCAGATATTTTGCTAATTCAGCAATTATTTATCGGGTTTGTTGAAGGAACTCTGCTTCTCCAGGTGACCTTGGACAATTTCCTGAGCCCACCAACCTACCTGCCGTTTGTCCTGAGTCGTAAATGGATAATGAAAATGAAAGTACATTGGAAATAAAGAAACAAACTATCACCTACAAGTCTTGTGTTGTTATATGGTGGCAACTTTATCGTGCAGTTTTACCTGCTAAGTCTTTTGTGAAATAGCTTAACAAGGCAAGCAGAAGAAGCGGCTACATCCCTCCGGCCTGCGGGTGGCAGCATCCTCACGCCACGCGTTCTGGGAGGCGTTTTGGCTCTCGCGCCACGCCGTAGGCCGGCGTCTCGTCCGCGCGCCGGTGGACGGGAGTGTCAGGGGGATGTCGCTGCTGCGGTCGCTGCGCTTCTTCCCGGTCGCGTGCACCGGCCGCTCGGTGAGGGCTCCCGGAGCCGTGAGCGCGCCCTTCCCTTCTCCCGACCCTGGCCCGCGCACGGTGCCCCCGACGCCCCGCGGACGTGCTCCCTCTCCTCCGGTCCTGCTCCGGACGCTCATCCCTTTCTCCTTCTCTCCCCAGGCGAGGGCTGGCCTGCTTCAGCCGTCCCAACCATGGCACACGTTTCACGCGGGCCCCCGGTTGTCATCTGCCTCCAGCAAGGAGCTCCTCATGAAGCTGCGGAGGAAAACGGGCTACTCCTTCGTCAACTGCAAGAAGGCCCTGGAGACTTGCGACGGTGATCTCAGACAGGTGGGGGGGGTGCTGTCCGACTCCACCCCGTGCTTTCCTTCCGGGGTCACTGCGGAGCATAGACACGACCTGCTGCCCAGTGTCCTGAGCGACAGAACCCGAACAGGAGAATTGGGCTTAAACGATAGCTTTACCCTTAGGCTTCGTTTTCCCTGGAAGCAGCTAACCTAGAACTCAAGAGTTAACTAGCTGAATTCCATGTTAGAATGGTGTGGGATTTGCTGCTGCCCGGAGATCGGTGTTTGTGTAAATTTTGAAGTTAGACTCCAGAGGCCCTCACACACGCTGTAACTGTGGAGATTGCAAGGAATCCTTTCGTGTTGTTCCGTTGCCTGTCTGTATAAGGAAAACACTACCATCTGTCCCATAGCGGGGTGGTAAAGATGAAAGGTAGAGAGAAGCACCAGCTACTCCAGGGCTCGGTGTAGAGTGTTGAGTGTTTCGTTTATAGAATGTGGGTGTGCAGGAAAAGTCATATGGTTTGGACATATTTTAAAGCACTATTCATGTCTAGTTCCTGTGACTTGACTTTCCCCTATGTTTCTTTTGCATTCGTAGGCAGAGGCCTGGCTGCACAAACAGGCCCAGAAGGAAGGATGGAGCAAAGCCGCCAAGCTCCACGGGAGGAAGACTAAAGAAGGCTTGATTGGACTCCTGCAGGAGGGAGACACAGCTGTTCTAGTAGAGGTACCGTGTTGGAATGCCACATGCTAGAAATCTGTAAGCGGTGGTTGGAGTTAAGTAAGAGTGTAAATGCATAGGTGCCTTAGTGGGAAATGGCCTAGCAACCCAGATCATGTCTCGTAAATGTGAATCGGTGCAGCCTTGTTACCTGTTACAGGTAGACTTTAAAAACTAGTAGCAAGGTGTGGCAGCTCTCACCTGTATTCTCAACACTTGGAGGGGCTGAGGCAGGAGGATTACTGTGAGTTTGAGGGCAGGTAGGCTACAAAGTGAAATCCTGACCTTTAATCCAAAAAAAAAAAAAAAAAAAAACCCCGGATAAGAAAGTTGGTAATTGTAGTAACATATTACTCAGTACACTGATGACTGATAAGTATCCGTTTAGAGGAGGCTCTAGGGTGGAGGCGTGAAAAGCCAGGTAAAGCTACAATAAAGGGATGAGGGAAACGGGGGTAGTAAAGCATGGTAGTGCACGGGTGTAATTCTAGTACCTAGGAGGTAGTGGTGGGAAGGTCAGCTCAAGGTCATCCTGGGCTGCTTAAGTTCAAAGCTAGCCCGAGACCCTTTCACAAAACAGTGGATGAAGTGATCATGGTGTGAGACCTTCAGGGTGTTCTGGGATCCTCCTGGGTATGCAGGCCGTGACTGACTCCTTCCCCGGCTTCCCCCCCCCCCCCCAAGAACCATGGACCTAAAGCTCTAATGTCCCCATGGGCAGCTTTGGTCTCCAACCTTAAGTCACATTTAGAAACTATTAGTAAACTGCTTTATACAGCAACATCCATGCATTCCCACAGGTAAACTGTGAGACAGATTTTGTCTCCAGAAATTTAAAATTTCAACAGTTGGTCCAGCAAGTAGCCCTGGGAACCATGGCTCACTGTCGGAACCTGACGGGTCAGCTCTCCACGTACAGTAAGGTGAGCGCGAAGGTTGGCTCCAGCTTTCGGAGACTTTTTAAGTCTTCTGGTCTTTTTTTGGGTTTTTTTGTTTCTTTGTTTTTTGTTTTTTGTTTTTTTTTTTTACTTTTTTGGGATAAGTAATTGAGGATTGAACCCAGAAACTTGTGCACACTGCTCTACCAATGAACTACACTTCTCTGTTTGAGTGGGGAAGGGGTTGAGACAAGGTTTCTCTGTGTAGTACTGATTGTCCTGGAACTCACTCTGTAGACCAGGCTGGTCTCTGCCTCCCAGGTGCTTTTTTCTTTCTTTCTTTCTTTCTTTCTTTCTTTCTTTCTTTCTTTTTTTCCTGAAATAGGATCTCTCTATGTAGGTCTGGCTTGTCTGGGACCCGGCTGGCCTCACACTCACAGAGATCTTCCTGCCTTTGCCTCTTGAACTCTGGAATTAGAGGGATGAGCCATTATACTTGACTTCCATCATTTTGGGGGACAGGGTTTCTCATTTCTCAGTTAACCTGGAGCTCACTCATTCAGCCAGACTGGCTAGTAGTGAGTTTCAGAAAGACCTCTGCCACCCCACTGCTAGATTGCAGATGCGTGCCATCTTTTGATGTGGGTGTTGGTGCAGCTGGTGCTGCCTAACATGATGACCCCGAGGAAACACGTCCCAGAACATCTCACCTCAGCCATGCTGAGCTCTCAGTCCCAGCCAGACAGCAGTGATTGTCCCAGTAAAGCAAAGCTTTTGCTCAGTGGTGCTGACTCTTGTCTATCACAAGCTGATTGATTGTTCAGCTCCAGCTGATGAGAAACCACAGATTCATAATTCAAAATATCACATGAATGACAGACTTACAGGAACTCTCAAAGAAGAGAGAGAGAGAGAGAGAGAGAGAGAGAGAGAGAGAGAGAGAGAGAGGAAACAAGCCACACAGTGAGACCTTGTCTCAAAACAAAAACAAAAGAAACAGGTTGGAGAGATGTCTCAGTGGTTAAGAGCACTGACTGCTCTTCCAGAGGTCCTGAGTTCAATTCCCTGTAACCACATGGTGGCTCACAACCATCTGTAATAGGGTCTTATGCCCTCTTCTGGTATGTCTGAAGACGGCTACAGTGTACTGATATACATAGAGTAAATAATTCTTTAAAAAACAAAAACCATACAGAAAATATCAAACTTGAATTAGAATATACAAATAATGAATTAAATACATTGTCATTATTTTGGTGGGCCTGGTTGCCCATGCCTTTAATCCCAGCACTCATGAGGCAGGAGGCAGGTGGATCTCTGAATTTGAGGCTAGCCTGGCCTACCAAGTGAGTTCCAGGCCAGCCTGAGCTACACAGAGAAAGCCTGTCTCAATCAACCAACAAACAAAAAGATGTCGATTTAAGAAAACATCTGTGTCACATCATAGCACTGGTGTGTATGGGTGGCCACAAAGGTCAGAGGGTAACTCGCAAGAGTCACCTCTGTGACAACTCGGGCATCTGGCTTGTCAGCACATGCCCCTGCCACTGAACCGCCTCACTGGCTTGATGGCTCCCTCTTACTCCCTTTCAAACGTCAGTATTTTTTATTATATATAGACTTATATATTTACTTATATATGCACTTGGGAGCCCACAGAGGTTCCAAGAGGATGCTGGACCCCTAGAGCCGGAGTCACATGGCTGTGAGCTGCCTCGGGGCTGGGGACTGAACTTAGGTCGGAGGAGCAGTGTGTGCTCTTAATCTCCGGGTTCTCTCTCAGTCTTGACTCTGTTCTCTCTCTTCTTGTTTAATGTGTACAGTGCAGCATGTGTGTACAGTGCTCTCAAAGGCCAGGAAGGGCACTGGGTCCCTTGGAGCTGGAGTTATCACCATGCGGGTGCTGGGAACTGAACCAGGGTCCTCTAGAAGAGCAGCAGGTGCTCGTAACCACAGGGCCACTGCTTCACGCCCCAAATCCCACTGTTAACTATTTCCGAGGATAAGCAGGCTCGTCGGATTATCATTTACTTTTAATTATTTCTTATTACAACACTGTAATACACATCTGTGTCAGGTACTGATGCTGACATGTAGACTTGCTTTTCACTTGTGTTTCATGGAAGCAGTCTATAGCAGTGTCTCACACAGCCTTGGCCAGCCTTGACCACACTGTAGCCTGGGTTAGCTATGAGCTTCTCATCCTTCTGCTCTCACCTCCCAAGTGCTGGGATTAAGGCGTGTTCTACCATGTTCACGATCACGTTCTAGCATGTTTACTATCATGTTCACTATCGTGTTCTGCCATGTTCACTCTCCTTTGTCTTTGTAGTTGTGTGGCATTCTGTTGTACAGTGTGCTGTGGGTTGTTATTCAGCCAGTCTCCTGTGTTTGAGAATTTGGTTATTGCCAGACTTTAATGATTAGAAATAATTGTTCAGTGGATAATCTTATGTATATGTGCTTTTAAAGAATTTGTACTTTTTCAAGCTGGTTGTAGTGATGCATGTCTGTAATCCCAGCACTTAAGAGGCAGAGGCAGGAGGATTTCCGGGAGTTTGAGGTTAACGTGGGCTGCATTGTTTTTCCAAGTCTTTCAGGATTGCTGAATGTGACCCTGTCCCCAAAAACAGTACTAGAAAAGGAAAGGCATCCTGCAGTATTCAGCCCTAGAACTGCAGAGCCAAAGGCGGTGTGCACAGATGGGCTCTGCTCTGCCCTTCCTTTGAGTGTGCTTTGTGGTGCATTCTTGGCAACGCTGCACAAGTCCTCTGGTGTGAATATTTTATGATTGTGTAAAAATCCCGTTCCTGTTTCTAGGAAAGCCCAAAAAGGTAGGGCCAGAAGATGAAGGTCTAATGGGGTTGGGGGTGGTGCAGTAGCAGCATGAGATATTTATAAGCGTGACAGCGTTATCAATTTTTAACATCCTTGGCTTAGTGGAGGTTTCATCTATGTATAGATGGTCGTCTCAAGCATTTCCCCAGGTCTCAGCTCTCTCTGCCTGTTGTTTGGGTGATTTCATCGTCAGAGCTGGCTCACACTTGTCTCCTGTACATAGGGCTTCCTCAGCTCCTCTGAGCTTTCTGAGCTTGCGGCTGGGCCCGACAGGGAAGGCTCTCTCAAGGATCAGCTGGCCTTAGCGATTGGTGAGTGTCTGTGAGGGTTCTGGGAAGTTACAGTCGGGTTTCCTTGGTATCTTTGGTGATCCTCCACATCTCATTCAGTAACTGAGATGTCAGCTCAGCAGTTGGAGACAGGGAGAGGGAACAAATACAGTGGAAACATGACATAAGCATGCGCACACCTCTCAGTAAATAATTCACTAGAGAATTAGAATTACAAGTTCATGTACTGCTGAGGGCAAGACTATGGGAATATGGGTTGGCCTTTCTGGGGAGCAGTGGACACCATGAAGCACAAAGGGAAGCGCCACTTAATATATTGAGGGAACTGGAGTTCTGATCCAGTCAGAATCCTGAATTCCATAAAGGAATTTAGATTTATAAACTAAGTCTTGTGGTTTTTAATGGCTTGCAACTAGTTAAGATTATCTTATCGCTGTGCCAACTACACAAAGGCAGAGAGGAGCAGGCTCGTCATCCTCCAGCTGACCACGGTGTGGTGAAGGGAAAAGCTCACTAAAGGTGGAAAAGAAAATGTAAGGGCTGGGTGATGGTTCAGCAGTTAAGAACCCTGGCTGTTCTTCCAGAGGACCATGGTTTGATTCCTAGTACCAGCTTAGACCAGTAAACATCTCTAACACTAGCTCCAAGGGATTCTGACTTCAGGGCCACCGCATGCATGTGGTTCACAGAGCATTAGGGTTAGGGCAGTCAAAACACCCTACACATAAAATTAAAATATTTGGTGTGTGTGTGTGTGTGTGTGTGTGTTTTATTTAAAGACAGGGTTTCACTGTGTAGCTCTGGCTGTTCTGGAACTCTGTAGACCAGGCTAACCATGAATTCACATCTACCTCTGCCTCTGGCCTCTGCCTCCAGAGTACGGGGAGAAAAGGCATTCACCACTCACCCCGTTGGGGGCCAACTTTTAGCAGAAAGCGGCTATCAGCTTTGCAGCCATCTTGAGCCATATACCCTGACATGAGACTTGGATTACAATAGCCTACAACAGCTGAGCACACTCCGATAATCTTGGTTTAGATACCTTGGGTGTGTGAGATTAAAGGTGTGTGACTTAAGAGTGTGACCTAGAGATCAGATTTAGAGACAAGACCTAAGGGCATGATTAAAGGTGTGACTTAGAGGCGTGGCTTAGAAGTGAGACATATAAAAAGAGAACAATTAGGAGTAACAGAATTGAGTACAACTAGGAACTAGGAACTCAAGACTTGGGACTTTGACTAGGAAGAGAGACTGAAGAATAAACGGGATTGAAACACACTCTGGTCTCCATCTCTCGCGACTGCCCTCACTCTCTTGCTGAACCCCAACCCGCGGACTGGAGCGGCAGCTTGGGCTGGGATACAGTGGCCGCCAAACATGGGGCAGCCTGGGCCTCAACATTTTTTGGCGCTCAACGTGGGGCTAGTGCAGTTCTCGACATTTTTTGGCGCCTAACGTAGGGCAGCCTAGGCCCCAACACACCCCTACCCACTGTCTAAAAATCTTTCCTGTCTAAAGAAGGTTGAAGATCATCTGCTTTGGGAATTGGATAGTGAGTTTATGAACGTGCATGTCTATAGAAGCCACTGTGGGGGAAACCGTGTTCCAGTCTCTACAGGGGCTCTCTTTCCACATGTCCTGAGGGAGGGAGGGAGCAGGCTGGGTTGGAGTTCCTGGGAATTGTCATTGGTCTACAGCTTCTAGTCAAGTCACATGGTAATCTCTAGTTCTGTCTGGTGAGTCACGGTGAGCAGCCAAACCAAAAGCTGTGTAAGGAGCCTGGGAGAGATGGGGCTCTACCTGATTCCTGGATCTTCCTCCGAAAGGCCTCTAGCTGGAACTGTGACTAACCTGTACATGTGCCTTCCTGAGACCTGCTGTTTCCCTCACATCCCTTTCTCGCCTTGGTTTATTTAGGCTTCTCTTGGAAGGGGATGCTGGACAAACAGGAGAAAACTAGAGCCTCTTCTGTCATTGAGAATGTTACAGAATCTTTGTACCTTTGAGGAGTGGGAGTGTCAGTGGCTGGGCTCGGATTTTCTAGAGCTTTCAGTTACAGACCTTTCCCAGACGCTGTTGGTGATGGAAGTTTTGTCAGTTGTGGGTGTATTTTCCAGAGCGATTTGGTGATGGAGGGGCAGGTTTGGAGTCAGCTTTGAGTTGTGACTCCAACTCTGCCTAGTACTGCTGTGTGGGTCACTTGATTCTCTCAGCCTGAGTGTAGTGTGATGACTAGCCAGGTTCTGAGTGTCCACTGTACATGAGACACCACAATACATGCTTCTTGCATGTGCCACCTTCTTTATTTCTCCCAGTGAAAGGTGGGTCGTATCACTTCCATCATACAGAGGAGGAAACCAAGGCTTGGCAGTTGATAAATGCCCAAAGTCCCAGAACCAGGGAAGGCAGAGCCATGAGTTTGGCCTGTGCTAGCCAGCCTGTCTTAACTAGAGTACTCCTTGAGGGATCCTGCTCCTCTCACTCCTCTTTAAACACAGGCTGAGGCTGGTGTCTTCCCGCTGCAGTGTAGATTGGCTGCGAGGACAGAAAGGTCACCATGCACAGTTAGTTCATGTTGGTGCTGCACCACAATCCAGTGGTCATTGTCTTGTTTATGCTCTTTTGTAGGGAAACTGGGAGAGAACATGACTCTTAAGCGAGCCGCCTGGGTGAAGGTGCCCTCTGGGTTCTATGTCGGCTCTTATGTGCACGGAGTGATGCAGAGCCCCTCCCTCCAGAACCTGGTGCTGGGCAAGTATGGGGCCCTGGTCGTCTGCGAGACTCCTGAGCAGACCTCAAACCTGGAGGAGGTCGGCCGCCGCTTGGGGCAGCACGTGGTGGGCATGGCCCCTCTCTCTGTGGGCTCCCTGGATGATGAGCCCGGAGGGGAAACAGAGACCAGGATGCTGCCCCAGCCGTACCTCCTGGATCCTTCCATCACACTGGGACAGTATGTGCAGCCCCAGGGCGTGACTGTAGTCGACTTTGTGCGCTTCGAATGTGGAGAAACTGAACAGGTAGCTGAGGCCGAATAGGTTTTTGGCCTAAATGGAAATATTTAATTTTTACATCTGGATTCCTTATAAAAAGTTATTTTCTAAACCTCTTCAACCCTCAGATTTGTTTTTTCTTTTTCATTTAAGATGAGGTGGTATATTCATGGGTAAAGTTATTAAATGGTGATGTAATAAAGTAGAATCTTCTCATTTGCATAATACCTTTTTGAATTTTTGAAAAAACTGTGTGTATGTGAATGTATGAGTGTGAGTGTAAGAGTGAATGTATGAGTGTGTGTGTGTGTGTGTGAATGTATGAGTGTAAGTGTGTCTGTGTGTGTATACACACATGCCAGGCTTGTGTATTAAGTAAGCACTTTTACCCAATAGCCATCTCCCCAGTCCTCAGCCTATGTCAGTCTATTATGTAGTTCTGGAAGTTCTTCACACACCATCTTGTTCCTGTGACAAAGATCTCTCACTCTGCTTCCATTCTGACATTTTGGACCACGTATCTTCCCTGGACCTTCCCCAGCAGTGTTTCCTGTAATCTGGATCTCATCCTTGTTGACGTGTGCTAGAGTAGCCTGGGAGATGTGAGTTCCTTTGTTGACAGCGTCACCATGCTTTCTGTAGTGGTGCATACACTGGTATGCACCCGTGAAATGGGTGTGGGTGGCTGGGTCTGAGGCAGGTGGGAATGACGCCGGGCAGTTACCACACAGCTCCCTCAGCACTGCCTTCATTTATTTGCTTTGATGCTGGAGATTAAACCAGGGCTTCAGGCAAACTGCTGAGGTAAGTGTGTGCTTATCTTTTTTCTTTTTTCATTTTTTTGTTTTTGTTTTTTGGTTTTTTTGAAATAGTTTCTCTGTGTAGCTCTAGCTGTCCTGGAACTAGCTCTGTAGACCAGGCTAGGCCTTGAACTCACAGAAGATCTATCTCCCTCTGCCTCTCAAGAGCTGGGATTAAAGGCCTGTGCCAGCTACTACCTGGCTTTTATTTTTCTCTTTTTCTTCCTTCCTTCCTTCCTTCCTTCCTTCCTTCCTTCCTTCCTTCCATTCATTCATTTTTATGGTTTTTAGAGGTAGGGTTTCTCTGTATAGCCCTGGCTATCCTGGGACTCACTGTGTAAACCAGGCTGGCCTGGAACTCACAGAGATCTGTCTGCCTCTGCCTTCCTGAGGGCTGGGTTTAAAAGTGTGCACACCGCCCGGCTGCTACTTTTTTTTTTTTTTAAATGTATGAGTGTTTTGCCTGCATGTGTTCATGTGCACCATGCACATGCCTATTACAGAAGAGCACATCAGATCCCCTGGAACCCTAGTTACAAGTAATTGTGAGTTACCATGTGGGGGCTGGGAACTAAACCCGAGTCTTCTGCAAGAGCATTGGGTGGTCTTAACCCCTGAGCCATTTCTTCCACTCTACACTGCACTTTAAGTAAATCAAGAAAGGGTCTTTATAAGTTACTCAGCTCTGCCTTGAATTTTTCTCTGTAGCCCAAGCAGGCCTTGAACTCACAACTGTGTTCCTACCCCAGCTGAGCTGATAGCAGGGGGTTAGAGGCTTGTGAACCAGGCCCAACTTCAAGATTGCCTTTTTATTTTCTCAGCACCGAAATGCTCTTCCCATAATAACTACAGCCACCATAAGAACGTGGTCACATGGCCTCTTTATTTGAAAAGTTGAACATGCTGTGGCACACGGTAGACCTGGGCACTTGGAGCCAGCCTGCAGGGAGTGTGTGGTAACCCCACCGCTTCGGGGATTCACGGTAGACCTGGGCACTTGGAGCCGGCCTGCAGGGAGTGTGTGGTAACCCCACCGCTTTGCGGATTGCAAGGTATAGTTGGAAGCAGATGTGGGTCCTGATGTTAGTTCCCTAGTTCTCTCCACTCTCTCCTTTCACGCTCTTGGCTACAGCTTTAGCTAAAGGACCACAAAAGGCCAGCAGTCAGCATCTAGTGTATAGCAACTAAGAAATGCAAGGATGAATTCAAGAGAGACTACGCCGTCTTGAGATGTGTCGTATCTGAAGCAGCCTCGTTGGGCTCAGTTGGTAGGCGAACTCCTCGCTGCTGTTGGCACTGTGCGTTTGTTCTCTCCCGTGGTCGGGCAGCAGACGCACGCCTTGCTCTAGAAAAGGCCCTTTTCTTTCTTCAGCTGGAGCTGTTTCCAGCCAGGCAGAGCAGCAAACTGCCCTCTCGTGATGCCAAACACAGACACAAAGTCTCGTTCTGAGAGGTAATTCTGAGAAAACAGAATTTGTGGTGAGAAAGAAGACAGTGTATTTCAGTAATGCGTGCAAGTGAGCTGGAGGGAGGGGACAGGGGAAGGAGCTGCATGGCTGTGTATTTGCCTAGGCACACAAGCTTGCAAGGGGACGCGAGCCCTAGAACATAGTCAAGTGATAGATAGGTTGGCCCTGGGAGAGGAAGGCTGAAACAAGCCTACATTGTTCTTTGGTCATGGAGGCCCATTAAGCCAGTGGATGAAGACTGGCTGGGCTTTCCATCCGGTCCTGGCCCCTTGCCTGATAGGCAGTGAATGGATTATACATTATGGATAAATTATAAACATTTGATTTTGGATGGATGGATGATCAAGTATTTATCTTGCTTCAAGCCCTACCTACCATTCTTGTTGAATACTTAGTTTTGGTGTTAGGGTGTGAACCCTGGACTGCTCTCTTGAGGAACCTGAGAATGTGCTGTACCACTGCACTGTACCCCGAGTACCCCAGGATCCTTAAAATGTGAGCAGGACAAGATCATTCCAATGTGGTGTCCATGTGGAGATCTAAGCTACGGCCTTTATTGTTGTTGTTGCTGTTGTTGTTATTTTCTGAGACAGCATCTTACCATAACCCAGGCTATCACAGAAGTTACTGCATAGCCCAGGTTTGCTTGGAAACTGGTGACCCTCCTGCCTCAGTCCCCACAGTGCTGGGGTTACAATCATGAGCCACCAAGCTCAACTGACCTGCAGCCTCTGCTTCTAAGAACATTATAGTCTAGATGCTTAAGATTTGGCTAGGGAAGACATTACGGAAAAGTTATTAAGTTTGATGGCAAACACCTTAACCCACTGACTCATCCTGCCAGCCCATGAGGTGATTTATTTTATTTTTTTTTAACTATTATTTGTTAAACATTTATTTTATGTGTATGAGTGCTCTACCTGTATGTACACCTGTATGCCAGAAGAAGGTGTCAGAACTCACTATAGTTGGTTGTGAATCACCAGGTAGTTGCTGGGAATTGAACTCAGGACCTCTGGAAGACCGTCTAATGCACTTAACCGCTGAGCCATCTCTCCAGCCCCCATGTGGTTTAAATAGAGCTTTTGGGAACTTCCCGGCTATTACTTACTGTTATACTAGGGAAGGATTTGGGGAATGGAGGGGAAACAGGTTAGTTCACAGTAGTGCATGATGGCTGAACTAGGTGCACAGAAGCTACCAGATGGATTCCTGCAGCAGGAGGAAAAAATTCAAGGAGGAGCCCTTGAATTGACTCAGTAGCTCAGAGGCCCCTTGAGTTCCTGCAGTGAGACTGATCTGCTCCAAGCCAGTGCTTCACCCATGGGAACTCCGCCCCCATGTTCAGTCACACAACCACTCACCTCCTTTTTGGCGGGGTCCACATCCTCAGGCAGCTCCTGGTTCTGACCTTTTAGCAGAACTTCCACAGGGTAGTGCTTTGGCTCGCTTTCACTAGAATTCAGGGAGATCGTTGCGTTCTTCATGTCCTGCATAAGAGAAGAACACAGATGCAGGTAGAGCGACGTCTGCGTGGCCTCGGTTCCCTGCGTGTATAAGGTTTACACTTTGGCTTGTGCCTCTCCATCCTTTGTGAACATCTTTCAGAACGGCGGTTCCTAAACCTGGACGCATAACAAACCTGCTGATTCAGCAGGTCCAGTGTGAGCCCTTAGAGCCACATCGGCACTTGGGTCTTCTCATCCGTGACATATAAATGTTTGTTTATGTAGTGCTGGGAACTGGAGCCAAAGCCTCGCGCGTGCTAGGCAGGTACTCTGCTGCTGAACTGTACACCTCTTGCCAGGAGTCACAAATGCTGGTCACAGGAGTTTACAAATGCCACGATCATATACCTTCTATTTAAGTTTTTATCTAGGGTCTACGTTTCCAGTCGCTAAATGCCTTCAGACTGAAGCCGTGCTTCTGTACACTTTAAAGACTCTAACGGCATCCCGTTAGCTTTGGGATCTGAGTTAGCAGATCCCAGAGGACAAGGTGTAAATGTTGGACCTCCGTGTGCTGTGCATCCTGTCCTGTCATCCCAGCGCTGCTGGGTGCTGGCTGCAAGCTCCACTTGTAGCTGTTAAAATAGGAGTCAGTGGCCTAAGCCACTATGGTGTTAGAAGCTTGTTCCTGAGAACTGCTAACAAGAATCTTAATCTCTCTGGAAAGGCGGAGAGGGTAATAGTTAAGTTTGTTCTTACGGTTCTTTCCTTCTTTTGTTGTTTCTTTCTTTCTTTCTTTTTCGTTCTTTATTTTTTTTTTTTTTTTTTTTTTTTTTTTTGAGGCAGGGTCTCATATACCCCAGGCTGGCCCTCCACTCACTATGTAGCATGGCTGACCTTAAACCCTTTCATTTATTTATTTTGCACATTATGTATATGGGTTTAGGGGTTGGATATGGCTGCTCCTGCAGTCCGGAGGAATACAGACTTCTGGAGCTGTAGTGACAGTCCCTTGTGAGCTGCCCAACACAGGTGCCTGGAGTCTGGCAGAGCAGCAGGTGCTCTTAGCTGCAGAGCCAACTCTCCAACCCCCTCCCCCACATACCTACCATGCTCTGGAATGCAGAAAATTAGGAACTTGGCTCTGAGACCTGCTTTTTCCCCTCCCAGAACTCATAGTTCTCCCACATTTGCTTCTCAAGTGCTTGAGACTTGCTTTTCTATTCCTTAAAATAACCTCTGTGGATGGGTGCAGTTCACTAGTTTACACCTCAGACAGGACACAACAGGACAGACAACAAAAGCCCTTTGTATCCAAGTGGACAACTGGAGAAGTTCTTAAAGACAGGAGGGCATCTGCCACACTCTCTCTCTTCTCTAAGTGTGACCCCCGACTCACAGTGGTGATTCGCACGATAGCAGTGTTGTCCCCCAGCTCACTCTTTAACTGCTCATATGATTTTCCTTCCTAGAAAGAGACAGAAAAAATAGAACGAGATATTTATTGACAACGGGGAACAGGCATCGTAGGCCTGGTGTGTATTATCAGGAAAAGCAAAACAGGGTAGAACCGTGAAGCACTTGGGTATACTCTCTGGTTCAGTTACATGTGACCAACATTCTTTGGTGGCAAGAACGAGCCGGTGGGTGGGTGTCAGACGCCTGATTTCTTGCCACTGGCCCACCGTGACTTTGCATGGACTGTCAGGATTGTGAACGTGTGTAGACAGGTGTCACAGTTCCTCACTGCCTCCTGCTGACACAGCTGGGGACTGACTAGACTCCCTGCCACGGAGACAAAGCTGAGGAAAAGGGAAGCAGGACAAGGATGAGGGGTGGGGAGGTGAGGGGGGGCGGGAATGAGGGCCTGGTTTTACTTGGCTCGGGAACAGCAGGTCTCCCCCACCCCCCAGGTTCTGAGGCTCAGGACAGTCAGAACAGAATCCTCAGTTTCTACTTTTCTTACACTCCAAATGTGAGGGTCCCATGCCAGGAACCAGCCTGTGAAGGTGGGGGGCTCAAAGCCCTGTTTGATGATCAGGATCGGTGTGTCGGGATCTCGGCCACTGGGGTGTGTTACCAGGTACTCCTGGGCAGTCGAGAGGGCCCCCTTCTTCTCTGTGGCGTTGGCCTCAGCTCCTATCCACAGGAACACCTATCGCACCAATTTCATATTGTTAGTGGGTCCGCAGGACTGAGAGCTGCTGTGCGTGCTGTTCATCACCCCCTTCCCTCCAGTCACAGACTCATTTGTGCTCCGAAGAGGAAGGTTCCAGAAGCAGCTTGGTTTTGTGATTTCAGTTGCTATGGGTATCTTCTAAGTTTTCACATCCGAACTGCAGTTTTCTGAATGAACAGCCTACAAAGCACCCCTCATGCTGTCTCGGTGTGCCTCAAACCTCAGAGAAGCCAAATGTAGCATTCCTGTCTGAGTGCCTACCCTATGGGAATGTTTGTTCTTGGTAAGCCTGAGCCCTCAGTCACATAGGACAGAACTGAGAGGCAGGTCTGTAGCCCTGGATCCAGAGAGTCACTAGACTCACGAGCTGGACCACAGCAGATGTCCCCTCACCACGCCTCTCTCTGTGTGGTCCATTTTGCTTGCTGGTGTGATGGGTCGGAGCCCCCAGAGCCCACAGCGGCTTCTCCGCTGGATCCCAGGTGTGTCTTACTCTTGTCTCACATCTTTGTGTGTTTATTTGTTTGGTTTTGACTGGATCTCACTCTCTAGCCCAGGCTAGCCTCAAGCCTACTCTTGCCTTGAACTCACAGGAATTCTCCTGCCTCAGCCTCCCTGGTGCTGGGACTGCAGGCACAAGCTACTCTGCCAGGCTTGTTGTATTCTCTGGCAGGATTCCGCATCCTGCTGTCCAGCACCGTTTCCTCCCCAGAGCCCGGCTGCCAACCGCACTGAACGCTTCACACACTCAGCGGCTTCTCTGCCTGGCCCCTCCATCCGACCTGTGAACACTGAAGGCTCATTAGCAAGGAGGGGAATGGCACAGACAGGAAGACATATCATTCGCCTGCTGCCTAAAAAGCCCATAGTCTCTAGAATCTGCTATCATCCTCAAACCAGGGCAGGACCTATGCTATGCTTTGTTTTCCAAAATAAGGTGAGAAAATTCCCTGGGTGCTAAGAGCAAAGTTTTGTTTTGTTTGGCTCGAATTTTTCTATTGTATCTATTTGGTGGATGTGAGGATATGTGTGTCACAGTGTAGTTGTGGAGGTCACAGGACAACTTGCAGAATCCATTCTTGCTTCACATCTGGTGGGCCTTGGGGATTGAACTCTAGTTGTCATTGTTGGTGGCAAGCACCTTTATTCACTGGGCTGTTTTGCTGGCCCGACATTATTATTATTATTATTATTATTATTATTATTATTATTATTATTATTTAGCTTTTTGAGACTGAGTGGGGGCGGGGAGGCCCAGGCTGGCCTCAGACTTTATTTGGACCCTCCCAGCTCTGTGTGCTAGCTGCTTAGACTCCAGACATGTGTCAGTACCCTGGCTTAAGGCTGGCGGGCTTAGACCTCAGTCTCTTCTGGCCGTGACGTAAAGCAGGCTCTCCAGCAGCCCCCGAGGACGCTCGACTTAGTTGGGCCCGCTTTCGTCCTGGGTGGGGTGCCATACAGGAACAAGCCCAAACTGTGGAGACCTTTGCCAGCAGCCTGAACTTTGCGGCTGTGTCTTACCTGGTCCCAGGTGTCCAGGAGCATCACATCACCTGGGCTCAGGTCATCCTGGGTGAAGTTCGTGACCTCGGTAACAAGGAACCGGCCAGTCTTATTAGAACATTCAAAGAGCCGGACCTGGACGTCCAGGGTTTCTTGCTGCAGCCTGCAGTACAGTCATGTAGAAGGACAGAGCTGCATAGGAATCATGTTAACTGTGTGTGTGTGTGTGTGTGTGTGTGTGTGTGTGGTGTGTGTGCGTGTCCATATGAAGACATATGAAAGAGCGTTGGGTGTCTTCTTCCATAGCTCTGCACTGTAGTGTTTTGAGACAGGTTTCCCGGGGCCTGGAGTGTGTCAGTTTGGTTAGACTAACCCACCAGCAAGTCTGAAGGATCCTGCTGTCCCCCCCACCCCCACCCCCCTGTCCTCAGCACAGGGATGGCAGGCCTGCGATGCTGGTTTCCATCTGTTAGGGATGGAGTTCAGGTCCTTGTGTTTGCACACGGACTTTGTTGACTAAGCTGTGGCCCCAGCCTAGAATACTTAAAGCTGTGAGGGACTCTCAGGATTTGTATGGGCCACTGGCCAGGGCAGCCAAGAAGACAGGACTGACTGCTCACTTACCTTTTGTCGTTAGCGTAGGGTGATTTTCCTCCCAGAAGGTCCCAGAACTCAGGTGGCTCCTGGCCCTCAGCCACAGTGTTCGCATTGCCATCACAGAGAAGCTCAACCAGCTCCTTAGCCATTGCCCGCTCGTCCCCACTAGACCCCTGAGCGGGGCGAGAAGGACACGGGTGTTAGAGACACAGGGCACATTGATAGGGATGCCAGGCTTCCGAAACTAGAATCAGCTCCGAGCTTCAGTGCCCCAGGATGGGGAGAGGGGGGAAGACTGGACATGCAGGCACAGGACAGGCCTGCTCTGAAACCCACAGTGCTCCTACACAGAAGTCACCTCTGTTTTAGCCTCACCTGGAATCGTAGCACACAATTTCCGCTGATATAAACCCTGGGTCTTACACATACACAGCAAATGCTCTGCCTCTGTAGCGAGCCCTGTATCCCCAGGCCTAGCTTGTAACTTTCATTATGTTGTTGTTTTGGTTTTGTTTGTTTATTTGTTTGGAGACAGGATTTCTCTGTAAAGCACTCGCTGTCCTGGAACTCATGCTGGTCTCAAACTCAGAGATCCACCTGCCTCCCGAGTGCTCGGATGAAAGGCATGTGCCACCACTGCCCGGCACCTGCCTCCCGAGTGCTCGGATGAAAGGCATGTGCCACCACTGCCCGGCACCTGCCTCCCGAGTGCTCGGATGAAAGGCATGTGCCACCACTGCCCGGCACCTGCCTCCCGAGTGCTCGGATGAAAGGCATGTGCCACCACTGCCCGGCACCTGCCTCCCGAGTGCTTGGATGAAAGGCATGTGCCACCACTGCCCGGCACCTGCCTCCCGAGTGCTCGGATGAAAGGCATGTGCCGCCACCGCTAGGCTTCAATCTTATTTTTTTTTATTATAGTAAGATTGAGTCTGTTGGTCTCCACATGACTTAAACAGATCTCTGTCCCCACAGTGCAATTACAGTGAAAATTCTTTAGTTCTCCCTAATTCCTACCCCTTTGAAGTCAAGCCCTGAGTCCTGGACTCTTGACATAGGCTAAGCTGTGTTCCATTAGGACAGTCCAGCCATTTCTCCGCTGTCTTAGGTGGAAGCATGTAACATCCAGCCTTGGAGACCAGAGTCTTTCACTTGGCAAGAGACTGTTGTCACTTGGAGACTCCCTGTTGTCTGCATGAGTGGTCCTTCCATCTTTATTGCTGAGTAATAGTCCATTGAAGGAATGTATCCATGTTCATCCATCATCCAGACCGCTTCGAATTTGAGGGCATTGTGAATAAATGTGCTTTGCACGTGTGTGTACAACTCTGTGTAAGGAGGTTTTTGTTCATTGGTGCTTTTAAAAGATTTACTTGTATGAGTGTTTTGTTCACATGTATGTGTGTGTAGGTATGTGCCGCAAGTATGTGCAGTGCCTAGAGAGATCAGGAGTGTGTCAGATCCCCTGGAACAGGATTTACAAATGGTTGTGAGTCACCATGGGGGAACTGAACCCAGGTCTATTGCAGGAGGCATCTCTGTTGAGCCATCTTTTTAGACCCAGAATTGTGTGTGTGTGTGTGTGTGTATGTAGATGTGTATACATATGTGTGTGAGTATACCTATGTGTGTGTATGTTTGTACATAGATGTGCATACATGTATGTTTGTGAATGAGTGTACAAACGTGTGTATGTATGGGTGGGTACATGCATGTATGTAGATGTGTGTACATATGTGTGTATGTGGGTGTAGGAATGTGTGTGTGTACATTTGTGTGTACATAGATTGCGTGTGTGAGTGTACGTGTGTGCGTGCACGCCTGTGTGCTCACTGGGGTTACAGATAGGAGCTCCCACTTTCAGCCTTTTGTGTTGCTGGGGATTGAATTTAGGTGTCCTATTCTTTACCTGACAGGGCTGAGGGCGGAGCCAGGGCAGTAGCGAATCCCAAGGGACTAACTAGAAGGTCCCGGCAGCCATCTCACCTTGCCATACCACAGGTAGTGCTCCGCCTGAGTCCGAAGCAGAAAGACATCGTTGGAGTTGAGGGAGGAAGCAGAGGCTGAGACCTCCATTGCTTTGGTATTGGATTTGTTGTTTCCGTGGATCTGGAAGAGCCTTACTGGAGGGTCAGGCTCTGCATTTCCCTTCCTGGAAGTCCCGCCCTCGAGAGAAGAAAAGCAGAGTCCAGACCTTCATAGCTCTGCACGGGGCTGTGAACGCCAGATGGGCTGCATATGTCTTTACCCCTCAGGATCCCCTAGGCTGATGGGAAAGGTTCACTCACTGACCTCGAGTAATTCTGCCATGCAGGTGTTATTCCACCGCGCACAGGAAGAGAGTGAGGTTGGGAAATTGACTTATATAGGGCAAGAGAAGAACCTGATGTCAGACTTGAGAGATGACCCATACCTGAGTGTCTGCGTTGCCTGCCCAGGCTTCTGCCAGGGCTCCATGGAAGAAGCGGGCCTAAGACTAGGAGAGGGACACACCTGGGCAGTGACTAAGGAGGGGCAGAACAGTGTTGGACGGGTGCAGGCTGGGTAACAGGCTACTACTGCTGTACAGATCCTGCAGCACAGAATGCGAAAGACCATGAGCACTGGCTAGATAGTAGCTTGAGATTTTCCTGGATGTCTCAGACCAAGCGCCTCCTTTGCTAAGGAAGTTGTCTAAGCTAAGCCTTGTTCATTCCGCCACACACACACCATCACCCGACCCCTGCCTGGCTGGTAGCTCTTTATTGGTTCCTCAGCTCAGAGCATCCCTGAACAGGATGAAGTTTTGTCTGTAGGTCCTCACCTCGTAGATAACCATCTTTCCTTTGAAGATGGCCATGAAGTGGCGTGGCTCCTTCCCCATGCTAACCCGGACCTGCACAGGGGCTCCCCCAAACTGCTGATCCACCTCCACCGCCTGGTAAGCCGAGGCTGCAAGTTCATCCTGGGAGGCGTGGCGGCCCTGCAGTGGTGAGAAGCGAGTGAACCCAGTGTCCAAGGAGTCCCCTAGATCCAGTACT
This sequence comes from Arvicanthis niloticus, assembly GCF_011762505.2. Classification (NCBI taxonomy): domain Eukaryota; kingdom Metazoa; phylum Chordata; class Mammalia; order Rodentia; family Muridae; genus Arvicanthis; species Arvicanthis niloticus. The sequence goes on along the minus strand of NC_133429.1, from coordinate 48,408,983 downwards.
GCACTGAGAGCTTGCACCTGGCCTATGTACAAGATGCCAGGTGTACAAGATGTAACAGGGTTTCCCAGGGAGGCCCCTGGACCTTATACTGTGCTGAGAGCCTGCACCTGGCCTACCTGCCATATGTACAAGATGTAATGAGGTTTCCCGTTCACATCATACGTGTAGAGAACCAGATAACAGTCTCCCCCGTAGAAGAAGCCATGCCACTGGTATTCCACAGGGACCAGCTCTAGGTTCTCAATTCTCCAGACCTGGGCACAAGAGGAGACACAGTCCCTCAGAGATGGGCATCCTGTTCAGGCAATTCCACCAGAAGGGAACTGGGCAGTGTTGAACAAACCCCAAGTGGGGATGAAGCACTAACATCCATCCCAAGTGCGTGCCCCTCCCCGCCTGGGTCCTCTGTGCCCTGAAGGCCCATCACATTTGCAAGACTTGAATCCTGAGAACTGTCCCAGGTCACACGGGTCCAGGGCCTCCCGTTAAGTAGCCTCCCGTTAAGTAGCCTAGATCTTCACAGGTGACTTGAACATATCTTCCAGGGGATAGAGCATTGGGGAAAGTGTCTCTCACTTTCCTGAAGTGGTTAACAGCCAGCCCCACACTTCTTAGACAGTATGGAAGCGTGGAATGGAGAAAGAAGCATACAGAATGCCCTCCTCCACAGCAGGAACACCCCAGAGGCTGAGCGCCGCCCTCACTGGTCTCACCTCCACCTTGCCGTTGCCGTCATCCACCATCCTCTCCTGCGCAGCCACTTCTGGCTTGGCGTGTAACAGAGTCACATCAAACTTGTCCTGGAAGATTTTAGCTGCAGAGAAAGAGGTGGGAAAAGCCAAGTGAGCAGACACTCGAGCCTCTTTCTAGGGTCCCAGCAGAAGAAGATACACCTGGCAAAATCTCACCGATTTTACCAATGCTGAATGTTTTCCCCAAGCCGGAGGTCTGGTCCTTCACCGACCACTTCTGGAACAACTGTTTGAACATGGCCGACTCTGCGCCATCGTTGACTGTCTCCACGTTGGTGCTGCTGGGATATCCCTTCATCTTGATGAAATCCTGCAGTCCCCATATCCCGCACACACACAAAAGCATGTCAGCCAGGGTACCTACTGAGTGTTGGCTCATCTGGTACCTCACTATCTGAAGTCAGGTGGTGGGATTCTCTCCTCTCTGACCCTGGGGATCATACCCAATTTCTGCCTCACATTTTTGGTGTCTCTTCATTAAACTGCCATGATTATGGCCGTTATGCATTGATTTTGCAGGACCTACTATGCGCCTCTACTGACTGTTTCATAGTCATTTGCTCATTTGTTCCTTGTAAGCACATCCCATGCTGGGTCCGCAGAATTTAATAAATGCTCCTTGAGTCCCCACCCTAATCTGGACATGTGACACCCCTTCCATAGCAACAGCACCTTCTGAGGGCAGGTTCTGTGTGCCAAGTATGGTTCTGAGCACTTCACGAATTGGTTTTATCTTACAGTGGTTCTGGGAGACAGGGATCACCCCTGTTAGATATTGGGAAGCTGAAGCTCAGAGGTGTTCATTGGCCTGGAACACTCAGCTGGAAAAGGTCAAACCTACACTCGTATCCCAGTCGGCAAGCTCATATATGTCACTGGGCTCAAGTGCCTGGTGTGTTTGGGCACATGTCTATAGCGATAATGGCAGAAGATTCAGCCAGCACTGCATGTCTCCAGCTCCTACCAGGGCTTTGGACATGGCCGCCTGTTTCTCAACCTTGGTGGCTCCCTTGCCTTTCCACACGTAGATCTTGGTGCCACTTTGGTCCAGGATGTAGCAGTCCTGAATCAGGCAGGGATAAGTACAGTTACTCAAACTCAAGATAGAGAGGACTTTGCCCAGAATCTGCCTTCAAAGTGACCTCTGGTTTCCTCAAGCAAAGCCCCCTCTCGACTACTTACATCGTGGTTGAGTAGGTCCTGGACCAGGGGCCTGGTTGCCACCTCTGTGACTGACAGCTGCCCAGCTGAGTCGGAGACACTGGTGAAGGAGTGAGATTTAGCCTGTGCCTTCCCTTTGGGAAGTATCCCATAGCTAAAATGATGTTTCAGTGTGGCATTTCTGGGCAGAGTGGACTTCTTGAGATAGACACAGCTTGAATACCAAGAGGGAGATATACTCTGTTCTCCAGAGGATACTGTGGGTCTCTCTCCCAAACTGTCCCATCCACAGCCCTAGGCATGGATACACCAGAAAGGTCGCACCCACAGGCCAGGAGACTTTTGAATAAGAAGAGAGGATAGCTGCCTCTCTGAGAGGGGTTGTTTCTGAGCTCCTCGTAGGAGATACATTTAAAAGGATGAACCAGGAGCCAAGGCAGATGCCTCTGCCCAAGCTGAGTACTTGCTGTTCTAGAGGACATATTCCCACACCCAGCCTCCAGCCCACAGCCAAGCTAAAACACTCACTGATATAACATGATATTTGATTTCTGCTGCTGATCCATGATCTCATCAGGAACTGAAGGCTTGATAATGGAACGTCGGCCAAGGGTATCCTGGAGGACTGTCATCAGCCCTGGGCTGGCCTCCTCTTTGTCTCCCTCAATCACCCCGATTTCAGCACGGCCCCCTCGCTCCCTGTCCCGAATGTCCTTTGCCAAAAGCATAGCCTGCCAGAGAAGCCAAAGGAGGCACTCAGCTCAGCTGGTGCGTTTTCCTTCCTGATGGCTTCTGTGGGAGCCACCGGGATTGCAGACAAATTACGAAAATGCTGAGGAGTGAGACATGACCTTGGCCTGTCTGCAAGGCAGAGTCTATGCTAAGGCAGGATTCCCTCTGGGCTCCCGGGGGTCAGCAAGCACAGAAGGCAAAGGAAAATGGCACCCAAGAGGGGGAGCCCTGCTGGACGCCAGGCCTGGAGGAAAGGAATTAGGCTAGACCTTGAGACGTTCCCCACTGTTGCTCTCCGGGCCGTTCCACTGGATGATGACCATCCCAAGATCCAGCAAGAAGACATCGCCTCTGTTAAAACTGTCCCAGCTCACTTCCACCTGCGTGTGAGCAGTCAGAGTGGTCTGGGGCGATCTGAGGCACCAGGGCGGGAGCGCCCAGCCTGGGTGGGACACTCATGCGTGGGTGGGCCTTACCTCAGTGGCACGGACATTTCTTTTCCCCTTTACGTGTAGCAGCCTCTTCACATCATAGGTGTTGGTCTCCACGTGCTTCATCCCAGAGGCCACGCCCCCCTTCTTATAGCTGAGGGGATATTGATCCAGTTATTTGTCGTGCACCTGCTACGAGCTAGGTTCTGGGAAGATTCCTGAGAATTAAGGTTCTGGGAAGACTACTGAGAGACATTGGCCTCTGTCCACGTCGCTTATAATAACAAATGATCAAAGTAAACAGATGCTGCCCCTGCTGCCCCAAAGGTAGGTCTGTGACTCAGGGTGGGCGGGGTTTCCTGAAGGGACATTTGAGCTGAGAGACTATGAGAAGTCCCACGGATGGGAAGAGTAGTGGTGAGGCGGAGGGAACCTCATAGGTTGGGATTACAGGAGTGTGCCACGGCCCTCATGTTACATGTCTATGTACCCCAGCATTCATGTTATGTGTCTATGCATCCCAGCACCTGCCTGTGGCCTCCCAGAACTCTCCCTGCCTCATCTTTCTTTTCTTTTCTTTTCTTTTTTTTTTTAATATTTATTTATTTTATGTAGAGTACACTGTAGCTGTCTCAAACACACCAGAAGAGGGCATCAGATCCCATTACAGATGGTTGTGAGCCACCATGTGGTTGCCAAGAATTGAACTCAGGACCTTTAAAAGAGCAGTCAGTGCTCTTAACCACCGAGGAGGCATCTCTCCAGCCTTCCCTGCCTCATCTTACTCTGGCAGTCTCACGTCCCTCCTTCATTCCAGTAAAGCATGTCCTGTCACCCATGTGCACGACTTTCATAAACAGAGATTGTCATTCTGTTATAGACCCCGTCTGTGTCTTTGCTCATGTGTGCTAGGTGACTGACACATGTCTTTCTGTGACAGACATGTACGTTGACCACAGTCTCCTCCCACTGTTAACACAGTCAGGAACACCCTAGATCATGGGTCCTTACAGGCCTGGGTGTGTGAGGGGTTGTTCTGAGAGATGGGACTCACAATTTATAGTCCCAGTACACTCCAGAACGAAGCACTGACCCTCACCCTCTCCTGCAGGGGTGAGGCTGTGGTGGCTCCTCACAGCTGGCCCAGCCCTCAGCCCCACCCTGCTCTGATTTGCACTGTTCAGATGGGCTCAGGTTGCTTTGCTTTGCATCTCTCAGGTTACTTCAAAGGCACACTGACCCTTTAATTTCCTCTCCTGGAAACTGTGGTATCTGTCTCTGCTCCGTGCATGGCTACTCACATGATGCCCTGCTTGAAGTAGCCACGGAAGGTGTCGGACTCATGGTACTGGACCTCACGGTGCTGCACGGGGCTGCCTCCCAGGTAGTCGTCCAGCTGTGTGGTATAGATGGCCGCGCAGCTCTGCTCGTCCTGGGAGGAGTCCTTCCCAATCCAGAAGTGGATGTTCTGGGAGAGAAGGCTGCCCACTTTCCGGGTCTGGGATGTAGCCAGAGGTCAGAGGTCAGAGGTCAGGTCTAAGCTCACCTCTGTTATCCTGTGGATTTCTCTGGTGTGGGAAGGCCCCAGCATGCCCTGTCCTAGGGGCTGCAAAGCAAAGCCCCTTCACACAAGCAGTCCTTCGTTCTCTGTATGGAGCTGGCCCCACCCGTGTGCAGGCCCACTGAAGCTCTGACAGCCCTACTTCCTTCCCACATTGGGGAAGCTGACCACTTGCTATTCCTAAAGTGGCGAGCCTTTCCCCAGTTGGGTTTCCCTGCGCTCACAGAACTACAAGGCTGTTAGCACTGTCCGTGTGATGTTATTCCTCCAGTAGGATGAGGAAAAGGTTTGATTTAAAAAAAAAAAAAAAAACAAACAGGTTGTTGTATAGCCCACGCTAGTCAAACTTGTTGAGGCAGGGCTTGAACTCCTAATCTCCCTAGTTTCAACCTCTCAAGTGCTGGGATCATAGGTGTGTGCCACTAGGCCCTATTCTTTTGGGTTTTGGAGACAGAATGTTTACCTATAGCCCCGGTTAGTCAAGGATTTAGTGTGTAGCCCAGGCTGACCTTGGAGTCGTGATCTTCCTGAGTGCTATAACTATAGGCATGGACCGTCTATCCTGCGAATTTGCCCCAAGCTGGGGTTATCTGGGAGGAAGAACACCGATTAAAGAGCACTTCCATCAGAGGCCCGTGGGCTTGTCTGTAATGTTTTCCTGATCGATGACTGGTGGGGGAGGGCTCAGCCCACTGTGGGTGGGGCCACCCCTGTGCAGGTGGTCCTGAGGTCTATTTTAAAAAGCCACAGGAAGCAAGTCAGTAAGCAGCATTGCTCCGTGGTGGTCTCTGCTTCAATTCCAGCCTCCAGGTTCCAGCCTTGAGCTCCTGGCCTGACTTTCCTCAGGTCTACAAGCAGTAAACCCTTTCTCTCCCAAGCGGCTGAGCCCCTGGGGCAAGTGTGTCGTGTGTGCACATGTGCACGCGGGTGTGGACGGCTTACACCCAGGAGGTTTGGACTGAGAGCCCAGGCTCACTGTCTGACATACGCACGATCACAACCCAGGCCTGATGGTGGCCCTTGTCTGTCAATGCAAGGAAGAGTCTAGACAGACACTGGGAACCCCAGAGCCCCATTCCTCTCACCATCTGCCTGCTGAGGGGAGAGCATGGCTGTGGACGGCATTGCTCACCGAGAGGATGATATAGCAGTCTCCCTCGTAGAAGTTGCCGTGAGCACTCAGGGGCACCAGCGCCAGCTCCATTTTCTAGAAGGATTAGCAGAGTATGCAGCTGTACACACACCTCATTCCTGCCTTCCCCACAGCCCCCCTCTCCTGTCGCTGGCACAGGTAGCAGAGGGGCCATCTTCCTGTCTTTACAGGCAGGCGGCGGTCCAGAACAAGACCACTGCTCTGGCTTCTGGGAGCACTCTCTGGGAGTACTCTGGGTCTAAGTGTTCTGGTGTCCTTCCCCATAGCCTCCCCTTGGTCTCATCTGCAGTCTCCTGGGGAGGCTTGTGAGCTCCCAAAGCCCACAGCAGGGGAAAGAGTTGGGTGTAACTGTCAAGTAACTCTCATCTGAGCTGTGTAGACTGTCTGTAGTCCGGACAGAGTGTCCAACCCTCTGCTCATGACTGACTGCCTAGAGCCACCAGGCTGCCCTTCTCTGGGAAGCAGAGCAGGAGAGGAGGCAGACAGCAGAGAGAATGCCAGCGGCATGCGGTGCTCCAGGCTGAGTGTCCCACGGTCAGTCTGGGTTGTGGGGCCCTGATTTGCTCATCTCAGGAGGACCATTCACACGGCCTCAGTTACAAATGACACTTTCTGTGTATATCCGAGTGAGGCAAGCCTGTAGCAGTCTGTGCATGTTCTATAAAACCCAGATGTTAGGTGTGAAAAGATTAAATACACTTCGTGAGTCCAGGTTGGTTCCTGTCTGTTCCTTTTTACCCTACAGTTGCTTATTGTATGCCACACTGTACACATGACGGTCAGAGAAACTCAGAGTTGCTTCTCTTCTTCCACTGTGTGGGCCCCAGGACTTGCACTCAGTCACCAGGCTTGCCTGCACACACCTATCTCCATCCATCCAGCCCTTCCTATTCATTCTGAAGTGAGGAGCCTGGCACCGGGAATACTGGATTCTCACAAGCCTTGAGAGATTGTGACTCACGATTTGGGACTAGGCGGGGTAGGGGGAAATCTTACTTGTTGGTTCAGGTTGCAGCAACTGACTAAGTAGAGGTAAGCATATCCTGGTATCTGGTAGGTGCACCCAGACCAGAGTACAGAGCCACCCCAGAGACCAAGTCCACAGGATAAAGAGATGAGCAGTGCCTGTCTGTATAGCACGTCCCACCCCAAAGCTGGTAGGAACCAGACATGTTCTGACCAGTAGCCAAGAGTCTTCGGGTAAGGGACCTGTCTTTCTGAGATGTTTATTGGAAGCATAGACTCACCAACCAGATGCCCAGATGAAGGACAAGCGTGATTCTGCTTGGGGACCTACACTGAGTCACTGGGAGGTTCAAGGTTGGGGAAACCTGCCCTCTGATGCTGACCTTCTGTAGCCACAAGTTCAGATCCCAGTGGTCAGGGTGGGTGTGGCTCCCACTCTGCTCACCTCAATCCTCCACGTGATGATCCCGGGGTCATTGCTCACGGCCCTGAAGGCGCTGCTCAGAGACATAGCGTCTGTCTTCCTGGAACTGAAATATCACAAAGCCAGGGGTGACGCGCCTCACAGTGAACAGGGAGCCATTGCTTCTCCTAGGACACTTCCCTGTCTCATCAGCCATCACGCTGTATGCCCATTCGGTATGTCACTGTGCCACCACCACACCATTTCACCACGGCAGTTCAAGTTCACACAGTGACCTGGCTGGGCCATCCCTGCTTGAAAGGCTTGTTTCCCACCTGCTGCTACCTTGGTTAAGAGCTCTGGTTCATACTGATGACACTTTTCCTTTAAAACATATACATGCACATTGATGTGTTAAATTCTGTGAAGCTGGAGTTACAGGCAATCGTGAGTCACCAGAAGTAGTGCTGGGAATTGAAATTCCCAGTATGTGCCATCTCTCCATGGGGGGCGGGGGAAGGGCAACGAGTATTCCTGAGCCTGACAGTGTCACGCTCATGTTGACCCACTGCTCGCACTGGCTCATTTTCAGGCAGTGCCCATCTTCCTGTCACCTGGTGGTTCATATGAGGCTTACAGAGCTAGTATCTAATCTGTCTGTGGACGTGCTAGCATGGGCCCCATAGCCGAGCTTTTTGGTTTCATTTCATTTTACTTTTTTCAAGAAAAAGTCTCTGAGACCCTGGCTGTGCTGGCACTCACTCTGTAGCCCAGGCTGACCTTGAACTCAAAGAGTTCCACCTGCCTCTGCCTCCCAAGATCTGGAATTAAAGGCGTGCGCCACCACAGCCCGGCACATTTTATTTTATTAGCACAGCATCTATCCACATAGCCCAGGCTGGTCATAAACTCCTTCTGCCTTAGCCTCCTGAGTGCCAGCGTTACAGGCTTCCACCCCCAGACCTAGGTCTGTACCTTTCATTTTCATACCTGACCTAAAAAGTCTATTTTACATGTTTTCATGCTGCTAAGCCTTTCCAAAACCAAGTTCAGTGGTTCATAGGAAATCCAGACAGAAAAAGTTATTTCCAAATGAAGCCCCTCCTCCCAATTCTTGAGCTCCTCTTCCCAGACTCCTGCCAAGATCCTGGCCCCCACCCACCCACCCACCTGATCTGCACTACCATTTTTAATTTTGCAAATCGTCCTAGAACAGTAACAACCCTTTATCACCACTAACATACATTAACTGGTCTTGCAGAAGAAAAGGGAAAGGACAACACCTGTACCTAGGACAAAGAGCTGAAGGGTGCCAGCAGGGAAAATGGGTGTGGCCTCTTTGCCTGTCCCACACAGACCCAGCTTCTCTGGAAGGCTTGTCTTCAGTGAGCTTAGAGGTTTCCAGTGCCCACAGAGCTGAACAGGGCCGGGAAGTGATAAGATGACCATGGGCCCTCACGCCGATCACAGTAGTCAGCACTTGGCTGGGGTTAATACAAGGTTACCGAGTAGCTCTGCAAATGAATGTGCCTCCTCTCAAGTCCTACCCACAGGGAGACTGCACTCTCACAGTATGCCAAGTGATCGATCGCTAGGTTGGTTTCTCCTAAGACTCAAAGCCAAGGATGGGATGGATGGACTTAGGAGGGATTAAAAGACAAAATCGCCTGGGATCTCGAGATTGTGCAGATGTTTGACAGTTGGTGATATACGGGGCTTGTTAAGTGTAGCATGATGGGGTATAGTTCAAATGGTAGATGTCTGTCATCCCCAGCAGGGCCCCACCCCTTAAAAAAAAGTCTGACTCCACCGACCATTCTTTTCTGAATGGATAAAACCAGGCCTGAATGGATAAAACCAGGTTTGGAGAGGATATGCCATTACCACCTAAGAACCAGATCCCTTTGTGTGCTGCCGGCTGCAGACTAAAGCCGAGCCATGGCGCGGAACTGCCAATGTTTGGGTATTTAATTTGATAACTTGTGCTGCCCCACCCAGCACAGCTCAGAATCACCAGGAAATATTCAGGTTTCCTTCAGGCCAAGTTTTCTCACTTTAGAGTCCAATGCGTGACCCACTCAGGAAAGGGGACCAGAGCTGACATATTTCTGGTTATTGGTAAAGCCGGACCAGCCGCATTAGCATGGTGAATCCGAGCCCCCATAGACCTTCAGAACGCAGGAGCTGATCAGAGACCCAAGATTCAGGAAACGCCACACCCAGAAAGCCCAGTTCTATCCATCCACATCAAACTCCCCCAAAGCTGGGTCTATTTGTCTTTCCAAGTCCTAACCAGCCTCAGGGTCCTGAGGGCTACAAACATCACAGGCACAGGGTATGCTTTGGGGATTCCAGGTTACAAGCCACTAGCTTGTAACCTACTGGGTTTAAACTTCTCTTGCCCCACAGAGGAACAGATGAGAGGGGTCTTGTTGCCCCAAATCCATGAGCCTCAAGAACGTCCCCAACTTACTCAGTGGGCTCTACAGGTCCCCTCTCAGTGTGAAGTTTGCAAAGTGGGTCACAAGCTCCTGGTTCCGTTTTTCCAAAGCTTCATCCCAGAGGACAAAAGCCAGGGAAGGTGCAGCCCCTGTCTCTTCACCTCTGGCCTCATCCACACTCAGCATTCCGCTGACAAGGAAGGACACAGAGTAGACTTACCTGACCCTCTGTCCTCCGTCTTCCAGCAAAGCAGCAGGTGACGTGCTGCCGAGCTACCCCAACGCAGGCGGCTTCAAGTGCTGCAGCCCAGGTCAGCAATGGCCGCACAGCGCAGACACTGGGTTATATTTGCTTGTGTTTGCATCATAACCACATTTTCCTAGCTCTGGCCAATCACAGCCAACCTAGCCCTGGGCTTGACTTATTCAAACCAGGGAGGAAAGCTTTATCTGCTCCTATTCAAAACAGTGAAAACAAGAAGAGCAGACTTTTAAAGGCTTCTTTTAACTCCAGCTCCACGCCCTGTCTATTGATTTTTTTAAAAGTGCACTGCCCATCAATAATTCAGTGAGGGAGGATATGAGTTTGCCATATTGTAGATATGAATGTATTGTGCCGATGACAAGAGACTGATTAGAGCTCCCTTACTGTGCCTGGATGTTCAGGACCGCATGATGATTCTGGGCGGTTTTGTGGTGTATGGAAAGGTTTTGTTTCATGGAGTCCTACTATGTGCCCGGAAACCATGCTGGGCTCTGACTCCCATGGCTCCTGTTTGGCAGCATCCAGAGCATGCATGGGAGCCTCCAATTCCCCAGGGCTTCAGTCTCTACCCGCAGTCAAAGCACAGCAAGCACATGCTTGCCAAGTACCCGGGGGAGAGGGAGTTGGCTCTAACCCGGGCCAGAGAAGAGCTATGTAGTCCAACCTCTGTAACCTGGATCAGAATCCCAGTGTTTGTTCTGCTGGGTGCTATCATTTCATGACCTGTCTGTCGTACAGGAAGAACAGCATCCACCGGGTGGTGTGTACGATCGGTGGCATGGAAGGAAGGCAGCTCCCACTCCTGCATAAGTTTTTAAACCAGCCTTTATTAACAATTGTAATACAAATATTCCAAAAATATAAACAGACTCTTAATGGCATCCTACAGTTCAAGTTTCTTAATACAACGAATGTATTAAATCATGAAGCAAGGTGGTCACGGCTCCCACAGCCCAGCCACAGACCCCTCCCCCCAACAAGGTGGTCAAGGATCCCACAGCCTGGTCACAGACCCTTCCCCCCCCCCAAATGGCATCTTGGAATTAGGTAGATCTTGGGTAATTACAGGCAAGAATCACCAGCTTACAAAGCAGGGCGGTTCTGGGAGCTGACCCTGCACTAAAGGACGGGGGAGCTGGCCTGACCTGTGACCTCTTCTCCCCTGAATGCATTTAACTAATGATGTTTTCTAGAAAGAGGGACTGGGGTTGTAGCTTGGCTGCAGAGTGCGTGCCTAACACGCACGAAGGCCTGGGTTGTCCCAGCACCTCACAAGCCAGCAAGGCGATCATGCCTGTAACCCGGCACTCAGGAAATCAGTTCAAGATCATTCTTGGTTAAACTGAGTTCAAGGCCCTCCCTGCTTAGGATTCATGAAACCCCGTGTGTGTGTGGGGGGGGGGGGGGTGGGGGGGGGGTGGGGAAGAACTAAGCTATTTTAAAAAAAGGAACTGAAGAGTAGCCGTGGCTAAGGAGCCCAAAGGGGAAATGGATTACCATTCTCATACTTAGCCAGGCTGACACACTGGATGCAGGACAGCACAGATGAGCTGCACTGCCAAGAGGCCTCTGAACAGGGCAGGGCATGGACCTGCAGAGGACCCATTTCCCAGGAATGGCTGCTGGGAGGATCCCATGCTTTTAGTACAAAGCTTTTCTGAGCCACTGTTAACAGAGGGGGTTATACAATTACACAAAAATCTTTGGGAGGCAGGAGGGAGAGAGACAGGTCCCTGGTTAAATGAAGGCAAATTCACTCAACTTCTTTAATGAGGGACCCATGGGCCTACAGTGTCCCCTCTACAATGTGCAGAGTGGAAACCCTTACCTGGCCCGTAATTGAACTGGTCCTGTGTCCAAAGCTCCCCCTATAAGAGGGACAGGAACATCAGGCTTGTGATGAGAAGCCCAATCAGACACAATGTGTCCCTGAAGAGGCACCTTGATGAGCTGAATCTGGCAGGGGCAGATTCCTGGCATGGCTTTGAGTGGATGCAGACACCTGGCCCAACAGTCTACTGACTCCTGAAGACCACTGTGCACTGGGGCGGGCTGGTGGCAGTGAAGTGACAGGCTTCAGGAGCTGGCACCTCTCAATCTTGCCCTACTCTCCTCCCCAGCATCACCTGCTCCTAAAACACAGAACTAGCACGGGGATAGAAGATACAACATCTAGCTGACTCCGGTCCACCACGGTAGATCCTGTGTAGGTTTGGGAAGAGAGGAGCTAGTATGGCATCTCTGTAGCAGACTGCAGGTGGTAAGAGGGATTCTGGTGGCAGACAGGCCTAGAGCTGGGGTTTTATGGAACAGCAGCAGGGGCTCCCATGAGGCCACACTGAGCTTTGGTCACAGGTAAAGCACGGAGAACCAAGAAGCCGGAAAGGGACCTTAAAATTTCATCAACTCTGAGGCTCTTATTGCTCTGTCAGAACCAGCCCTCAGAGTGGCCTTGTGAGAAGATGCTTCCTGCAGCATGATGTTGGCAGTAAGACCAGGCCTGGACCTGAAGCCACAGCCAAGCTCCCGTGTTCCTGGCTAGCACCTGGAGCCCTCAGCTCACCTTGGGAGGACCCCACAGACACCCGCAAATGATGCTGGGAAAATGGCCTGTCTTTGTTACAGAAGTGAAAGACAAGGCTCCATATCCTTGGGCCAAGGAAGATGTCTGTATAATGCTGGAGGAATGCCAGCCAGCTTCCACTCAGAACACCAAGCTCCAACACCAGGCTTTCTCAAACCCGCAGCAGGACCTAGTGTGTGGAAACTAGAAAATATTGCAACTCCTGAGTGGGAGGTGACCACACCTGAACCAACCCACAAATGCTGACCCACCTCCAGGGCAAGTAGGAACTCCTGCCCACCTCAGAGGGAGGAAGGAGAATCCTACCCAACCCTGGGCAGGACTCAGTTAAGGCAGTGATGCTGAGGTGGAGGCTCCTCAGGGGCCCCCTGTGTTCCCAACGACAGTGACATTTCCCGATAGTTTTCCGCTCTGGGGAAACTTACACTCTGTGACTACTTTTAAAGCATTAAGATTGAGAGCTTGGAGATGCCCAGAGTACAGGGCACGAGGACCCTCACTCAGTCTATCACCAGAAGCAGGGGGCATTGACAAATCAAGTAACAGCAACACCTACAACATGGGAAAGTCACTGTCCCCAGGCCCTGGAGAGGAAGAGAAACAGCCAAGAAGGATAAAGGCCAGAACAGGCAAGAGCCAGCCAGGACGGGACACTGGGGAAGACACAAAGGGAGAGCCCAGCCCTCCCCAGCCTTTGGAGCTAGTGTCTTTGCATCAGCTAGCACAGAATCCCTGAAGAGCACTTTTGGGATCTACAAGCAAGGAGACAGACATCTTGCATTGAACATTTGCATTTTCCCTGTACCCCAGTATTTCCCACATGCACCTCAGGCCTGGGACTGCAGCTCGGCCGGATACAAATCACTCCACGTTTAGAAAGACAATTTTAAGAGTTAAAAGAACCGAAATCAGCTGTCTTCCTCTAGAGCAGAGACCTCCTTTCCCATGGGAGTAACACTATGGCTTGGGAGTGAGAAGGCTGGCCTGGCACTGAGCCTGGGGACACAGAAGTGCCCACGGCAGGCATTCTGCTGGAGCCAGGAGCAGCAGGCAGGACACAGGACCTGGTGGGTCTACGAACATGCTCCACCTGAAAGCAGCCTCTGGCCTCTCCTTTCTCCTTGGCACAGCCCTTGTGATGCTGAGGAAAGGCCGTGGTCTGGCAAGGGAGCCTATTATAGTTTTCATGGCCGTAAAGCTCAGTGGCTCACAGGACAGCAGAAAGGAGACAAATGGCTTGGGTTGAGTCTTGATCTTTCAGCTTCTCCTCCTACTGGACACTGGGCACCCTGGACCATAGTTTACCGGATGGGCACACACACACGCACACACGCACACCCCCCCCCACACACACACACATACCTGGGTGCAGAAAGCTCTGGGTCTGAGTCCCTGCTCTGCGTGTGACCTGCCCTACAGCTTTTGTCTAGCACACCTGGCTACTTGCAGACCCTGTCAGTCAGGCTGATCACAAAGGCACAGTGTAGCAAAGTCCCCTGTTGGGATGGCTGTTTCTTGGAGCAGGAAGGCTAAGGGGCCCGCAGCTGCCCAAGGCTGGTATAGACATCATCCGCTCCACTCAGCTCCTCGAAGACTGGAATCAGGTTCAGCAATTCTGTATCTGCCATGTCATCAAACCAGGACTGCACAGGCACCTGGGGCAGGAAAAGGTGACATTATCTGACTTTTCCTTTCCTTTCCAGTGCCACTGGAGGCTGCTGGGCCACACATGGGTAGTGGACTCCTCTGATAAAGCCTACAGCCCCAGCCTGCAGCCACCCCATCCCTGACGCCTAATCTGGAGCACTCACTGCATTTTCTGGGTGGAAGATGTAAGATGCAGGGGAGTTGTCCAGGATGACAGTTTTCCTCAGGTCCCTTCCCAGGCGGCTGAGGTCCTTGACATAGCAGCCCTGGTGGAACACACAAGACTCCCGAAACAGGCGGGCCCGGAACACCCCACACCGGTCCAGGAGATCTGTCACAGGGTCCGCATACTGGAAGAAAGAGAGAAGCTTTAGCCTAGGTGTGGTGCTGGGTCCCACACCGCCTCCTGCTCCTTCCTCCCCTCCTGCAGTCAGGTACCTTGGCCAAGCTGGCGGTAAAGAGAACACATTCAAAGAGCTCCCCCATCCGTCTCAGGAACTCATCGACGTACGGCCTCTTGAGCACATACACCTGGGAAACAGAGCGGACTGCTGGAGGGACCCCATGAAGCCATGGATGCAACACTGCCCCTGCCCACTGACAAAAAAGCAAGCAGACCTAGATGCCTATGTCAGACCCTGGGACCTCTGCCCCACAACAGACAGCTCCACCAGGTTCCTAGGCTTCTGCTGGCCCAATAGGCCCTATCCTGACCTGCCAGGAGGGAAAGCACACTTCGTCCAGGAGCCATCTTCATCAGGGGTAGACCATCAGCTGCCTCCAGAAACAAGTAATCAAGAATAGGCCTCACAGATGGAAACAGCCTATCCTGGATTACTTGAATCCAGCCACAGCCTCAGAAGGAGCCTTCTGTACTGACTTCCAGCAGCACAGCCTGCACAGGTCCCTCTGGCAAGAACCCCAAACCTCCTCAACAGTTAACCTCACAGGGTTTCTGTGAACACCACCACCTTTGAGGACCTGCTTGCTCTTAAAGGTTCTTCAACTAACTCACCACCCAGTCTATGATCTGCCTGCACAAGTGTTCCTTAGGCCCCCTTAAAGCAGCACAGGGTGTGCCCACCCCAATCCCTCCTAGCCCGGATTAGGCACCAACTGAGCAGAGCCCTCCCAGTTTAACAGCAGAACCCTGCATGCAAGCACAAACTGCTCTACCTATCAGCCTGACACTCTTTCAGCCTCATACACAAGCCCCTTCTCCTCAGCCGTTCTCAGCAAACATGGCTCTCCTCCCAATCTCTCCTCAGAGCCACATGGCAGGCAGCCCCCTAATTCAGGCCGTTTTATTAACCAGGAGTTCCTTGAACACATCTGCCTATGCCAAGGCCCCACACATTCTGTACATTCCTCAACTAGACTGCAGGGGATGATGGGCAGCTTTGTGGCTCTGTACAGAAAGCCTGTGAAGGAGGAGGGGCTACGGTTACAAACCCAGGAGAGTCTGGAGCTGAATTTCCCAGTCTGTGAAAACAGGTGTCATACCTGCTAGGATGTCTGCACCACTCTGACCCCAGGCTGACTAGCATGCCTCTGGGCATGTGGCCTCTAACCAATGCCACGTGGTCCTCACTTAACCCCAGGCAGCAAGGTGTGCATGGCCAGAGCCTAGACTCTTCCACTTTGACAGATGCATATGGAGCACTTACAGAACCCAGTGTAAATACCCAAAGGACAGGAGGTCAGAAAGGTCACAGGAGGGGCCTGGGCCAGGGAAGACACAACTCAGTAGCTCTGCACCAGAGGGCACAGGGAAGCCTCCAGGCAGAAACACTGCTACCAAGGAATTAAGCAAACGGAGCAAATCCTAACAGTCCTGTATACAAAGCAAGGCTCGCCCTGTCTAGTTGTCAGGGATGATGTCTAAGAAATGAATCGACTGTATGGGCTGGAGAGCACATGTTTTTCCAGAGGACCTAGGTTCAATTCCCAGCACCCACAACTCTAACTCCAGACATACATGCAGGCAAAAACACCAATGCATTTTTAAAAAGCCAAAGTGATGGCCAGGACTAATATGAAAATGTCAACAGGCTGCGCACAGAGGTGCATGCCTTAACTGCAGCATTCTGGAGGTAATAGCAGGTGGCCCTCTGTGAGTTCCAAGTCAGGCAGAATTAAATAAGGAGACCCTATCTTGGGCTAGAGAGATGGCTCAGCAGTGAAGAGCACTGACTACTCTTCCAGAGGTCCTGAGTTCTGAGTTCAAGTCCCAGCAACCACACGGTGGCTCACAACCATCTGTAATGGGATCCAATGCCCTCTTCTGGCATGTCTGAAGACAGCTGCAGTGTGCTCACATACATAAAATAATTCTTAAAAAAATAATATTTAAAAGAGAGAGAGAAAGAGAGAGACCCTATCTCAAAAAGAAGGAAAAAAGTCCAATAGTTCTTTCGAACAGTCTGACTAATAGAGAGAAGAGGGTGTTGGCTAGAGGGAGGTGTGGGGGATCTGGAGACAAACCACCAACAAACCCCAAGAGGCTGATAATAAACAGGTCAGGAGGCAATCTCCCTTCCAGGCTGGGTGTGGGCTGGCAGACAGCTCACCTGGTGCGTGGTCCCCTCAATCTCTACAGGCACTATGAAGTCAGCATTGTTGATCGGCTAGAAGGCGGAAGTGGACAGCGTCAGCAGACAGGAAACCCCCTACCCCCTGGAGACAGCCCGATGAGCAGTTCTTAGCCAGCACAGGGCAAAGCACCCACCTCTTCAGGTTCCCCTTCTCCTTCATCCCCCATCCACCCTACCCACCACATTCTACCTGCAGTAAGTTTCAGGGCTTTTATTTTGATAGGGTCTTGCTACATAATCTGGGCTAGCCTTTCAACACGTTTCCATGAGCTATGGATACACAGGCATACATGCCTAGCCTTTTTAAGACCAGCTCTTAACTGTGCAACCGAGGTTATTCTGGAACTTGTGATTTCCCTGCCTCAGTTTCCCAAGCACTACAATCGTGGAAGTTCCCTCTGCACCCAACTTAAGGCTTTCTTGAGTTAACAAACATACCAGTCAGGAAGACCAGATATGCTGAAGTCGACTTAACTACGTTTTCCACGGTTAAATGGAGACAGACACAGCATTTAGGTGGTTATCGGTGGTGGTGGTAGTGTGTGTGCCTCTGGGTATCTGGGACTCCAGGGTGGCCTGGCCCCGTCCCTCTGTCATTTCCATGTTCATCTATGACATTCACACAGGCCCTAGAGAAGGGCCACGCTGACTCACCTTAAAGGAGCTATGCACGAGAGTCTCGTCCAGGTCAATGACCACACAGATCCTCCCTTGATCCTGCTCTGTCACCTCTGGGAGCAGGCAGGTCCCAGGGATCTGAAAGCAGAGCCAGGCCGCTGAGCTGTGCCCAACAAGAAGCAAGCCCAGCCATCCCTCACACAACGCTAGGAAGAGCCAGGCTGTCTGCGGACGGTCATCAAGCAGGAAGGCCCTGCTCAAAGGCAGAGAACAGAGGCAACGGGATCTAAGGACTGTTGAGGCTGAGGGAACACGTGATGTCATTATGGGATGATAAGGAATAGACAGCAGAGATGGGAAGGGCATGTGCCTGTCCCCACAGCCTTGTAGGCCCTGGCAAATACCAGCCCAAAGGGTAGGGAGGTGCTCAGGATGGGAAAGTTACCTGTGCTGCCTGTCAGGCTAGTAGAGGCCTAAAGGGCCAGCCAGATTAACATACCTGATAAAACTGGTACTGGAGACATTGGAGCAGATCAGACTGTGGGAGACAAGGGATGTAGTAAGTGCTAATTTATCAGCTACAGCTGCCCTAATCAAAACACCGCTGTACTCGCCAAGAACCCAGCCACCCAGCCTCACAAGACAAAAGCAGCCTTCCTCAGGAGCTGGTCAGGAGGGGAAGCCTCCTCTTCACACATGAGCCCAGGCCCTCAGGGACTCAGGTCTGAGCTCCTCTCTGCAGGGTTAGCCTCCTGCTTAGTTCTTAAACTTGCTTCTTACAAACATCTGTTACAAACATCTGTTTCCACATGTCCCTTGGGGCACATGCTGCACAGAGAGCATGGAAACAATGGCCACACCAGCATAAGACACTAGGGGTGCCCAAGAATATGCAGGGAGACAGAGTTACAAAGGGACAACATGAAAAATACTGTGAAAAGTATAAGTGTCCTAATGTGAGTCTTGAAAAAAATTCTAGAAAGATTGCCATTAGAACGTGTTTCTTTCAAATATGGGCTAGCACGTCCCCATGGTAATATATGATTTTATAATCTGCTTTTAACAGTGCAGATAGTATTACAAGTGGTTCATGTAGCACAGTGACAAATTGCTTTTTGTTTGTTTGATGCTGTTTTGTTTTGAAACAGGGTCTCACTGCACAGCTGTGGCTGGCTTGACACTTGCTGTGTAGACCAGGGTGGCCTTAAACTCACAGGGATCCACCTGCCTCCTGAGTGTAGGAATGCTATCTGGGTGATTCAGAGCATGGCAGTTTAATGGCTCAGAAATTAGTTCTGGACACGAGACAATGAAATACAGGCTTCACCGCCAGATATGTGAGCTCCAACCCTACTACTATCACAATTAACATGGGGTTCACATCTGCAAGTCACCTTTCCAGGGTCCTGGAATCTGCAGTATCTGGACAGCCATCCCCACAGATGAGAAATATCAAGGAGACAGACTACCAAAGGAAGAGGGTTAAGGCCTGTGGGCCAGGGATTTTCTTTTTTCTTTTCTTTTTTTTTCTTTTTCTTTTTTAAAGATTTATTTATTTTATATATATGAGTACACCATTGCTCTCTTCAGACACATCAGAAGAGGGCATCAGATCCCATTACAGATGGCTGTGAGCCACCATGTGGTTGCTGGGAATTGAACTCAGGACCTGTAGAAGAGCAGTCGGTGCTCTTAACCACTGAGCCATCTCTCCAGCCCCCAGGGATTTTCCTGACACCAGACCAGGCCAGAACGTGTGTGTACCGCGCCCCAGCCTGCTACCTTGGCGATAGTGTTGGCCTCCTCCTTGTGTGTGAGCTCAGTAGAAGAGCTTGACGGGCCAGCATGCTGTGTGTGAAAACAGCACAAGAGGGCCTTGAAGATGCTGCGGCCACGGGGCTTCTTAGGTGAGGACTTGGAGACTAGGCCTAGAGAAGGGAGGAAGGACAGATAGATAGGCATTAGCTATAGAGACACCGTCAGTCTCAGTCAGCAGCTGTACATACACTCTCAAGTCTCAGTTCTGCAGGAGTACAGCACACACCTGCTCAACAGCCTCGTACAGTGACATACCCCATATACAGAGCACACACCTGCTCAACAGCCTCGTACAGTGACATACCCCGTATACAGAGCACACACCTGCTCAACAGCCATACACACTGACAACCGAGTGTGGTGTGTGTGTGTGTGCGTGTGCGTGTGTGTGTGTGTGTGTGCGCGCCTCCCTTGAATGAGGAAACAGTGATCCCCACCCTCTGGCTTGGGGAGACCTGAGCTGCACAGGATTTATTCTTCATGCTATGGCAGGTCTCAAGGGGATCTCAAGCTAGGCCGAGAGTTCTGTGACCCAGTACCAGCACTGCCATCAAAACGAGCTTGTGAGGCCCTAAAATCCCGACAGCAAGAGAGCAACCTAGTCCCCTGAGTCTGTGGAGCCATGATTCAGATCAATGTCGGCTTCCCTAGACCCTGGGTCCGCAGCCACAGAACTGGGTCCAAATTGCTTAGAATCTCAGAAGTTCCCCCAAAATGGTCTGAGATGGCTGTGGATAAAGAAGCCTGTCACCCACTCTGACCAGCCATGCTCCATCCCACATGGTGGAAAGAACCATTTCCTACGAGCTGTCCGCATGCACACTCATGTTAGCTGACTGCACCTGAATCTGTGTGTTCTTTCCACGATCTAGCCACGTTCCTTAATACTTCATTGCTCGCCCAGCCTCAGCCCAGGGAGCTGGGTGGGAAGGAGCTGGATGAAGACCCTAGGTCGCAACACAACACAGCTTCCAGTCTGAGGCTGAAGCCTCTGGTTCCAGACTGCAGCTGCTCTCCCCACCTTGATTATCTGAGCGTTGGAAATACAAAGTCAAGTTAACAGGAAGTTCAGCGAGGCGGCCCAGAAAGGCGGGACTGAGAGCAAGGGCGTTAGGACCCAGGCCAGAAAGGCGGGACTGAGAGCAAGGGCACTAGGACCCAGCAGCAATGGGTCTGGTAACGGCTACACAAGGAGCTGCTGAGGGGGCAATGTGGCCAGGAGATGGCGCTGTCACCCAGTCATGGAATGGCCCTAGCTACAGGTTTCTTCTGGGGAGGGGTGTGCATGTCCTAGAGCTACTTGAGAAAAAGGCTGGTCCACTTTAACACACTGGACAAACTACTGTGCAGGCAAATAAGCATCAGAAGTGCCACGAGGGAAAAGCAGAAAGACACCAGGCCCCAAGGGCTTTCCCTATGTTCTTTGGGGGGGGGGGGGGCACCCACTGGCAACTCTTGTTCCCTCTGCTCCTGTGGGAGGCCCCTTACTGGAGCAGATGATGGCAGAGCCATACTCACTGACCCTGAGGAAGAGGAGAGAAAACCCAAACAGTTCTCCAGATCAAGGGTGGAGAAAAGGCCCCTACAGAGCAGCCAACACAGCAGTTAGTGCTGTACCTCTCTCTCACTTGGACAGGCAGCCTTCCCAGTGTGTGATTTCTTTCCCTTCTTGGGTTAGGCTTAGGGTTACCCTTAATTTTGGTATGGCCACTGGGGACCTCTCCGAAAGTAACTGAGCCTTTTCAGAAAATTGTCTGAAAATGTGGGCATCACTTTTTGTTAAATGTGAAGTTAAAGGACACATTTTTATGTGAATTCTCTTCTCCTGTATGTGGATTCCAAGGTTCAAGGTCAGGTTGTCAGGGCCGCAGAAGAACAAGCATTTTCATCCCCTGAACCATCTTGCTGGCCCTATGGCATCATTTCCACAGTCATGGCTACCTGGCAAGAACCAAGATTTCTTTGGGCATTTTGTGGTAAAGTTTTTGCTGAAAAAAAAAAAAAATCTGTCAAAGCCTTCTCAAAGACCAAATTCAAAGCTCAGTGGAGGTGGGATAAGCTGTCTGTTCCTTAGAAAGGACACTCCAGACTCTTAATCATCTCTGCAGAAACCAGAGGGAAGGGGTGGCTCCCATCCCTACCCGTGTTGGCCGCACTACATTCAGGGGCTCAGGGCAGAGGCAGAGACAGAGCTTCAAGATCAGAGCTGAAGCATTTCCTTCGTTTTATGTTTTCTTCCTGCACAAACCACAACTGCAGGCTTAACCCAGACACAGTCTTTCTTAAAACACCACACAACCCAGGCCTTTCCTCAAGAGAGGCCACATCAGGAGTGTGCTCACCATCACAACGACCAGCTCTGTGAGGATAAGTAATCCTGAAGCAGCTGGGAGAGGCCTTGCCTGTGTCCTCTGTAGGAGGCCCAACAGACACAAGTTCCTAGGCCAATACAGAAACCTTGAACTCTGGGGGGGGGGGTGGTGTTCTCGAAGGCCCAGTGTGACCAACAACCTCTGTATCTCAGGTCAAAACCGCCCTGCCCTTGAGTGCAGGCCCCTGAAGGAAACACCCCACAGCCAGGATTGCACGCTGCCCCCTTCAGGCCCCACCTCACAGCAACTGTTATGCTGGCTGCTCTCCTTACTTCTTCAAACACTACTACTGAGGGGCACCAGGACTGGATTCAGCTTCCCCCAACATGGTTGCTTCCCTGCAGGGCCAACCATAGCCAGCCTCACATTCCACAGCCTTTGGCCTATGTATGGCAGGTGCTAATAATTTCACCAACTGACTACACTGTAGGGCCTCTTGGGCTTGTTACTCCTACAGAGCTGGGTCCCCAAGAAGCCTTCATTCTCATGCCATAGCCCCCATGTGAGGGACAGAAGAGCTGCAGGAGCTGCGTGGCCACGCCCACTGAGCACAAGAGCAATGGCAGCCTGTGCTAGACACCTGCTGTCAGTGCCTCGCTAACCCTCAGTAGGAATTCATTTGTAGATCCTGCCCCATCTTCAGGAGGGAAAGAAACCAAGGCAGACAGGCTAATCGGCCTGCTGGGGTCATGCAGTGATATGACAACAGAGTGAGAATCTGAACCCAGGGCCACGGCATTGCCCAAGAGCATCTAGACAGCTCCACACACAGGTTGGTGTCTGTCTCTGTCTGTCTGTCTGTCTGTCTCTCTCTCTCTCTCTCTCTCTCTCTCTCTCTCTCTCTCTCTTTCTCATTTGTTTTATGTATGTGAGTACACTGTCTCATTCTTCAGACAGAAGGGAAGAGGGCATCAGATCCTATTACAGATGGTTGCAAGCCACTATGTGGTTGCTGGGAATTGAACTCAGAACCTCTGGAAGAGCAGTCAGAGCTCTTAGCCACTAAGCAATCTCTTCAGCCCCCCCCCCCCCACTGATCTCTTATAGGAAATATTTGCTCTACTTCCCTCCAGGATGAGCCTCCCCCCTCACGGCCTCCCCCTCCATACTCTTGGGCAGGTCAGCAAGGCACAGAAGGCAGCAAGGACACAAGGCTGAGCCGCAGCTCCACCTCCTTCTGAAGCCCTGTGGAAAGCCTTTGGAGGACGGCTCCTTCCAGTCAGTGCTCTGCACTGCATCCCTGACAAGTTCGGCCCCGCCCCATCCACCCCAGCGATTCCTTTCCAAGGGTAGCTAAGTCTTCCTTTCCTTTCTGCTGAGAAGCATCTGCTCTCCTGGTCTCAAGCCTCTCACTGTCCAACAGACCAGCAAGGCACAGTGGGGGAGCCAGCTCTAAGTAGAAGAAAGGGCTGGGAACTAACACCCTCCCAACACCCCTCAAGGCTGCTAGGGTTCCTCACAAGACAGATTATGGATAGAGGCAGCCAGTGAGGTCTCCCTCCACTTGGTACTGTCTGGGCTGGAGCCCAGGCTCTGCTGGATTCAACCATGAAGCCTTAAGTTTCTTTATCTAAAACCTGGATTAACAGCAAGACCTCACTCAGGACAAACAAAATGCATGAGTAAGGTCCAGAGCAGCCTCTAAGACTAAAAGCTACACTACCTGGCAACAGCCTGGGCCTCATTTGTAGGCCTCAACATGGATCACTAGGTGGGGGTGGCATGGGTCTTATTCCAGGAGAGCAGCAGGGAACCAGGGGCCCTCCCTTCCTCCCTGTGTGGTTGAAATTCAAGGTCAGCTGAGGGCCTGGGAGAACCGTCCCCCCAACTACTCCCCATCCTCCAAACCTTTCATGTCCACTCTCAGCTCCGATGGACGGTGCTCTGGATATGACAAGCATCACCAAACACCACACTCTCCCCTAGGCACCTCCATAGCAGTAAACACCCTATAGAAACCTGTGCTTACACACAAACAGAAGAAGCCTGGCTTTACCAGGATGACATTATTTTTAACCTTCTGAAGGCTCAGGTCTAGTTGTCACAGTTGCCAACAACACAGTTATAAATCTTGGTAAAGGAGGTCCTCACAGGAAATCTGCACAGCACCGGACAGGCAGAAGGCAACTCCTTAAGACCATTCACATACTAGGATACTTTCCTGGTTCACTCCCTTCAACATCCGAGCTTCCTCCTCAGCTTCCATCCTACCACAGCAAAGGACAAGGCTGGTCTCACTATAAAATGGCCTCTCTGAGTGGCCTCCCTCCCCTGAACTATTGGAGGAAGGAGAGTATCTGGAGCATTTCCGGCCCTTCTTGGCCTGCTGCCTGGGCCCTGCAGCCAAGACACATCTGACTGGGGCTCCCTGTGGAGAGAAGTCCTCCCAGGTAGTCAGCAAGAGGCATCTGTGCCTTGGCTACGGACAGGCACTGAAGTGCCAGGTTGATGGAAGGGCTTCTTGGACCAGCAGGTGAGTGGGCACAGAGACAAGAGGGCAGGAGATGCCTAGACAAACCCAGGGGCAGAGCCTCAGTGGACGGTGGGCCTCTCTGTGCACAGTAGCCAACTACTGACGTGCTCTCTTCTGCTAACACGGCAGGCAGGGTGAAAGCAGATGTGGGAATCCAACTGCACGGCCTGGGTTTTTAAGCAGTGTGTGTGTCACAGGCTTTGGCTCACATGGGCACGGCTTAGGCCTCTGGTCATCCATACCGACAGCTCCTCTGTTCAACTTGTTGGGCAGAGAAGCTCCTCTCTCCTCTGATTTGAGGCAGCCATCTCCATGTGATTCAGACCAGTTTCAGAATCCTGCCTCAGCCTCATGAGGAGGACTTAGGGACGGGTGGACTTATGCCACCATGTTTCACAGCCCTGCCCCTGCCCTCTCGGGGTCTCGGATCTCGATTTTAAGAACTTTCTCTTAATTAAGAGGATCTTGGTTCTGGGAACAAGGATTCTCAGGCAACTTCATCATCTCAGAAGGGGCCTCTAGCTGAATTATTGGGGAAGAAACATTAGGCAGCTTCAATATTTGAAAGTAACAGCAATAAAAATATAAGGGTGCGCCGTGTGCAGCGGGGTCTCCAGGAGCAGCAGGCTCTGGAGAGGCAGAGACTAACCCGGGAAATGTTAGGGGCTGGATCCTCCCTTGCTGCACAGTGCTGGACAGAGCAAGGTGACACTGTTGGGTACTGGATGCCATGTTAGCACTCCCTCCTCCTGTGGAGGGGCTGAGCAGGTTCATGGGAGGGTGGGGGGCTAAGGGAACCCTGGGAAGGACTGAAACATCATCTTGATGGTGATTCAGGGCTGGGATCTCTGTCCCAAACTTTGGAATGCTTGGGCTTCACGGAGAACCAAGAAGAATCCCAGGCAAGGAGGCACAGAAGGTGCAGGAGGACGGAGCTGAAGACTGTCTACCCAGGTGCCACTGGCTCCAAGGGCTAGGTGAATCAGAGGGCTTTGGGTTGGAGCTCCACCGGCAAATAAACAAATAAATAATTCTGGCTTTGGCACAAATACAAATATAGCAGGAACCTTAATTTTTCCATCTGTAAAATGGTAAAAGAATGACTACCTTAGAGAGTGAGCATTTTAAGGGCTTTAGAGTGTCCTGGTCTGATGACAGCTCCCTGCCGGCTGCTATGCACTAGGCACAGGACACTTTCACACTCGAAAGTCAGCTTCAATCTCAGAATACTCAAACTATGACACCAACTGAGATTTCTTACTTCAGAAGGCCACACAGCACAACAGCAGGTGAGAGGCAGGCCTGGGAAAAGGCCTTTTCTGGGACTACCCAAAACCAGTTTATGTCTCTCAGCCTCTGAGGCTGGCCAAGCTGCTCCCTCCTCAGGACCTGGCTCTTCAGCTGTGCTGCTCCTCTCCACTCTCCTCTGCTTTGCTACTGGACCAGCCGGTGAGAGCAGGAGTGGAGCGGCAGGCAGGGCCCGGACAAACGTGGGCTCCACGGGGCAAGCACTGTTCCTGCTCTCAGCACACTCCTCTATCTGGCAAGTGAGAACCTTCTATCTCCAGGGCTGCGGAGACAGGCTCTGGTCACAGCACCTTGCCCATAGTGAGCGTTCTGTGAAGCCGGGCTGGGACTGAGTAAGCAAGGACAATTACTCTATCCATTCACTCAGAAGACGCTAGGCTCCCCTGGAAGAGCCACCGGCTGCCTAATGAAAGTGACTCTGGACCCTGAGGGAATCTTCTGCTCAGGGCTGAACAGGCAGTTGGCTTCTTTGCGGTGCTTCCTGGCTCCTCTCCCAGGACACCTGTCAGAATCCCGGGGAGCATTTGGAACACACATGCCCGGCCCACCTGCCAGGCTCTGAGTCAGTGGGTCCCAGGTGTGCGGGTGGGGGAGGGGCTGTATTTTTAGTACGTGTCACAGGAGATTCTGCTGTGTGTCCTTGGCTGAGAGCCAGAGAATTTTAACCAACCCCTTTCGGGATTACAAGGCGATTCCCCTGGAGCTCCAGAAGCCTCTCTTTCCAGCAGATTTGATGATGGCCTGGGACTAGTTGGGCTGACTGTGGTTTACCTCTCTCAGGCCACTTGTTTTACTCCCAAAACAAAGACAAAACAAGACCCTAGTCAAGAGACCTGGGCTAGCTATCCTCCCTCAGTTATCATGAAGGAGAGGCCTCCTCCTCCTGCTGTGCAAACAGAAGTGGGTGCTTTGTCCCTTTCCCATAGATCTGTGTCACACAGCCTTTCTCTCACTGGAGTGGGAGCCATGTTTGCTCCCTGGGAACAGTGCAAGTGGGTTAGAGTAAACTCAACAGGACCGGAGTCTGTCAGGGTCATAAGAGCCGACAAGGAGGCCCTCCTGTGATCCAGCACTTGGCAGAAGCTCAAGGTCTGTCTCGTACTACACCACCACCACCAAGGATGAGGGGGGAATATTAGAATATGAGTGAGAGAGACGGACAGATAGACCGAGACAGAATGAGTGTGCTTTTATGTTTAGGTTCACTGAGATCAGGCTCAAGGCTGGCAGTAGAAAAGCTAACCAATAAGACGTCACACACTCCCGCCCAGAGCCAGGCTGCGGGGAGCGGCTTAGAGAAGGCTCCTGTGGAGTGAAGGGCTGGGTGCTGCACATTCCTTGTTCTTAGTGTCTGTTCTGAGCGGTCCATTTCAAAGAAGCCCACTTTCCCCCTTCTAATCCCCACCAGTCTCTTCCTAAGACCTACCTGCATGTAGCATGCTCGCCCACACACCCACTGGCTACACACGGGCTTTCAGAACACCTGAGAGCCACCATCAGCAAATCCGCACCCTTCCTGTCATTTCAGCCTGACACAGGATGGAAAGCAGTCTCAAGGTTCTCACCGCACTCTACACTCAGACCAAAGCCACTCTCTACAGAGCCTCCCTCCTTGTCATTAAGAGTACCTAGAACCTAATCTCACCGAGACCACAAACTCTCCAACCAAATGAAGACTGTGGCAGTTACTGTCACACACACAGCTGCCAGTTCCCTCTCCAAGACACCAAACTGCTTCCAAGGTTTAAGAGACTTGTTCATGAGGCCCAGGGCTGTAAGACTCAGACTTCAGAGACTTGTTCATGAGGCCCAGGGCTGTAAGGCCTCATGTAAGGCCTCGTCCTACCCCCAGATGCCCAGGCACTGGCTAGAATGCCTGAAGTCCCATCCCCTTCACACGGGCACAAGCAGCCATCTGTAGGAAAGCTGTGGAAGGCTCAGAGGCTCATCTGTCCAAGAGGCTCAAGCTCCTTCCACACCAATGTGGTGACTGTCCTTAGTAGTAAAACCCTTCCACTGCGTGTCCAGGGGACGGAAGCGGGAGGACAGAACACCAGCCAAGCTGCTTTTAGGAACCAGTCTGAAGCAACCAATACTGGAGCGACAATAAGAACACGTAACTGTTCCTTCACAACTGCTGATCAACTTCTTCACCAGTCCCAGGATCAAACATCCCAAGATGGAAATAAAGACAACACTCACACTTCTCAAAGCTGAGGGGGGACACTGTGCCCAACTACGTATGTCAGTAAGTGCATGCGTGTACACTCCAACAGCCCACTTATGTCACATATTCTCTCCCATGCGTGTACACTCCAACAGCCCACTTATGTCACATATTCTCTCCCATGAGTGTGCACGCACATAGCCCACCTATGTTCACATGTTTTCTCCCATGCGTGTGCACGCACATAGCCCACCTATGTTCACATGTTTTCTCCCATGCGTGTGCACCCACAGCCCACCTATGTTCACATGTTCTCTCCTCTGAGTGTGCACTCACACAGCCCACCTATGTTCACATGTTCTCTCCCCCATGTGTATACACTCAGGCCATTTACGTTCACATGTTCTCACTCATATTTCTCACATCCTGTTGTTAGAAGTGTACATCTCACTAAAGGACTGACTGGAGAGGCCTCCAGAGCCAGCTGCCACCCTGTTTAACTTCCCACCTTCTCTGGCTGGGAGGAAGGACACGGGCCTCCCATGCCTTCGAGCCCCAGGAACTTTTCACTTCTACCCTCCAGCCCCCTCAAGTACTGCTTCTTTAAACTTCATGTCAGCTGCCAAGCCTCAGGCTCTGCACACTTACTGACTGTGAGGGAGCAAAAGCCCTGCCCCAGGGCTCTCAGAGTGGGGCAACACTGGCTTACATGGTCTCAGTGGCCACTCAGCCTAACCCCAGGATGGGGGATAAATCCAGAGGGAGCAAAACTGAGTCTGTCAGCTCCCACTTGTGCAGGCTGGCCTAGGAGGGCCCTACCCACCCACCAACAAAACTCCTTTCAAAGTTTTTCTTCTTAGCTACAGCTATAGGAAGCTTGGACTGACTCTAAAGGGAAAAGGGTAAGATTTCTTCCTTCTGTGGAGAGCAAGAAGAAAAACTTGTCACTGAGGAGCTGGGGAGATGGCTCAGAGATTTAGAGCACTGGCTGCTCTTCCAGAGAACCCGAGTTCAATTCCCGGTAACCACATGGTGGCTCACAACCATCTGACTCCAGTTTCAGGGAACCAGATGCCCTTTTCTGACCTCTGTGGGCACCAGGTACCTATGCGTTGCACAGACATACATGGAGGTAAAACACCCATGCACATAAAATATGAATCTAACAAAATGATTATATTTTTTAGTGACAGCAGTCTCCAAGAAGAATCCCCAGAGTAACTAGCCATGAGACCCCTCCCAGTTCCAGATGTGAGACAGGAATCCAAAGCTTAGTCATTCTTCCAAGAGTAGGCATTGGATCTTTCCCATACAGATCATTTCTGACACCCCCCAAAGTCCTGATAGGTTACTGGAGGCCCCGCCTCTACCTCACTTTGGGCTGCCAAAGGCAGCCTTGTTTCCTTTGCTTTCCCCATCTGAGCCCAGAGTACAGCCTCCTGGGAACTGGATGACACCCTTACACCAGGCCCCAGTAAGTACTCATTCCTGGCAAATGGATACTTTAGTTTTTGATGTGATCCACACACGCCCAGCTTTTTGCTGTATGGGAGCCATTCCTCTCGTCTGCTGGAAAGATGATCTAATTTTGCTGCTTTTATTATCAGTGACTTCAGCAACTTTGTGCCACCACTCCGACTGTAATTACTTTTGAATCATCAACACGCCAGGCAGCCTTAACACTCAGAGAACAGAATGCTAAAAATAAATAAATAAACAGTCAAAAAAAATCTGCACTGGTAAACAACTTCACTGAGAAAACACCGAAGCTAGAGGTAACCTGTTTCTTTCCAGAAATCAACTCATTAATAAACAAACTGCTTCACACTCCTCTTCTGCTCTTCCACAGGTAGACAGGAGTTGGGGATAGGAGCCGGTGAGAGGGGAGGGGCAGGAATTCCTAAAGGAGTGTGCAGATGCAGCAGGTTCTGTTTGTAAATGATGTCTGACTAGGCTAGTTGGCCTGGTTGCTGGGTGCCAAGCAGCCCAGAAGCAAGCATGCCTTCTTCCCCCAATGTAGTCAAATGACAAGGGGAGGGGGAGTGAGACCAAGAGGCTGCTGGCTGGAGAATTCAGATTCCTCCAGGGAGAAATGTGAAGGACAAACTACACAAACAAAAAAAAAAAAAAAAAAAAAAAAAGAAAAAAAGAAAAAAAGAAAAGAAAACAAAAATGTAACTCCAAGAAAACGCAACCAGCACCGGCAACCTGCCACGGTCAGGAAGCCAGCTGCTCTGCTCTCTGCCGCCTGTCACTCATCCTGCTGGATCAAACTTCAGCTCTGATTTGCTCAGTGCAGCTACAGCACAGTCCAGATTCCTCTTATCCCGCTGTGGCCCCAACACCCTCAGGACACCATTAGGAGACCCTGTAAAGCAGCACAGGCCGGAAGGAGGCACTCGCTGTTCCTGGCTTCTTGTCACTACCCCCTCCTCTTATGTCCTTGCCCATCAAAATTTCTTCACCTGAAGCTTGGGTCCTTTTCCCGGGAAGAGGCTGCGAAGGGAACTAAACACTGGCAGTAACTGATAAACACAGGCAGCTTCCCTTTGCAGCGCTCGGCACTGCTGAGGGGCCAGGAGAGGAGGTGAACTTGCTGTGCGGATCACACAGCTGGGTCACTAATGCAGTCAGAACAGAGACCCTGGCAAGGAGGAGGGGCAGGCAGGGCTTCTCTCAGCACAGGCTGCTTCAGAGAGCCAAGAAACACGCACCGCTCCCCTTCCCCCATCCTAACAAGGAATTCCAGAGAGCCTGGGACACCAGCCCAGCTGCTCTGCCCCTAGGCTAGGCAAGTTGGGTAGACTCCTTGGGAAGTGAACCCCAGGAAAAAATGACCTGCTGCTTAGTATTAGTAAGGGATGAGGACCTACACCCCAAGCCCCACAGCCGGCCTCCTTCCAGGCTCTAGGCCTCAGTCTACTCAATTGTGGCACGGGCCTTTTATGCCCCACTGGAATAGAGAGAAAGGACTGCAACGCCTGAGATCTGGATCCAGGAGCGTGCTCACCACTCAGCCTCTGAGCCAAGTGGCCACAGTCCTGGGAGTTCTCTAGAAAAAAATTGGGGGGGGGGGGCGGACACTAGTCCTTACTCTGGGAAGAAATTTCTACTAGATATCTAGAACACAATGCTCAAGGCCAGATGAACAGAAGAGAGAGGAAGAGTTTCAGGAGACCCTACTGTGATCAAAACGAGCAATCCCATCTTCCCAGCCCCAATCTCCTCCCCGCCCCCGCGGGAGGCTGAGGCCTCCGCTCCGCTCCCCAAGAACACCCCAAAGAGGGGCTGCGGACGCCTCCGTCTGCTCCGATCAGACCCCCTCTCCCTAATTGGGGAGGGGGTCCCGAGCCTCTGCCCACAGACAACTCGCACTTTTTCGCTGCGCGATTCAGAAACACTCTAGGTCTGATGCCATCCGGCGAATTATGTAACCAGGGACACCGCTCCCGGGCTAAACAAACGCGGCAGTGTGTGTGCAGCGGCGGCCCCGGGGGAGCGCACGGGGCAGGGAGGGGCTCCGGCCGGGCCTCAGGTCCGGCTTGTTTGCTCCGCCGAACCGCGAGAGTCCCGCGCCCGGCGGGGACCGCGGCCCTCCCCCTCCCCCACCGCCGCCCCCGCCTCGGGCCGGTGAACTTCGTTCCGAGTCCCCGCGCCGCCACGGCCGAGCGCCCGGGCATCCCGGTCCGGTGTGAGAACTCCGGTCCCGGCGGCGTTCTAGCTCGGCACCCCTCGTGCTGTCCCCGCGGCCCCGGGGGCAGGCGCGCAGCGGTGGGGGGAGGAGTGACCACTCCATCTCCGCGGCTCGGGTGGGGGCGGCGCGGGTGGCCTGGCGCGACGCGCGCCCCCGGAGTCTCTGCCTGCCCCCGGGGGGAGGGGTGGCCCGACGGGTGACAGCTGCGCGGATGACACCCTCCCGCCGGGCGCTGGCAGCCCGGGCCTCGCTCAGCCCCCCACTGGGGTCCGAGAGCCGACGGGTGCGCGAGGACCGACGGACCCCGGGTCCCGCCGGACCCTCCGCCCCCTCCCCGCTCGGGGGCGACGCAAAGTTTTGGGAAGTTGCGCCCCTACCTTGCTTGGTGAGCACCAGGGCGTCTTCCCTCCGCGCCTGGGTGATGATGGAGCCGTGTTCCATCTAACAATCCCGCGGGCCCGGGCTGGCTGGGCGGGAGGACGCGCGGGCGGGCGCGCAGGCGGGCTGGGCTGGGGGGCCTGGGCGGGGGCCCGTTGGGCTCCGGCTCCCGAGACTCCGACTCCCGCAGCTGTTCACATCCCCCCCGCCCTCGCGTTTCCTCCCCGGGCCGGGAAGGGAGGCGGCCTGCACAGAGGGCGGGCGGCCCAGGCGATGGCTCCCCCGGTGCCCCCAGACCCGATCCCCCGGTGGCAGCTCCGGGCTCCTCAGTTTGGGTCCAACATGGAGAATCCGGAGCGAAAACAAGAGGAGGAAATGGGACACGGGGCGGTTTCCAGGCTCCCCCCTCCCCTCCGTACTCCAGATAAACAACCCGCGGCTGCAGCGCCCACCCCCGCGCTCCTCCCAGATCTTGGACCGGCCTCTCCGCCGCCTGCCAGCGCGTCCCGCTCCGGGCCAGCGTCCTAGGCCCCGGGACCCTCCACCGGCGAGCGGCAGGGGCTGCGGACCTTGCAGAGGTTTGCTATTTTCTTACGGAAAAAGCGAATCCCCGAGGGGGGTGGGGTGGCGGGCGGGCGGGCAGGCTGGCGGGGGAGACTTGAAACCGCTCCGGCATTCCGATTGGCCCTCTCGCAGAAAGGGGGCGTGGCCCCTCCTTACTATGCGGTGCAAGGACCCAACAACATTCCAGTCGCCGCGGCCACGCCCCCGGGCCACTCCCCGCTTGCTGGGCTGCGGCCTCCTGGTCCTCTCGGCCACACCCCCTTCCCAACTACTTAAAAGGCCACTCCAAAGCTCCGGTTTCCGTGCTCGGTGCTGGGGTGTTTGTGTTTCCGATGCTTTACTCAAAGAAGGCTCAATGGTTCCGCCCTACGAAACCTGGGAGAAAATGGAGAAGCCAAATTGGGTTCGAGGCAGTTACTGTATTTCCTGCTTAGAATCCAGTGCCTTATATAAGAATACCGCTAATATATATCTGGAAAGAAGTGTGTAGGGACGGAACCGAGACTCCAGAGTGTGAGGAATGGAACTGACCTCGCCACTGGGTGAACCACACTAAAATGACACCTTATGTGTAAGGCCACATTAGGTGCCAGCCGCTACCACCCTTCTAGACCCGCTCCCCACCACCACCACCTCGTGGTTCCACCCTTAGTTTGAGGAAGATAGAGATGCCTAGTGGACCCAGAGAGCCATCCCTCATTCTTTAGGCCCAGGCCCAGGTTCAAGGTTTCTCAGGAAGGGTTTCTCCATTTGTCTGCTAGGAGTAGCAGCTCCAAAGGAGCGGTTTCAACTCTGTATAGGGTTGTTTTAAAAATTGTATGCTGTATACGCGCCCCAGTGCCCTGGAGGAGTGTACAGTGGGCTCTGGGAATCAAACTCAGCTTTCGTGGGAAGCTCTCTCACTGGCCGAGCCATCCCACTGCCCATTTCAAATGGTTTGTAGTGATCTGTCCTCTGGTGATGTGCCTCGGGAGAAAAGGATCTGTCCAGGTCAGATTGCTATGGATGAGTTACTAGGACTCAAGACCTCAGTTCCTGGGGGATGGGGGCAGCTTTCCTACTGTAGTCCTCCTAGCTGGACATTTGTGTCTCTTCATTTTGTCCAAGTAGGTGAAAACCTACAAGGTACTATCACCATGATATGTATATATCCTGTGTTCCTTACAAGTGCGCATGCCTGCCCTGCCCGATCCTACTCACACACAAAAAATACTTTTTTACATAACACCATTTTAATGAAAACGCTGTTTTCCCAAAATGAATGTGACTGTTAGAGAGGATCTGAATGATGCTTATGTAACCTCAAACCCTGAGTCTTGGTAGATTCTAATTCATTAACAGAAAGGAAGCCGGGGGAGTTCTGACACATTGGCCTCCCACCGTCAAAACAATGGGATCCATAGGAGAGTCTCAGCAGGTTGCTAAGGGACCAGGGTGGACTTTGACCCTGTGCTCCTGCTAGGCGGGTCCACGCTGAGGCCTGCTCTCCTGTCCATTGGATGACACTTCTCTCCTCATTTCCTCTTCCACAGAGAATTTCTCCCTTCTAATATTTGTAAAGTGCTTCCATATATATATTACCTGACTCGTTTGATTTTTCATTTCATTGGTTAGCAGAATAAGATATGTTCATCTTCGAGAGGAAGAAACATGGCCTGGAAAGGGTTAAATCATCTGAAGCCTCAGCTGATGGAGCAGCAGCAGCAGTGGGGAAACTGAGACAGGCCTGTCATGAGTTCGAGTCCTTCTGTGCAGCTTATCTAGGAACTTCCTGCCAATTTAAAAGGCCCCTGGAGACTAGGAACTGTCCTGTCCATTATCGGATCTCTTGTGTCTCGTGTATAATCGGACAGAACGAGAGCAGTCCTTGTATGTTTGCCCAACGTGCGGTAACTTTGTGTCTTGGTGTTCTTCTATGCAGGGCGCAGTGGCTCATAGCCAGAGATGCATTGAATGCCGAGAGACAACAGTGTTAAGCTTGTCTCTCGAGTCTCACCCTCGAGCAAGCACAGGGCAGGCCAACAGAGACCTTTTATGGTCCTCTCTGAAGTCATGGAAATGTTTGTTTGTTTGTTTGTTTGTTTATACAAGTGTTTTGTCTGCATGTATGCCTGAACACCATGAGAGATCATTGATCATATGCTCATAACCTGCCTTGTAGTTGCTGAGAATTGAACTCAGGACCTCTGGAAGAACAGCTAAGTGCTCTTAACCTCTGAGCCATCTTTCCAGCCCAGAAGTGTTATATTTTAAAAAAAGAAAAAATATTTCAGCTAGAATCTCACATATTCCAAGTTGTCCTCAAACTCACAAGGGGAGCCCAAGATGACCTTGAAGACCTTGCATTTGTGTGTGTGTGTATGTGTGTATTGTGTACGTATTCCTTTGAGTGTGTGCACATTCTATGTGTATTTGTGGAAGCCAGAAGGTCAATGTCAGGTGTCTTTGTCAATCACATTATCTGAGACAGGGTCTTATATTGGACCTGGAGCAAATCAGTTTGGCGAGGCTGTCAGCCATTCGCTCCAGGGATCGGCCTGTCTCTGCCCCCTTCTCCCTCCAGCATACCACCTCTTCCAACTTTTCCATGAACTCTGAGATGGGAACTCAGATCCGCACACTTAGCTGCTGGGCCATCTCCCCAGCCATGGACGACCCTGATCCTTTTACTTCCATCCCCCAAATTCTAGGATTCCAGATGTGGTACCAACACATCAGGTTTAGGTGGGGTTGGGGATTATACAAACCCAAGGCTTTGAACATGCTAGGGAAATACTCTACCAACCGGCCACATCCTAGTTCCCTCTCCGTTGTTATTTTATTTATGTATTTGTTTGGTTTTTTAAGACAGAGTCTTACTGTTGTAGCCCTGGCTGACCTCAGCCTCACAGGAATTTGTTGAGATTTGGTCTGTTGCTGTGTGTTGTAATTCTGAGGTCTGTATGAAGGTCTCCATGCCTACCAGTAAATTACCAGCTTTTGTTGTGCATACCGTGTTCTTTAATTTAAAACTATTGGTTGAATAAAAATGGTCCAGATAATTACTAGAGGGGTTAGAAGTGGACAGGTTTTGAGTTACCTGGTTGGGGGAAGCAGAGAGAAGGATAGGAAGAGGAGGAGGAGTGGGAGAGAGGAGGAAGCCATCGTGAGAGGAGATGGACCATGAGCACATGGCCAGGAGAAACAGCAAGTATTTGGGGGTACCCTGCTGAGGAAGTAGCCAGGCCAGCAGTTAGAAAATTAAATTAGGGTGACCCCCTAGTAATTGTCAAAGCCAAATAAAATAACCATAGTCCAAGTCTCATTTGTAAGCTAGTTGGGGATAAGTTTAAATTAGTTCAACTACAGAGATCCACCAGCCTCTGCCTCCTAGTTCTGGGGTTAAAGGTGTGTTCCCAGGACTGGCCATTGTTAGTAGTTTAACAGAAACTGTCCACAGTCTGAAGTTTTTAAATTGTCATCTGGTTATTCCCAAGCCCTTGGTGAGTTCTTAGCACCAAGGCTACACAGTCCGGTGTCTGTCTTATGGCTGTCATAAGGCTTGTGCCAAAGTAAGTTAGAGAGGGAGGGAGACAGACCAGTGACAGGGACTGAGGGTGGGAGCATCAGACACTGGGGAGGAGGGAGGAGCTGGTGTAGGGAGTATAGTTTTCCTGTAGTGCTGACTGGGAAACTGCCCATGGGCTTCAGATTTTGGATGCTGAATTCTACAAGGTGCTGGGGGCCATCACCCAGCCCCACCACTTACTTGCCTTCTGACTCTATCCTCATAGTCCAGTAAAGATAACAGTCTCAGTCTCTCTCTCTCTCTCTCTCTCTCTCTCTCTCTCTCTCTCTCTCTCTCTCTCTCTCTCTCGGATTCTGTAAGAAAACAGGTGAAGTCTGGGGCCTGAATGACTACTAGTGAAATCACTCATCAGCCCAGGCCGCTCGCACCAGAGACCTGAAGTCACCATCCTCCCCAAGTCCTCCCCACTCACACCTATAGCGGAACCTGAACACCAGTGGCTCCTTCCTTTCCTTT
Organism: Arvicanthis niloticus; assembly: GCF_011762505.2. Taxonomy (NCBI): domain Eukaryota; kingdom Metazoa; phylum Chordata; class Mammalia; order Rodentia; family Muridae; genus Arvicanthis; species Arvicanthis niloticus. Next base: position 48,372,877 of record NC_133429.1, on the reverse strand, counting down.
CCAGTCACAGAGCTACTCCAGTCAGCAGGCTGGCAGCAGGTGTCTCATCCAAGTCCCAAGCGCATCCTGCTCCTACATGCAAATCCGAAACTGTCTGTGTGGAATGACGCAGTATGATGTCATCTGAGGCTTCCAAGAGGAGGCTCAAGGTCTAGGCTGGGTACACAAGGTCCCCACATCTGGCTTCACCCCACCCCCTTCCCCACACACTGCTGTGAGGAAGAACCCCAAGGAACCTGTGCCTCCACACTTGAGCTCAGGAATTTCTGTCTGCCTGATGTCCCTCCCTTCGTGGTACCGCCTTGCCTCGACTTAGATTAAGGCTCAGATGGCAACTCTTCCTCAAGTCCTCCCAGGTCCCTGTGTGACTTCGGGGATGGCACACAGCTGCCTGTGCCCAGGAGCTGTCTTGTTTTCTAAGTTCCCTCTCAGACTGGTGCCACGGTCCCCTTGTTCTGAGCACTGAATCAGGGTGGCTTTTTTCCTACCCAGGACAAGAAGACCCCAGAGCCCCCTAGCTGAGCCAACACCCTGCCAGCCACCTAGGCCCTAGAATCAGATCTACAGTGAATTTCCGTATCTACACTCAAGCCAATTGACAGCTTTGCCTAAGCCTTCAGAAAGGGCATATGCTGGAGAAAGCCAGGGCAGGGCAGACATGCCACCCTAACACACTATGTTTAATATGGGGACAGAGGGAGTAGTGTGAGCTAAAAACTGGATTATTTGGAGGGCTGAACCCAACTCCCCTCCGCCGCCACCGACCTGCACCCACCAGGAGCAAAGACGGCTCCTCCCCTCCAAGGTTCTGAAAGAACACATGAGCTAGGCCCCAGCAATCGGGGCCTAGCCTGATCCTATATAAGGAAGCAACAGGAGCAGATCAAGTTTCCTGGAGTCTGGTATTTACAGGTTCCCTGGACCAAACCAAACGTAACTCTCCCTAGCTGCTCTCCTCTTGGCTTGTGGAGTAGGTAGGGAAAGGATAGCCGGGGCCCCTTCTGTGCCCTGCCCCCTCCCTTCCAACCAGGCGCGCCTCTCCCTCCCTCCAGGCTGCTCCCTGGATGTCGCTGCATTCCAAAGCCTTGGCGGCTCTTTGAGGTCACGTGGTGCAGTGGGGGTGGGAAAGCAGGAAGCCCCTGACCCAGCCAGCGGCCGGCGGCCTTGACACCCTACGGTGATGCAGATCTGGCCTTTCCTCCCTCGACCTCCCAAAGGCCAGCTTTGGTCTAGCCTCTGGTCCGCCAACCGGGGCAAATTGGGTTTTTACCCTCCTTGAGCCTGCTGCGTGTTCGCTGCTCGCTGATCACCTGTAAACTCTCTGTACCCCAGTAGTGGCCTGCGTATCTTCCCCATTCCAAGGCCTGGGAGGGGAGCCAGGAGCACAGGCCTTCTGGAAGGACTGGAATCTAGGCCCGAGGCCTGAAAAATGCGCAGGGAAGTGAGAAGACTGGTTAAAGCCAGATACTTAGAGAAGGTCCAGATTATCCTTGTCAAGCAAAGTCTAAATCGGTACTCTCTGTTAAGCCTGGTTGGAGGCCTCTGAAAGCTGTCTTTTGGGACTGGGGACCAGGAACCTTAGAGACTCGGTCAGTTTCCTTCCAAAATGGGTAGACAGATAACTCCCAAGCAACTAACTCTGATTTAGTATAAACTTAGAAAAACCCTGCCCTGGAATTGACCCAGGTCGCAGGAAGGGGCCCTGGCTTCCGCTCAGGGTTGCATGGCTAGACAGGAATGGCTGGCTTGGGACTTGAGCACAGCCTACCGCCAACTTGCCTCAGGAGTACGTTGTTCCCTGGAAGGACAGACGGAAGGAAGGAAGGAAGGAAGGAGGGAGGGAGGGAGGGAGGGAAGGAAGGAAGGAAGGAAGGAAGGAAGGAAGGAAGGAAGGAAGGAAGGAAGGAAGGGTGGACAGTGGAATGCAGTGCGGAGACCACGTTCACTCACTGGAATGTTTTATTAGTAAAAATGACACATGCATCCACCCGGGACTCCACCGTGCACCGGGCCTCCCAGAGATCTTGCCCTTTCACTCAGCAGATGGAAACTGAGGACAATTACAATCCTGTGTGCTAAGGGTTAAGGTGTAGGCGTTAAGAAGAGACTAGAGGAAAAGTGAAGGTTAGGAAGGAAATATTACCTGCAGCATGAAAGAGAAAGCAGAGTCCATTAGCTGGACTGAGAGTGGAGTGTGGTAAGATAAACCCAGAGTTTGAAGCCCAGAGGCATGAGTAAATTCACCCGATGGCCACAGCTGAAAAGGAGATGGCAAAACTGCACTGGGGACAGAGGGGTAAGTTGAGGAATAGTGCCCACCCTAGAGGATAGCGGGGACACCCCTTACCCTCTCCCCAGTCCACTGAGTTCTGCAGGCATATGACAGGGAGTCATGTCAGCACTCTAGCTGCTTTACAAAAATTAATATTTATCTTATCAAAATAGCATGTGCGCGTGCAGCTTAAACAGCAAATAGTGCCAAAAGGCTTCTGACAGGATCAGAAATCCCCCTGGCTTCTCTCCCAACCCAGAGCCTAGTCCCTGGGGACCACCCTCTCATCTCTGTTCCTTCTCTGTTTCTGAATAATATATGTACTGTCGTTCTGGAGTCATCTCTGTAATCTGTTCCCTTCTTGTTTTGGTAGAGGGTTTCTGCTAGCTCCCTTCGCCGTGTCCATTGACTTTATGACATCATTATGATGACATCATGAACTCTGTAAATACTGTTGGTTCTGAGGCAAGGGCTCTCTGGTTATACCCCTTTCCAACATGACTTTTTGTTGTCTGCCTTGTTTACATCTCCTTTTTTTATTACAACTGCTTTAATTTAATTTTAATTTTTATTTATTTATTTATTTATTTTTTTTTAGTCATTTTGTACTTGCCTGGGTTTCTTTGACTTTCTGGCTCTGTCTTCCCAACACCCTTCAACGGCTCAGTATAACACCCTCAGTATAATTTTGTTATATGACCAAGGCTGTCAGAATTTTATCATCCTTCCTCTCCTCACAGACATGTGTCTTGGGATACTCCATCCTGGCAATTATTTCTGGATATGTTTAACAGGTCTGTGGTACAACCTGCCTTTGTCTTAGTGACAGGAAGTGGGCAATTCTGAGCTCTCTTGGAATGAGAGGCCTTGCACAGACTCAGCAAATGCCCTCTGTACACGGCTGTGTTCCAAGCTCTTCTCGTTCCTGGACTTGGGGTTTCCTTTTTTTTTTTTTTTTTTTTTTTTTGGTTTTTCGAGACAGGGTTTCCTCTGTTTAGCCCTGGATGTCCTGGAACTCACTCTGTGGACCAAGCTGGCCTCAAACTCAGAAATCCACCTGCCTCTGCCTCCCAAGTGCTGGGATTAAAGGCGTGCACCACCACTGCCCGGCTTTTTGTTTTAATGAAGCAAATCCTCTAGTAGCTCCTGAGAAAGACTGCCTAAGAGGTAACTTTTTTTTTTTTAAATGTAAGACTCTTGCATAGTTTAAATATTTAAATATTATTTTTGTGCATATTTAAATTTTCACTCTTGTATTTGATTGATAGTTTTGGCTGGGTAAGGAATTTTAAGTTGAAAATTACTTTCCTTCAGAATTTTGAAGACATTGTTCCTTTATTTTTCACCTTCTAGCAGTTGAGAAGTTTTTGCTCTTTCCTTATTTTTGAGACATTGAATTCATTGATTCACCTCCTTTTAGTCCCCTTTTAAGGTATTTTTTCCCCCTTTGAGACAGGGTTTTACTATGTAGACCTGGCTGTCCTAGCACTTGCTATGCAGACCAGGCTAGCCTCAAACTCACAGAGCTCCACCTTGGCCTTCTGAGTGAATTTTTTTTTTTTATCTACAGTATATTGAAATGCCATCTACACAGCCTAGGTTTTTTTTTTTTCCTTTTTTTTTTCTTTGTTTTGTTTTTGAAGACAGGGTTTCTGTAGCCCTGGCTGTCCTGGAACTTGGTCTGTAGACCAGGCCGCACTTGAATGCACAGAGATCCACCTGCCTCTGCCTCCTGAGTGCTGGACTAAAGGCATACTGTGCACTGCCTGGCTGGCACAGCCTGTTTTTCATTCACTGCCTTGACATGTGGGAGCTCTTTTCCACCTGAATCTCTCTCTGGGTCCTTATGGCATCAGGAAGGTGGTGGAGAATGTGCTAGAAATGGAAATTCCACTGAGATGCTCAGCGGGCAGAGGCACTTACTGCCAAGTCTGACGACTAAGTTCATTCCCGGGACCTGCAAGGCAGAAGGAGATTCCCTACCCCCACTCACATTCACACACACACACACACACACACACACACACACACACGTGTTGTCCTGATCTACACACACACACACACACACACACACACACACGTGTCATCCTGACCTGCACACACACACACACACACACACACACACACACACTCATATTGTCCTGACCTATACATACAAACACATACACACATACACACACACACACACGTGTCATCCTGACCTACACACACACTCACATTGTCCTGACCTATACACACAAACACATACACACATACACACATGTTGTTCTGACCTATACACACACACACACACACACACACACACACACGCACACACATTCACGCATCACGCATGCACGCACATACATGTCTTGTTCCCTCTCCAAACTCCTCCCATAATACAACTTACTAAAACAAAACTCTGGCCCAAAGCCCATACCTACTGAAAGAAACTCCAGGATCTGCCTCTGCTTCAATGAGCCCCGCCCCCCTGTGACACATGACACATCCTCATGAAAGACCCTCTGTTCTACAATTTACATGTTATTTATTTAAATGTCCTCCGTTACTGTTTTTCTCTGTTCATTCCTAACTTTTAAATTTCATTTGTTTGTTTACTGTCTTGGGGCTCCCAGCACGCATTCTTTCCCTCTGAGCTGACTTACTAGCTCTTTATTTTCTCTTTTGTTTTTCAAAACAGGGCCTCCGTGACACACAATTTTAATCCCAGCTCTTGGTCAGTTGGCAAAGGCACATTGATCTCCCTGAGTCCCTGGACATGGAGAGAGACCCTGTCTCAAAAAAAAAAAAGGTAGAGACAGGGTTTCAGGAGCTCTTTAGTCAAACATGGCATCTGCCACCGTGTCCCTCTGCCTCCCCTCCTCAGAGCTGGAGGACAGGCGTGCACCACCACACTGTTCTGTCCGTTCTTTTCACCATTTACAGTATTTGGATTCCTTAGATGGATCCTCTATTTTTTTTTCTATGTTGTTAACTGTGTCTTTTGTTTCCTGGGACACAGTTTCTGTGTAGTATCCTAATCCACTGACTTGGCATAGAACCTTTTTTCTTTTCTTTTATATTTTATTGAGTGTTTTCATACTCTCTGGCTATATTTTTCTTTCATTTTAAAAAACGGTTTCATGTTCATTGGAATCCTGAATATTCTCTCTCTCTCTCTCCTCTCTCTCTCTCTCTCTCTCTCTCCTCTCTCTCTCTCTTCTCCCTCCTCCCCTCCCTCCCCTCCCCGCCCCTTCCCCTTTTCTCTCTCTGAGGCTATGACTTTGAAGATTTTTCCTCTAGTCATTGTCCCTGTCTCCTTGGATTTCCTGTTTCTGTTTCTCCGACTTCCGTCCCATAGAGGACTTTCCCTAGCAGCCTGGTATCTTTCTGCTGCCCATTAATCTCTGAGAGGAGACCAGATCTGGGTAGAAGCTGCTCATGCAGGTTCATGGCCCAGCACTCTAGTGCTGGGAACTCTCCCTGGGAAGCCCTGTTGTTAGCAGTGTCAGGGGCCACTGTTCTCTGGCTCAGTTACTTTTCTCAGAAGACCTGTTAGTATCCTCCCCTGCTTGCATGTTATAAGCTGTCACCTGCTCAGGGATCAGTGGTAGAACCCTACCCAGTGTGCTCAAGGCCTTATGTTTCATCCTGAAATACAAGACCACATACATGAGCATACACACCACAAACACACACACATGCACTTATATATACTCATACACACATGAATACATGCATACACACATACATGCACTCACATGCACACACATGCACACACACACTCATGAAGCACACATGCATGCATGCATACATGCAGCACACATACATGCACTCACATGCACACATACACTCATGCAGCACACATACATGCACTTGTATGCACACATACACACATACAACACATACATATACACATGTGCACACATACACAATGCAACACACATATACACACTCATGCATACGCGTGCACACAGTGAGCAGCATTCAGTCTGTGTGCAGTGGGAGCACAAGCATGATGCGGACGGGTAAGATAAGGCAGGTAACTCTAGATGTTAGCTTGTTTGTTTGTTTACCCTCCTTTCTTCCCTTCCCTTCTTATTCTATCCTGTTTCAGACAGGGTTTTACTATGTAGCTCAGGCTGGCCTTGAACACATGATCGTTCTGATACAATTTCCCACATATTATGGTATAGTTAATTTGCTAGCTTGTTTTTGAAACAGGGTCCTGTGTAGCCTAGGCTAGCCTCAAACATACTATGTACTTGAAGATTTCTGCCTCTGTCCCCCTGAGTGCTGGAATTACAGACACATCCAGTTTTATTCAGTGCTGGGAATCAAAAAAGGTCTACGACTAGTAGGCAAGCATTCTACCAACTGAGCCACAGGCCCAGCCCTGGAAGCTTCATTTTGATAGATGGTTGTCAGAAAGTCCCTCTAAGGAGATCCAAAGATGGAAGTAGCTAGCCCACAAAGAACCACACAAAGACTACAGAAGACATTTCAGGAAGCAGCTGGCTCAGTCCTACCTAGGGCAGTTGGAGTCATTCCCCTGGGTAGGGGAAGAGATTTGGAGGGGTCTGCCATGGAAACCCCTGCAAGCCAAGTGTGACAGCACCTGGAGAGTCTAGCTCCCAGGTCTCCCATAAGCATCACCTCTCTGTGATAAACCAAGCTGGGAACCCAGGTGTCCATAACTTCCTAGGGGCTGAAAAGTTTGAACGGAGTTTGAGGAGGAGCAGTAGCCTGAGTGTTGAAGGGAGGTCCTTGGGGTTAGTAGATGGCCTGTCTCTGGGCCCTAAGCACTAGCTGCCTCCCACCCTCCTGCCTTCTCATGGATCTAGCCACATGACACAAGGCACACTTGAGAATTTTCTTCTCAAGCATCTCCTGCTGGGGTTTGTATAGTGCAGACACTGACTTAAAGGCAGGAGGCGCTTCAAGAAGCTTTCTAGGGTTTATGTGCAGGCTCAGTGGGTGACTCCTGCCACCCCAGACCATCTGAGTTCTATCCCTGTGATGGTCTGTATATGTTCGGCCCAGGGAGTGGCACTATTAGAAGGTGTGACCCTGTTGGAGTACGTGTGGCCTTGTTGGAGGAAGTCACTGTGGGTGTGGGCTTTAAGACCCTCGCCCTAGCTGCCTGGAAGCCACTTTTCCACTAACAGCCTTCAGATGAAGATGGAGAACTCTCAGCTTTGCCTGCACCATGCCTGCCTGGATGCTGCCATGCTCCCACCTTGATGATGATGGACTGAACCTCTGAACCTGTAAGCCAGTCCCAATTAAATGTCCTTTATAAGACTTGCCATGGTCATGGTGTCTGTTCACAGCAGTAAAACCTTAACTAAGACCAAGACCCACATGGTAGAAAGGACGGACCCCTAGAAGTCATCCTCTGACTTTCACACACCAACATACAAACACACACAAACATTCACACACAGCCACACACACACATGCACACACACACACACACAAACACATACACACACACACTAAAGATGAACTTTCTAGTCAAGATCCCATGGCAGGAACAGAAGACAGTTTGTCACACTACAGCAGGAACAGAAGACAATTTGTCACCTATGTGTGGTGGTATCCACCAATAATCCCAACACTTAAGAAGTGGAAGCAGAAGCCGGGCAGTGGTGGCGCACGCCTTTAATCCCAGCACTTGGGAGGCAGAGGCAGGTGGATTTCTGAGTTTGAGGTCAGCCTGATCTACAGAGTGAGTTCCAGGACAGCCAGGACTACACAGAGATACCCTGTCTCGAAAAACAAAAAAACCAAAAACAAAACAAAAAAAGAATTGGAAGCAGAGAGTGAGCAGATCAAGATGGTCTTCAGCTACCTATGTCTGAGGGTATGCATGTACAGTGTTGTAGACCGCCGGTGGCCATTGCACACTGCTTATGGTGGATATCTATTGTCTACTGAATTGTTACAACCAGCCAGCCGCCAGCACTGCTTTTCTCCTCACCCCTAACTCCTTCCCGCCGCCAGATCTGCCAGATCCCTGTGATGGAATGGAGAAGTCTATCATGTGATTTCTGCTCATCCTGTGTGTTTTTCCTCCAGTCAGCTAGGGATGTGCAGGGACCGGTCAACTAGGCGGGACTCTCTTCCCCAAAGGTGATAGCGTCAGAGTGAGCTTCATCAAAATCAGACAAGTTTGAGGCTCTTCCCAGCACAAAGTCCAGATTTTGGGTGCTACTGTAGCTGAACTGAAAGCCGTTGTGACTCTCCCATGCCGGGCCCCACAACATCTGTATTTCCCTATTCAGTTCACAGAACAGTTTTCTGAGGTGTGATTTTCAATTGTTCCAGTTTAGAGTTGAGGCAGCTAAGGGACTGCGGTGATTTGAAGAAGGACGGACCCCATAGGTTCATATATTTGAATGTTCGGGTTTCAATTGGTAGACTGTACGGGTACGAAGGATTAGGAGGTGTGGCCTTGTTGGGGGCGGTGCTTGCTTCAAGGTTTGAAAGGTCACACCTGGCCCACTCGCTCCTGTTTTTCTGCATGCTGCCTGCTGCCAGGATGTAAGCTTAGCTTACACGGTCTTAGCTTGCACGGTCCAGTGCCATTACTACCTGTCTGTCTCTGTGTTCCCTGCAAAGATAGTCCAGGAACTAACCATCTGGAACTGTATACAAGTCAGTGAGCAGCACCCCTCCATGGCCTCTGCATTGGTTTTTGCTTCCAGGTCTTGTCCTGATGAAGTAACATGGAACTGTAAGCAAAACAGACTCTTCTCATCTCAACTTGCTTTTGGTCATGGTGTTTCATCACAGCAATAAAAACCCTAACTAGGACGGGCACATAGAGGGAGAAATCTCTTGTACTACTCGAACAACCGATAATCAGTGGAGCCAAGACCTAATCAGCGGAACCAGAGCAGGCTGATTCTGCATCCTCCGTCTACCCACGGCAGGCTGACTCTGGATCCTTTATCCATCTACCCACTTTGGACATGGCCAAGCTGACCCTGGATCCTCTGTCTACCCACCCTGCACCCTGTCAGGCTGACCCTGGATCCTCCGTCTACCCACCCTGCACATGGCCAGATTACGTATTCTAGGAATTTCCCGCCTCTATATACAACATATTAATAACCAAGAGAGGGGCCATTTTGAGCAAGGACCAACCCCTGCTCCCCACCACGAGAGGGAGGAATTCCAGAAGAGTTACTGCCACTTTGGCTGTTTTCTTTTTTTCTTTTTTTTTCTTTTTTTCCTATTTTTCTTTTTTTCTTGAGTGCTTCCCAGACATATCAAGCCTTTGGTTTGCCAGGCGGCATCTGTTGTTGCAGTGAACACCAGAGTCAACCATTATGCCAGAATCCTGCCTGTAGCTGGAATCCGTGACCCTGAACTCAGAGGCCAGCTCTCTGACAGAGGACACCACTGGGGTGGAGTTCCTTGGGACCATGAAGTTCCCTGGGCCTCATCCATAAAAAGCTCCAGCACAATCCACCCTCTTTCTCATGAAGACTAGGGAAGCAGTGTGCAGGAAGGAAGAACCAAGCTAAAACGGCTCCTCCTTGCCTCTCTGGATTTTCTTCCAAAATGCTGTCAGCATTGCCAGTTGGAAAATATTCTTCTCCCACCCTTTGTCTTTTTTCTTATAAAAAAAAAAAAAAAAAAAAAAAAAAAAGCCATCTGGTGTCAAATTCACTCCTGGCACATCATAAAGGGTAACACTAAAAACGTCCCTGAAAAACTAAAAGCAAAACCACAGCCTTACAACAAGAACTTAATCACGGCATCCCATAATTTCAGAGTTGCTAGGAGCCCAGAGATCAAACCCTTCCTGTACATAGGAAGAAACGGAGGTTTGGAGAGCCATTAGATCACTCAAAATGATTTAATGTGCACCTACTATGTTCAAAAACACTCCAGGTCCTAGAGATAGATGGTTAGCTTGAAGCCACAGCAATAATCTGCTGCCTGCGGGTTCTCAGTGGGAGGTTCCTGCCTGGGTTCCTGAGCCTGAGGCAGGAGCCAAGTCCTGGTTCCGTGGCAGCAGCAAGCTGTGCACACGTCTTCTGCTGTTTGTGGTCTCATCCAGGAGCTGCCATTAACTGAGGTCTGCAGCCGGTTCCCCTGAAGTCCCTCAGAGGCCCAGTTGTCATCTCCCGAGCTTCTTCTGGCTTCAGGTTTAACTCCACATTCCTCATGGTTGAGTAACTTTCCCTCCCAAGGCTGAGGCCCTGCAAGCCTTGAGCTGGGGGCGGGGGTGTGGGGGAGGGGGGCTCTCAGGATACTGCTTTGGTTTTTGATGCCTGGGTGGTAGTGCGGACCAAAGAAAGCACAACTACCAAGCCCTTCTGAGCCAAAACCTGTCTGCTGGGACTCAGAGTCCGTGTGTGTTTAGGGGACGTGGGGTTGGGGGTGGGGACAGACTATGGTGGTCTCCTTTCCTGTGGCTTTTCTGACCCTGACCTTGGAATTGTTATAAATTGACTGTCAGACTAAAGCCCGCCCATGCTGGGGAGCTGGGTGAGCCCCGAATATTTGTTTGCCTCAATTTTCTACTCCAGTCCTCTTTGACAGTCAACACCAGAAGGGGGCTACCAGCCCGGTCCTTGGTTCTGAATCCAGTCATATGATGGGCAACCCTGTCATCCTTTGAGCATGCCCTCAAGCCCAGGAAGCGTCTCTGACGCACAGAACCCTGGGAACCCAGCACTCTGAGCTCTGGAGCCGCCTCAAGCCTCCTGCCTCCCTTCCTGTTCCCATTTCCAATTCCAAGAGCCCAGCTGTGGAGTCTGTGGAGAGGAGTGGGGTTAGAGAAGCGGCTAAAGTCAAGATCTATCAAGCTTAAAGTCCAGAACGGGAGGGATTTGGCTGGGACACTGCTGTATCCAAGGCTCTAAGAACAATGCTTGGTGCCTAATGGGGGTTCAGCAGATAGCTGTTAAGCTGAGAGTATCAATGAACATTGATTATCTTCAGATTCCTAAGAATTCCATCCATGAGGCTGGAGAGATGGCTCTGAGGTTAAGAGTGCTTGCTGCTCTTACAGAGGACCCAGGTTTGGATCTCAGCACCCACACCATTCATAACTGTTGGTAACTCCTGTCCCTGGGATCTGACACACCCTCTTCTGGTCTCCATCAGTACCAGGCATGCCTGTGGTAACACACATACATGCAAGCAAACATATATAATAAAAATATAATATATAGGCATATATAATAAAATAAATATTAAAAAAGAATTAGGTCATAATCTTCTTGCTTTTGACTTTTTGTTTTGGTTTTTTTTTTTTTTTTTTTTTTTTTGGTTTTTGGAGAAAGGGTATCTGTGTATCATTGGCAGTCCCGGTCTGGACTGACCTCGAACTCAGAGATGGGCCTGCTTCGGCCTTCCATGTGCTGGGAATTAAAGGCATGGGACATCACTGCCTGGCTCACCTTAAATTTCTAGTCCTTACCACCACCTCCAGTCTGTGCTGGGATTATGAGCCTGTATCACTACACTAGGTTTTATGTGGTGCTGAGAATCAAGCACTCTACCAGAACTTTCTCCATCCTTCCCATTCTAATGAGCAAAACTTAGCTTTTTGTAGTGAAGGTAGTATACAGATTTTATGCAAGCTTTTCAGCCAGTTTCCCCAAAGCTAACATCTTACCCAGCCATGGCCTTTCGTCAAAATGGAGAAACCAACGTTGCTAGCAACACTCATTGCCAAAATGCAGACTTCATTTGGATTTCAGATTTGCCCATCCGTGTCTGCGTATTTCAGGATCCACTTAAGGAAACCAACTTCCTTTAGGACTTTAAGCTTTTCATGGAAATCTACTCTCCTTTTGGGGGCTTGGTCTCTGGGGGTGAAGCGGGAAGCGGAGGCCTTGGCACTGAACTCTCTATCCTGAGGACCGGGAAGCACGCTGAGCCCAGGATTTCCTACTGCTGCTGTAAAAGGATGCTAGCTCTGAGAGCTCCTGGTACAAATCCAGATTCCCAAGACCTATATTGAGTTCTGCCTCCCTGCCCCCGCCCCCAAAATATACACACACCTGAAAGAATGGAGGTCTTGTTCCAGCTGCTCTGCGTTTTCGAGGCGCCTGATTCATCCGCGATCCTTCATTTGACCCCCCCATTCCTTCATCTCCAGAAGAGAAGAACCCATATGTACCCTTTCCTAGTTTCCCTCCTCCTCTTGATCCTAGAATGATCTTCTGATCCCACATCCCTGGGGGGACAGTTTCTGTGTGGTCACAGCTCCCCAGGGAGAGACAATTCGGTTGGTAGCAAAGATGCACAATTCGGGTCCCTCTCTCTGGGAGCTTGCGTTCTAGAGGGAGTGACGAGTGATAGGAATAGGATACGTGTGTGCCTCGTGGCACGGGCCCTATTGGAGGTAGTGTATGCATCTATTGGGTAGTGTATGTACTTGTGTGCCAGGCAGCCCAGAGACGGAGCCTGCTGCTGGGACGGTGAGGGACCACGGACACAGCTTCTCAGATGAAGTCGTGCCAGAGACAGGACTTGAAGGATGGATATTGGAGAGATAGGAGAAGAAGACAATCCTGGCCGAGTCAACGATAGGTGGAAGATGCAAGGGTCTTGGAGAGGAGCATGGGAGCAGCAGGGTTTGGGGACAAGAGCTGTCTTTCTGTCTTCAGTGCCATAGGAAGGGGGAGGACAATGGTCAGTGGCAACTGGAAGCCACTGAGGGCCATGGACCAATGTAATTCACAGTTTAGCCCTTTGGGCAGCCCTGTGGCTTGTGGTCTGGAGACAGGACAACTGGACTTCTGCATAAGAATCCAGATGAGGAACAGTGTGGCCTGGGCCAGAGCAGTAGGGCTGGGTATGGGGACAGATTTCAGGGAATGCAGAGGGTAGGGCTTAGAGAACAGATTGGGGGAGGGAGAAAGGCTGAGGAGAAAAGAGACCAGATGAGAAGTGGGGTGGGTGGCGTCTTCCCCCACCAGAACATCTTGAGTGGGTATGGAAATGACTCTGGAGCAACGCCTTCATCTCTAAAGGGGCTAGTTCAAGGGTAGTGAGAGAGAAGCAGAGCCTGTGGGCTTATCGTTCCTGAGATCCTGGTGGGGATGAGGTGTGGCATTGAGGAAAAAGGCATCTAGGGTTGAAGATGGAGAAGGAGGCAGGGTTTGGTCCTAGGGAACTGAGAGAAGGCACTAGAACAATTCAGGTGCAGACGCCAGAGCAGAATTCAGTATCCTTCACTAACCTGGATGTGGACAGGGAAAATCATGAGAGCTCTGAGGGTTGAAGAGGTGAGCAGGCTTGTGATGCCAAATTTAGGCATTTCAAAGCCTGCTAGAACTGGAAGTGGCTTAAGTTTGATCTGGAGGTGCTGTCTTCTGTCTGATATGGGAAGGATCCAAGCTCCCTCAAACTCCTGTGTAGGCAGCTTGGTAGCCAGGGAGAGATCCAGAACAGAAGTCTACCAACTACCCCATGCAGAAAGTCAGTTTCTGTGGAAGAGCATCGGTGCGGTGAAGGGACTGAGATTGTACCCTATATACAGGCTCACAGGTTAGTCCACCCGTATCATGGCCGCCAGTAGATTAGAGCCTCCGGGTGGGCTGAAGGACTGTTTGCTGCTCGCTGCAGCGACTGAGGCAGGAGCACGTGTCAGCTCCAGGTCCTCACAGGGCTTTGCCAAAGGACCAAGTGTTGCGTGGGCACAGGAAGGATTGCATTTCAAGAGGGACCCCTAAGAAGGGGACCCCAAAACTTTGATGTTGGACAGGTGCTTATTTCTCAGCAGGGCCTGCTGTTGTGTTCTCCTTAGCTTCCATGTTTCTTATGTCCTGGAAAGGATCAATTGGAAAAAAGATTCTTGGGGAATGTGGATGGGAACCATGGGAAATCGTCTCCCCCCTCAAAAAACCACATGGTCTTAGGAAACCAAGTTACATTTTCCTACCCTTCTTGGAGTTACCATATACCCCCCTATTCCCTCCCTCTCCCCTCCCTCCTTTCCTCTCCCTTTTTCCCTCCCTCCCTCCCTCCCTCCCTCCCTCCCTCCCTCCCTCTCCTTCTATCTCTCTCGCGCCCTCCTTCCCTTCCTCACTCTCTCTCCAGGATTTCTCTGTAGCCCTAGCTGTCCTGGAACTCACTGTGTAGACCAGGTTTGTCTAGAACTCAGAGATCCCCCTGCTTCTGCCTCCCAAGTGCAGGGCTTGAAGGCTTGTACCACCACAGACCTGTTTAAGCCCTCCCTTCTTCCTTCCTTCCCTCCCTCTCTCCTTCCCTCCCTCCCTCCCTCTCCTTCTATCTCTCCCTCCCTCCTTCCCTTCCTCACTCTCTCTCCAGGATTTCTCTGTAGCCCTAGCTGTCCTGGAACTCACTGTGTAGACCAGGTTTGTTTAGAACTCAGAGATCCTCCTGCTTCTGCCTCCCAAGTGCAGGGCTTGAAGGCTTGTACCACCTCAGACCTGTTTAAGCTGCCACCTCCTAAGCGTTGGGGAAATCTCAAGCGCTGGCATACACCATGGACACCTTTATCCCAGCTCCTTTTTTGTTGATGCCTGGAGGCAGGATATGATGTTGGTGCTTGAGCAGCCATGTTGGGCCAAGCAGGACGAAGGATGGCAGAGCACAAGTGGCCTAGGCTTCTGATGGTGGTGGCAGTGACAAACTAGTGTCCTAGCTGTGTACTGTAATCTTTGTGCTTCTGTTCGTGACAGAGAAAGAAACCTCCATCTTGTCTTAACTTGTAAAGTTTATGCTCAACAGAACTTAGTCCTAGCTGACGTTGAGCTACAGTAGAGCAAGGAAGACTGATGAAAGATTAAAGTCACCAGCAGAGAGAGTCCGAGGACCTCTCCCCTCTCCTCCCGAGCCCTACCTTAGCTTCAGCTTGACAGGGGAGGGGAACGAGAGTCATCTCTGGCTTGCTCACCACCCACAGGCGATACCCCATTCACAACGGAGCCTGGCTGGCCACACGACCAGCAAGATCCATTTGAAGGCGGCAAGCAACAAGCTGGCCCCATTCACAAACCCTGTCCTCCTTTGAAAAACAATCAGCACGTGAAGCGTGACTGGGTGGTGGCCAGCGTTGGCCCATCTGTCACGCCCTTTCATAGAGCCCTGCAACAGCAGCGGGGCCTGGGATGAGCCTGCCCCTTTCCCTTTGAACTTCGGGGTGCTCGGTGTAAGGAGATCACAGTGCCTGCTGAATTATTCAGAACTGCCCAGTGTCCGTTTTATAATAAACATGCAGATTGCTTCGGGTTCTAAGCTTCCAAACCTGGGTCAGGCATTCCCCCCCACCCTATCCCCCAGGAGGCGGCTTTGTGCCTGTGATTTCCTGGGGCTCCGTGGCCTGATTTCTCTTTGGTTGACTCCTCCTTGCGGCTAGGCACTAGGCCCTGGCACCCTTTGGCCAGCGAGTCTTTAGGCCTCGTTCTTCATGTAGCAATCGTTCTGGTGGTCCACTCCAAGCAGAGCCGTCCCTTCTTCCCATTGCCTCATGCCTTCCACATTTCAGCCAGTGACATCATCCTCTTCTAAAGCTAATAACAACACCCCGCGGCTTCTGTGGCTCAGTGTAAGCTTGCTGCCCGCTAGGTCTCCTCTGCTAGCCCCTCTCTGCCTTCTCCCCAAGCCGCAGCTCCTGACTGCTCCCCGGGGTGAGAGGGTGGGGTGGGGTGGGGGTAGAGCATCCCCCCCAACCCCCAGCTGGTGATGAAGGCATGATGGTAACGCACAGTTAAGAGTAATGGAATGCGGTGATATTTCGGGCCTGACAGACCTATTTCTGGCAGCCTTAGAATTAAAGTGCGAAGCTTTGTGTAGCAGCTGCTACTAGGAACCTTCAGAGTTCTTCTAAAGCTATGAATAAAGCTTGCAGGGCTTCAGCTCGGATCGCCGCGGTTATTTATCCTGCTGCCGCTGCTCTCGCTGTGCCGATTCTATTTGAAATTTTAGATGAAGGGAGTACAGCAGCCGGCACAGAGCACACAAGATGGCCCAGTGGGGGAGAATGTCCCCGTTTCTCTCTCCAATTGTCCCCGTGGCTCTAGGGAGGAACCGATGCTCACCGGGAGCGTTGTCTCTGTCTCCCCTTTGAGTGGGCTTCTGAATCCTTGTCCCACTGCTACAGGACAAGGGGCCCCTGAGAGAATAAGCCACCCCTCCCGGCCTCTCTCTTTATATGCATTTGTGTGTGTGTGTGTGTGCACATGTGTGTGCGTGCATGCGTGTGTATGATGTTAGTTGAGCTAGGTTGGGCCGTATGGCAGAAAGGGGTAGGTCACCCTGGGCCTGTTGAGAGCTCTCTCCTGTACTCCAGCAAGGAGAGCTGGATCGCTGGTTTCTATCTCCTTACATGGCTCGTCTCTAGGTACTGGCAGGCTGGGTGCCATTCACGAGATAAGGCCCTGCAGGGCAGTGAGGAATCAGGGGCTGATGTCAGAGTCACCTGGCTGTAAAGCTGCGGGGGGCCCAGGACAAGCTGCTTTATCTTTCTGGACCTTAGTGTTCTCTTCTGAAAGTGGGAGCTAGGCACACCCATTGTTTAGGCCACTGTCACATGCGAGGCACCTCTAAAACCACAATGTCAATTATTAAAATTGAAGTTATTCGGGGATTCAGAAGAGCTAGGCTCCCTTCTGGTGGCATCTGTTCTGGGTCAGGAGAAAGCCTCAGAAAGACTAGGTTCCAACTCCGGCTCCGTTACTTCCTGGTTTTGTAAGATTGGCAGGTTGTATCACACCACCAAGTCCCAGTTTCTTCGTTTGTAATAAATACTCCCCTTTAAGGGTCACGGGGAGGACCTAATTCGTGCTTACAAACAACCCACATACAGGGCGGGCTGCATGGGAGGGCTCACTGGGGAAGGTTTGCTACCCGAGCATGAAGATCTTTGATCAGATCTCCAGCACCTGTGTGAGAAGCTGGGTACACTGATGTGCACCCGTAACCCCACTGCTGGGAGGTAGACATGGGGGTCGGGGGCTGAAACTCTGACCAGCCAATGTAGCCAAATCAGTGAGTTCTAGATTCAGTGAGGAGACACTGTCTTAAATCATAAAGTTGAGGGCTGGAGAGATGGCTCATCAGTTAAGAGCACTGGCTGCTCTTCCAGAGGACCCAGGTTCAATTCTTAGCATCCACGTGGTGGCTCACAGTCATCTGTAACTCTAGTTCTAAGGGATCCTATGCCCTTTTCTGGCCTCTGGGGGCACCAGACATACACACCTATGCCCTCTTCTGGCCTCTGGAAGCACCAGGCATGTACAGGATGTGTGGTGCACAGAATATACACGCAGGCAAAACAACCTTACATACAATGTTTCTTAAAAAAACACAGAAGGATGGAACCAAGTCCATACTCTGGCCTCTTGACACTCAGTGAGGACGCTTTCCTCTCCCGTCTCATGGATGCATATACACAGGAATAATAAAGGAAATTTAAAAAAATAAAGCTTTATAAATAATTGTTCCTGGGGGCACGGCTAGAGAGACATCTCAGTTGGTAAAGAGCTTGCTGGAAAGCTTGAGAACCTAAGTTCAGTTCCCACTGTGTGGTGTGTGTGTGTGTGCATGGTGTGTGCGTGCATGTCTGTGTGTGTGTGTTCATGTGTGTGTGTATGTGTGTGGTGTGTGTGCATGGTGTGTGTGTGCATGGTGTGTGTGTATGTGTCTGTGTGCATGTGTGTATTTATATGTGTGTGTAGTTGTATGTGGTGTGTGTGCATGGTGTGTGTGCATGTCTGTGTGTGTGCATGTCTGTGTGTGTACATTCATATGTGTGTGTATGTGTGTATGTGGAGTGGTGTGTGGTGTGTGTGTGTAGTGTATGTGTGTGTGGTGTGTGTATGTGTGTATGTATATATGTAGTGTGTGTGTGTCTGTGTGTGGTGTGGTTGGGGTGTGTGTGTGGTATGTGTAGGTGTGTGTGGTGTGTGTAGGTATGTGTGATGTGTCTGTGTGTGGTGTGGTTGTTGTATATGTGTGTGTGCATGCATGTGTGTGTGCATTCATGTATGTGTGTATATGTGTGTGGTGAGTGTGTGTATAGTGTGTATGTGGTGTGTATATATGTATGTGTAGTGTATGTGTGTATGGTGTGTATATGTGTATATGTGGTGTGTGTGTGTCTGTGTGTGGTATGGTTGGTGTGTGTGATGTGGTTGGGGTGTGTGTGTGTGTGGTATGTGTAGGTGTGTGTATGGTATATGTATGTGTGTGTGATGTGTTTGATGTGTGTGTTTGTGTGTGGTGTGGTTGGTGTGTGTGTCTGTGTGTATGTGCTTGCACTTTGGCAGTGATGATCCCAGAGCTGAGAAGACAGGGACAAGTGGATCCCTGGGACTCAGTGGTCAGCCAGCCCATCCTTCTTGCTAAGTTCTAGGCCGCTAAGAAACCCTGTTTCAAAAACTAATGTGGATACCACTTGAAAAACAACAAGAGCTTCCACATACACCACATACACAAACAAAATAAATGTAGAAAAGTTTAAAGGGGGAAGTTTTGAATTTGGGGGATTCTATAGGGCAAATGACCTCAAGTCCTGAAAGTTGCTGTGAAATGTAAAGACTTCCTTTGCATGCCGATTCAACAAACCAACTGCGACCATTAAAAAGGCCATAGGGAATTTTATATTAACTGAATGTTTTCTGGTAACTCTGGCTGGCCGTGAACTCTCCGAGATTTGTCTGCCTGTCTCACGAGCCCTGTGATCAAAGTGTATGCCTGGCTTATTGTTAGTTTTTAGATAATGGTAGAGATTTTAATCTTTCAGGACACATACTAAAGAAACTACAGTTTGAGGTAACTGAGATTTGCCTTGAGGATTTAGTGGCGTGTAGGGTGTGTGGAGGGATTAGCCATGGATGGCTAAAGGTTGTGTGACCTTTAGTGTTTGCTGAGCCATCTGTCCACTCTTGTTCATGTTTGAATATTTCCACAAAAGTAAGAAGGTGTGTGGAGGAGCAGTCCTCTTTCTTTCTTTTTCTTTCTTTCTTTCTTTCTTTCTTTCTTTCTTTCTTTCTTTCTTTCTTTCTTTTTTTCTTTCCTTCCTTCCTTCTTTCTTTCAAGGTTTATTTATGTATATGAGTACTCTGTTACTGCTTTCAGATACACCAGAAGAGGGCATCAGATCCCATTACAGATGGTTGTGAGCCACCATGTGGTTGCTGGGAATTGAACTCAGGACCTGTGGAAGAGCAGTGAGTGCTCTTAACCACTGAGCCATCCCTCCGGCCATCCTTCCAGTCCTTTTCAGGTGGAAGGCCCTTCCGTCTGTCTCCTCTGAGATGCCCTCTCAGCCTCCTCCTCCTTACTGCTTGCCTGAACTCCTGCTGCAGCAGTAGTCTCTCTGCCCTCCCAACCTTCCCATCGTGCTGCCAAAATTATCCTCCTAAAATACAAACAGGTTTTATTATTTTCCTGCTTAAAGCTCCTCTGGTGACTTCCTGTTGCCAAAAATCTATGAAAGACTATAAAATGCTTTCTATGTAATTCAAAGGCCTTTCCAGTGTAAGCTCAGCTCTCCCGCCGGATTTTGAACTCCAAACTAGACCCAGCTTCTGGTGAAGAAACTTTGGTCAGGTTTGCCAGGTCCTGTGGTACATTGGTGACTTCTTTCACCTGATCCTATCTGCTAGGGAACATTCGTCAAAGGTCAGTCCTTCTTGGTGGTCTCAGAAGGTTTTGAGCTGTTAACCAAACATCTCTGCTTCCTTGCTTTCTGACATATGGTCTGATCTGTCTTTCTGGCCCTCTGTTGTCGGATAGAGCCATCTGGCTGGTTTTAACCAGTAGGTTGTGAGTGGAAGCCATAGATTTCACTCCAGAGCCAAGAATCCAATTGTAATTCAAAAGTGCTTCCGAGTTCTCTTTTCCTCTGACTCAGCGATGGGCAATGTGCAGAGAGAGGCTGCTCCACCAGGCTGGGTTCTAGGGTGAGCATGGTGCCAGGAGTTCCTCCTGGGCATCTGTGCAGGCTGGGCTGCGTGGGGCAAACCAGTCTAGGCAGTTGTTTGTTTCTCCAGCATTATCTAGTCTATGCTAACTAAATCTTCCTTGGAGTTGGAAATGGGGCAGCTCTTTCATATGGGTATAAACTGAGTCTCTGTGTCTAGATAACACATCCTTCAGGTGACAGTGGCTACACTGTGTTCTTTCCTTCTAAGCCCAGACTCCAGCTCCTGTCTTCCTGCCTGGTAGAGTGGAAGTACAAACTGTATATACCCAGACCTGTCGTAGGTACATAAATGTGCAGGGTTGAAATGTGCTTTTTTTTTTCTATGACTTTTAATTATGTGTAGATATGTCTGTCTGCAGGTGGGTGTGTACCTGTGTGTGCAGTGCCTGCAGAGGCCAGGAGAGGGAGCTTCAAGTGACGGGAACCTAGCAGGTGCTTCTCTGTCCAGTCCCATCCTTGCTGAACCTGTCCATGAGACTCTGTTTTCACAATCTAATCTCTCCTGGTCTCTCGGCCACTTCTCCCTTTCATGCTTGTCCTGCTCTCTGGTCACTACTTCCTGGTTTCCTTCCCAGCCTCCTCTTCCTTTCCCTTGATGATGAACTCTTGGATTCTATTCTAGCCTTCCCTCTCCCTGGGCAGACCATTCCATGAAGTTGTTGCTACTTCCCAGTCCAGAATCCCAGCTCTCTCCTGAGCCCTGAATGTTATCTATTCATCTATCTATCTATCTATCTATCTATCTATCTATCTATCTATCTATCTATTCATCCATCTATCCATCTATCTATCTATCTATTCATCCATTTATTCATCTATTCATCTATCTATCTATCTATTCATCCATCTATCGATCCATCTATCTATCTATCTATCATCAATCAATCATCTATCTATCAATCAATCATCTATCAATCTATCTATCATCAATCAATCATCTATCTATCAATCAATCATCTATCTATCTATCATCAATCAATCATTTATCTATCAATCAACTATCTATCTATCTATCTATCTATCTATCTATCTATCTATCTATCATGTATCTATCCATGTATCTATCTATCCATGTATCTATGTCTCTATGTATCTATATACCTATCTATCTGCATATGTATGTATGTATCTATCAATGTATGTATGATATATCTATGTACGTATCTATCCATTTATCAATCTTTTCATCTATCTATCTGTCTATATATGTATCTATCTATGTATCTATCCATTTATCAATCTTTTCATCTATCTATCTGTCTACATATGTATCTATGTATGTATGTATGTATCTATCTATCTATCTATCTATCTATTTATCTATCTATCTTCTATTCATCTACCTATCTATCTGCATACCTACCTGAAGTGGAAACTTAAGGGTTTTTTTGAAAGTCAGTTGTGTTGGAAGGTGTTTTGCTGGGACAAACATGTGAAGGAATGTTTTTCTGAAGTGAACACAGGTGATAGACTAAGACTCATGAAGAAACATTTAGCTGAAGCAGACACAGGAGAAAAGATACTCTACTAAAACAAGCATGTGAAAGGACACATGATGAAGGCTTTTTCGCTAACAACACGCATGTATTGCTCTGCCTTACATTGTGTATTTGAGCTGCATTTGTCAGGACTCAGAGATAAACACATCAAAAAACTTCTGGTGGTCTGTCGAAGTTTCTTACCACATCTGTGGACTCGGGCTGATTGGCAGAGTGATGTCATCTGAGACAGATATACATGCTGAGGCAAGACTAGTGCTGAGACAAGACCCATGGAGGACACGGGATGTTTGGGGGGCTATAAATAGGACTGAACTTGGCTTGTTTATAGAGCTGGCTGTGCAACACTTGCTGGTCTTGAGTCTTCGCTGATCTTCACTTCTCCGAGAGAGACATAGTTGAGAACTTTTCCTGGCATTCTTCTGAGTTCTTCCCGCTGACTTGAGTAGAGGCTGAGACTTGACTGTCTCTGCTACGTTGTGTCACTGTTGTTGCTAACCCAACTCTGCTAAACTAGGCTGCTGGTGTATCTGTGAAGTGTTTGTGAGTGGATCGAGCTGCTGCTGCTGACCTGTGACCTGAACTGCCGATTTCCAGACAACACAGATGGGAGTTGCTCCAAAGAACCTTTCTAAACAGGTTCACTTCCCCCATATCCTTTCATTCTCACTATCTCTGGTGGGTGGGGGGCTACAAGGGAGGTTAAAGTGTCTAAGAGCCATCATTAAAAATAAAGTTTAAAAAAAATTAAAATTACACCTTCCTATCGAGTTATCTCTTCATCCAACATATCTTGATTGAAAAGCCAGGATCAGGGATAGAGAATAGGAGTTCACCTTCTGTGAGCGCTAGCCAACTTGGAGCTAGTGGACAAGAGCCAAGGAGACAGATCAGATATTTTTAGAGAGTGGTAAGTGTATGAAGCCAAAAGTCAGGTCAGTGCGACAGGGTGTGTGCGTGCCTATGTGGGCGTTATTGGGATGACTAAAAGAGCAGATGACACTGAGTAGAGATCATGTAACGGTATGTGTCAATCATTACTGTGCAAGGGCACAAGTCACAGAGAACTTTTGTTGTTTTTGTGAGACAGAGTTTCTCTGTTTAATGCCTCTGACTGTCCTGGAACTTGCTTTGCAGTGGGATTCAAGGTGTGTGCCACCACTGCCCAGCTGTGTGAGAAGAACTTTCTGACAAGTTTGTTTAAAGAAGAAGTAGAAGAAGGCCAGTGCGGCTGGGTCAGTGTGAGGGCAAAGGAATATGGTTGGAGATAAATAGCAGGGACTGAGGGCTAGAGAGATGGCTCAGTGGTTAAGGGCACGGACAACCACTTAAGAGGACCTGGGTTCAAATCCCAGCATTCACATGGCAACTCACAGCTGCCTATAACTCCAAGATCGAACACTCTCATATACATGCAGGCAAAACAGCAATGCACATAAAATAAAAGTAAATAAATTAAAAAAAAAATAATAGCAGGGACCAGTCAAGCAGGGCAAGGGAGCGTCCAAGCCTGGGGTGATGCTTATATAATAAGCCTCTGTACATTTGGGAGCCACTAGGTAGCGAGAGGAAAGAAGAACAACCCTGTGCAGGAGCTATTCTTAAAAACTATTTTGGAAAGTCTAAAACACAGTGAAGGGCAGAGCAGAGCTCCAACCTCCCATGCTGCACCCATCACCGGCGTCAACACCGCCCACTGTATTTTACAAAGAAAACTGAAAATAGTAGCCAGGCTGTGGGAGGAAACCCAGGGAAGCATTGTGTCAACAAAGGATGTCTAGGGGAGAGGGGTCAACGGGGGCAAATGAAGGCTAGAGGTTCTGTAGTCTGAGCGAAGGTTGTATCTCTGCAAATGTCATATCACTGCAGTGATTCCATGTAGGGAAGGGGGCCGGGGGAGCTCCGCCTCAGTCTGCTTCTCTGTTTTCCTTTGTCAAAGTGTCTTGTGTTTCTTCTGGGGGATGAAAACAGAGCCCGAGACTTGAGTTCAGACAGTCCTTTTGGGAGGAGGTCCCGGGAAGCTAGAATGTGGGCGTAAGGAGGCAGGCAAGCAGGAAACGCATGAGGGGTGTGGTGCTGAGCTCTGGGCAGCTGGGTAGGCACTGAGGAACTGGGTGGGAGCATCTCAGATAATTCTGAAGAGCGGGAGCCTACCCCAGGGTTCCTCATGCTATTTCTCAGGACTCTGCTGGGCACAGGACGGCTTGGTTGCCCTGAATGGAGGCTGAGTGAGTTTTTCAGGCTCCATCCAAGTGTGTGATCCAGCCATGTGGTGTCCACTAAAGAGGGCTGTTGACAGCGTGGTGGTAGGGACCGTCTTGCAGCTGCATGTGACTGTTGTGGGTAAAGACATGGAATGCAGGATTCTTAGAGTGTTCTGTCTGTGACAGGGACTCCCTTTCGAGTGGCTGGACTGGAATTCACTATGCTGACCGGGCTAGTTTCAGACTTGCAATAGTCATCCTGCCTCTGCCATTCGAGTGGCAGAATGATGGACATGCTCAACCATGGCGGAGAGGCTTACTATGTACACACTAGAATCTAAACTGCAGTGTGACACTGGGTATCCCTCTATTGATCAGGCCAGGAATGCAGAAGTCATTCTTCATCTGTCTCTGCATAGGTGATCACACCTGGAAGACAGTTGAGACAGTATTAAACACTAAAAGCTTTCACCCAAGATATGTTACCAAGCCAAGCCCAAAGAGACCAAAAGGGGTCATACTGAGGGTCAGGAAAAGGGTCCAGGAAAAGCGATATGCACACATATCTGCCCTCATCTGAGTTGCCTGATTACCTTCCTTTTGCTCAATACCCTAAATCTGCCCTCAGCTTAGTTGCGTTTCTAATCTCCTGCCTGCTCCCCCAGGCTCAACTGAGGAAGTTGCCAATAGCCACTTCATCCGAGATCTCCCATCGCTGGTGGCTCTCTCACCCTCCGAAGCATGGCGAATCTCCTCTTTCTCCCTCTCCTCTCCTAGCCTGGGGGAGCCTGGAAGTTCCACCTCTTCTGCCCAGCCACTGGCCACTGGCATCTTTATTGATGGATCAAAAACCAATTGGGGAACAGGACCTTCAGCATTTACCTGCAGAGTCCAGATTAGATCAAAGCATTAAGACCACTCCTTACAATATATGAGCAGATGCTCATGGTATGTGGTACATCCTCAGGTCCTCAAGGTATGTGGTACATCCTCAGGTCCTCAAGGTATGTGGTACATCCTCAGGTCCTCAAGGTATGTGGTACATCCTCAGGTACTCAAGGTATGTGGTACATCCTCAGGTCCTCAAGGTATGTGGTACATCCTCAGGTCCTCAAGGTATGTGGTACATCCTCAGGTCCTCAAGGTATGTGGTACATCCTCAGGTCCTCAAGGTATGTGGTACATCCTCAGGTCCTCAAGGTATGTGGTATATCCTAAGGTACTCAAGGTATGTGGTACATCCTCTGGCATGTGGAAGCAGAGAGAAGAAGACATCACATAAAACAGACTTGGGTGTCCACGAAGCCACGCCCCATCTCCTCCCTGACGCTGTTTGAGAGTCACCTCTAACCAAGGAGACCATATTCCTGTGACAGATGTGAGCGGTACAGCCTAAGAGCAAGGACCAGACATAAAGCTCTCCCTTCATGTTCCTACAACTTGCTCTAAGGTGTCACTCCGGACTGTGCTTGAAGCTGGGGGTTTGGGGAGACTTCTAAGCTTCATTGCTTAGAGTAGTGGTTCTTAACCTTCCTAACACTGCAGCCATTTAATACAGTTCCTCATGTTGTGGTGGCCCCAAACCATAAAGTTATTTCATTGCTACTTCATAACTGTAGTTTTGCTATTGTTATGAATCACAATGTAAACATCTGCTATGCAGCATGTCTGATATCTGACTCTGAAAGGATCATTTGACTGCGCCCCCAGGGGGTTGAGACACACAGGTTAAGGACCACCAGCTTAGAGGATCAAATAGCACTTTACTGGTCCTGAACAGGGCACGCAGAGGATAGCTGTCAGCATCAGGACTGCCCCAGATGCAGAGACTACTTTCATCTGGCTTTATATGCTATTGTGCAGGCTGCAAGAATACGCCTCAGTGATATTTGGTTTTATATACTAGCTCTTGGAATCATCCAGAAACAGACAAACCTGAAATCAGGGCAGGGAGTCTGTCTCACAGCTGGAGAGAGATGCCATGCTGAGATGAAGACGTTGGGCAGGAGCTGTTGCAACTCCCAACATATTTCTCCTTTTCCGTTTCTCAAACAGGACGAGTCAGTCTTCTTAGGGCTGCCCTACTAAAGCTCTGGTCCTCATACTTTTAGATCACAAGGCGTTCTTTAAAATACAGCTTCTTGCAGCTGGGGAGACAGCCCAATCAACAAAGTGCTTGATGAGCCATTCTGGGCTGAGCTCAGTCACCAGCTCCTGAAGAAATGTACGTGTACCAGCTAATCAGTCCCGCAGCGAGAAGGCAGTGAATCCATGAAGTTTGCTTGAGACACCCGATGTCAAAGGCCGGAGTGAATGCCTCTTGACAAACAACCTCTTGACCTCCGGCCTCCACACTCAGTGTACACCCACACATAAAACTCACCCTCCCGTATACACTCTCCTGTATAGCTTTTTGGGTTTTTATCTCCAAGACTGATTCCTTCCATGTAGAATTTGGCTCAGGGATCTGTGTTACTGATCCACATTCGGGGGCTAGGAAGACTCACCTTGAGAACGTTACATTTAGGGCTGTTACATACTCCTTAGTCATAGCTAACAGGGTTAGTAGTCTGTCCTTGACTGCAATGTGTAGGGCATAGACTAGGAGTTTGAAAGAACCTTATTAGCACCCAAAAGGGTCTCCCCTGGTCAAGGAAATTGCTCTTTGCAGCAGAAAACGTCACAGAAAACGGCAACCAATCGAAATGTAGAGTTGGGAAGCCCAGTCCTGATCAACCAATCAAAGTGCAGAATTGGGAAGCTCGGTCCTGCTCAACCAATCAGAATGCAGAATTGGGAAGCCCAGTCCTGATGGAGACGCCTACAAAACAATTCCTCAGGCAGGCACCTAGAGCTCATGATACATTTCGGAAGATGGGACAGAAAGATTGTAAGACCCAGAGGATTAGGTTGTTTTCTGTGAGATTGTGTCTCCTAAGGTCAGGAGCTGCACCTGTCGCCAAAAATGGCTGCCCAAACACGAGCTGAACAAAGGCAATGGCAGGCCATAGTGGATGGGGAAAAGAAGACTAGGTCTCAACCCTGCACAAAGAACTACAGGCAACTAGGGAAAGCCAGGAACGGGAGAAATAGGGATCCCCAGGGAAGAGCGCAAGACTTGGTTATCCAACAGCAAACGGTCGCCCTGAAAACAGACACACAAGTAGCATTATAAAGACTGAGCGGGTTACATTTAGGAATATTTATGTATTTATTTATAATATTTATGCATGTAACAACAATTAATGAAAAAGGGGGCGTGGGACTTGAAAGAGAGTTAAGTATGGTGGAGCACTTAAAGAGAGAAACGACGTAATTATAATCTCAAAAAAAAAACCCAAAAAAACAAAAAAACAAAAAAACAAACCAAACCAAACCATGGATTCCTGTCAGAGGCTCACCTGCTCTGGGTCTCAGGTCTTCAAGCAGCCTCTTGTTTTACCTTAATGGGGTTGCTGGTCCAGCTACAGAGAGGCAATAAGTATGTCTGAGGTCTTCACTTGGTGTCGCTGCACAAGGAAGGAGTTTTAGGTGTGTGTTTGTGCGCGCACATACATGTGTGTATGTGTGCATGTGTGTGAGTGTATGTGTGTATGAATGCAAGTATGCCTTTGAGAGTGCAGGTGTATATATGTGCTTCTGTGTGTGTGTGTGTATGTGCATGTGCGTGCGTGTGTGTATGTATGGGGGAGTGTTGTGTGTGTGAGTGCTTGTGTATATATGTGCTTGTATGATGTATGTGTCCGTGTGTGTGTGTGTGAGAGTGTATGTGGGTATGTGTGTGCATTTGAGTGTGCGTGTGAAAGCGCATGTGTATGTATGTGCTTCTGTGTGCGTGTATGTATGTGTGCACGAGTGTGTAGTACTTGTGTATGTATGTGCTTGTACGTGTGTGTGAATGCATGTGCATACACACATATGTGTGAGGCATGCATCCATTAGTGTGGATGATTTCCAGACTTTTCCATGTAGATTTTCTTTTCTCCACCATACTCCCTGACGGTGTTTTGAGAGCCTCAGGCAAGTAGTTTTACTTTCCTGGCACCTTGGGTATCTCCTATGTCAGCTTCACATGCCCTGGATCAAAGGACTGTCAAGGTCAGGATATTTAAAGTCACATTCTTGGGAGTTCTCTGCACACTGGGGCCAGCTTCACTGGGGTGAGAAGTGCAGGGGACAGCTGTCACTGTCAGTGCTGCTTTGAGTGCTAAAGTCCCAAAGCACACACGCAGCATGGGTACAGCCTCCTTGTTTTGTTGGGACAGGCTCTCACTATGTAGCCCCGGCTGTCCTGGAACTCACTCTGTAAACTCCGCCTGCCTCTGCCACATGTGGCTTACCAACCACATTGTTTCTAGCTGGTGATGTCTGAGTGACCGCTTGTTTCTCTTTATTAAATATTTAGTTCATCATTACTTCATTTATTTAGTAATTTACTTATTTTTTTCTATAGGGCATCTCATGGTGCAAGCCGGCTTCAAACCGAGGTAACTGAGGGTAATCTCGAACTCTGACTCTCCTGCCTCTGCCTCCTGAGTTCTGGATGACAGGTGTACACACCATGTCTCGGCCAGCACCTACTTTATGCCAAATACCAGGATACAAAGGAATATAGATGTCACCCTGGCACCCATGGATTTGGATAGGGGGGTGGTGGTGGAGTTGTTGGTGGTTACAGGGAAATGTTCTAAAAACAGGACCCTGAGCTGAATAGGCAGACACAAATAGATGTTACCCAGCAGCTTCTGTTTCTGCCTAAGACAGAATAGCAGAAATGAAATCCACCCTCTATCCTGAAGCAATTAAAAAGTTGTACAAGATCAGCAGGGCACGGCCTTTCACACCCTCAATCTCAGCACTTGAAAGGCCCAGAAAGGAAGATTCCCAAGAGTTCAGTCCAGTCTTAGACCATAGGATGAGACGTGGTCTCAATAAACAAAACCCTAACAACCAGACAAAAAGTGTTACAGGAAATGAATGGAAGTGTGTCTCTCGGCGCTTTGGTGTCAGGAGTAACCCAGAGCAAGAGAGAGAGAACAAAAGCCAGAAGACAGAAGACAATGGAACAGTGTACTTTAATTCCCAAAAGAGAAAACTGCCAAAAGTTGTATCTTCAACACACACAAAAAGTAAGATAGAAGAGTTTTCACGTCTGGCAAGATGACGTGTGCCTTTAATTCCAGCATTTAGGAAGTTGAGGCAGGAGGATTGTAAAATCAATGCCTGTGCAAGAAAGGTAAGAAGACCCTGACCAAAAAAAAAAAAAAAGACAGAATTTTACTGCAAGGAAAACCACACATCAGAGGAGTCTGAGTGGTCTGGAGAGATGGCTCAGCCGTTAGGAGCACTGACTGCCCTTCCAGAGGTCCTGAGCTTTGTGACCCTCCTTCTTGCTGTCTGGATGTCAGTCTCCTCTCCTGGCTGCAGTTGGATCAAGATGTAGAACTCTCAGCTCCTTCTCCAGCACCGTGTCTCCATCTCCGTGTCTGCCTGCACACTGCCATGCCTCCTGCTAGGAGGATAATGATGATGAGCCTTTGAAAAGGTAAGCCAGGGGCTGGAGAGATGGCTTAGAGGTTAATTGCACTGACTACTCTTCCAGAGGTCCTGAGTTCAATTCCCAGCAACCACATGGTGGCTCACAACCATCTGTAATGGGATCTGATGCCCTCTTTCGGTGTATGTGAAGATGGCTACAGTGTACTCATATACATAAAATAAATAAATTGAGAGAGAGAGAGAGAGAGAGAGAGAGAGAGAGAGAGAGAGAGAGAGAGAAAGAGAGAGAGAGAGAGAGAGATCTTCATGTCCTTGATAACTTTAAAAAGAGAGAGAGGGAGAGGAAAAAACTATAAGCCAGCCCTGGTGAAATGTCTCCCTTTATATAAGTTGCCTTGGACCACCTCCTAAACAGCAGGTGGAATGCTGCCTCCCCACCCCACCCCCAACTAGAAAGAAAAGTTTACTCAGGGACCACAGACTAAGCCAGAGGACTTGATTTTCAGTTTACCCATGACCACCCAAGGCTGACCATACACACTTTGTCACTTTGTTTGTGATGCCCTGCTGTGAAATGCCTCCAGTCAGCCAAGGGGCCTCTGCCTTGCTTTAGGTAGAAATGGAAGAACAGGTAAGGTACACCCTTAGTGTCTGTAGCTTCAAGCTTGAGTGCCTGAGGCTAATCACACCAGCTAATCACTGGATTTTTAACTTAGAGGCTTATAGCTGAAAGCCTTGTGTGCCAGTGTCTACACCCAGTGGCTAGTGCTAACAGGACCGCTAGTCACCCTTCGTGGCTTTGCATCTCAAACAGCACTCTGGAGCTGACCTAGCGATATGGGCCTCTAGCAGCATGGTCCTTTGCTCTGAATAGTGTCTGCATCCCACTGTTCTTAGAAACCCTTTAGTAGAGCTGCTCCCGATGAACCTCTGGCTGGTAGCCCTGGGAGCTGTCGTCTCTTGGGGTGTCCAGCTCAGCCCAGCCACATGTAGGCAATAAAGCACTGATGGCCCTTTACTGAAGTGTGGGTTTTAACCCCAGGTGACCAGCGAGGGACACTCTGCTTATTCACCTGGTTGTGTATGTACTAGCTGTCATGGGTGCAGACTGGAGTCGGCTATGGAGGTCTGGGGCAGCCATGGGTGTGGTCGTCTGAGTGGGTGTAGGCGGGGCTGCTTAAAGTGTCATTTGAAGCTGTCATGGCCAAAGGAAGGTTTCCTGAAGCAAAATCTGTATTGCAGAAGAAGCCGTGATGGATGCAGTGGCTTTGGTCACGGGAATTGGCGCCTCTTCAGGGGACTGCCCACTGCTGAAGTCTCTCTAGTCTCTGGGGATCAGCCTGAGACTTCTCAAATAGCCTCAACAGCCAAGAAGACAGTTTGAATGGGGTGGTGGCGGTGCACACCTTTAATCTTAGCACTCAGGAGGTTGAGGCAGGCAGATCTCTGAGTTCAAGGTCAGCCTGGTTTGCAGAGAGAGTTCCAGAACAGCCAGGGCTACACAAGGAGACCCTGTCTCAGAAAACAAAACAAGACAAAGTAAGCAAACCAAAGATGGCAGCTCAAGGAAATGTCTGCTTGACTGACAGGTCCCTTGTCCCCTGTGATGATGGCATTAGTTAGAGTCCCAGAGGCCATCATTCCAAGGGATTTTCAAGGGCTGCAGCAGTAGCATTCAAAGTCTTCTGGGACTTTATTTATTTTTTTTATCATTTTAAATTAAATGTAGGTGTGTGTGTGCACACATGTGCATGTGTGTGTATGCATGTGTGCATAGGCATGGTGTGCACGTGTGTATGCCTGTGTGTGTGCACACGCGCGCGCGCGCGTGTGTGTGTGTGTGTGCGTGTGTACGTGTGCATATGCATACATGAGCACAGGTACCCACGGAGGTCAGAAGTGTCAGATCCCTTGGAGCTGGTGGTGGTGAACCACCTGATGTGGGTGCTGGGAACTGAACTGGGGTCTCTGCAAAAGCAACAGTTTGCTCTCAAATGGCAGAGCTACCTCTCCAACCCTCTACATAGTTTTAAGCTCACACAGATCCGTTACACTGCCTCCCTGTAACTGAACATGCTCTTCACAACTGCGTGGTGGAGTTGGCCACGCCTATTGATTTCTGCTTGAAAGAGGTTTATTATGTACTGCTTTCAGCAACCGGGACCCAGGGCAGAGTCTTTCTATAACTCAGGCAGAGACCCTGGGCCACACTAGCAAAAAATAAAAACAAACAAAAAAAAAAAAAAAGAAAGAAAGAAAGAAAGAAAGAAAGAAAGAAAGAAAGAAAGCGAGAAAGAGAAAAAGGAAAAAGGAAAAAGCCACCCTGTCCCTGAAAGGCTATTAGGCCCCAAGATAGCCAAAAGCTACAGCACATCTGTTCTAGACCCGTGTCTGTGTCTTCGTTGCCTGGATGCCAACGCTAGCCTGTCTGTGACTTATCACTTCTCAGTTTGTGCCTAGGCGTGGTCCCCAGCAGCACCCCGGCAGGGGGCGAGTTTTAGGACGTCCATATGTGAGTTCCAGGCTGGTGGGCATCTGGGTCCCCTCTCCAGGTTCTGGCAGAACACCCTTGAATGATTTAGCCTGAAATAGCTCAGGGACTGCTTTCCTATTTTTTTTTTTTTCTAGGCTTTTGGATGAATTTATATTTTACAAATGACTCATTATTGTATTTATAGCCTCTCCCCAAATGATTCAAATTGTGGTTTGTCGCCTGCCTCCCTGTCTCTCGGCTCCCCCCATCACGACAGGAAGAAGTGCTGTTTACTGTATGGCCAGGTGTGGCTGCTCAGAGTGGCTTTGCCTCTCCCTGTAATTAAGTTCGCCTAAGCCTTGACAAGCACCCTGGCACATTTAGTTATGTGCAGCCTTTGTCCCAGCATGCTGTTGGGAGATGTATCTGACATTAACTCTGCTTAGAATCTGCTGCTGTAGGAAGCACATGTGTGGGGGTGGGAACAGTCGGGGGAGACTTGAGGGGGGGGCGTTGTTCTCAGGGAGGCTGTGACAGAGGGGGCCTTTGTGAGGGTAGAGACTGGAGTTGCAGTACCTCAAAGCTCCCTGTGAGAAGGCAGGGTGGGTCTCCACCAGCTGAAGGCCTGAGGGCCTCCAAGGGGGCACTACTCCTCCTGTGAGCAGCAGAGACAGCAGCTGGTGCAGGAGTTGGTTGTGCCTAGATTCTAGGCTTTGGGACCCTTTGGAGTTCCTCCTGAGGAGACATTCTCAGCCCTTTCAGAAATGGGGAGAGGGGGGCCTGGAATTCCCCCTTCTCTTCCACAGAGCTTCAAGCTCCTGGGCCTCTTAGTTCCGGTTCCTTCCCACTCTGCCTTCTTCCTGGTTCCCAAGCTGTTTTGGTAAAGTTGGGTGAGAAAGGCCTTGATCTTACACAGGCTGCCTCTGAAAGAACCGGGAAAGAGGTTTACAGTAATATTTTATTCCACCAGGTGCCCCTGGGTTCAAAGTCCTCTGCATCTGCCCTGCCTGCATGCAGGCTGAAGGAAGCTCTTACAAAAGGGGAAAGAAGGCCATTTTGGAATCACAGTGAGGTTCTCAGAGTTCTACAACAACCCTCTTCTTCTTCTGGGGGGAGAGGGGTCTTTGAATCTGGGATATGGTGACCTGCAGATGCTCCCAGACTGATGGAGGACCTGGGGACAAGGCAAGAGCGGGCCCACCCTTCAAGGCCGGTGCGATGCAAAAGCTCCAGGTAGAAGGAAGACCCCACAGCTCCTCCCTGGTTAAAGGAAAGGCTGGCTATCGGATGTGACAGCCCCCCGCACCCCCCACTTCCCGCGCTTCAGTGCAGAGGCCGATGCGTGGGAGGCTGTGCTGGACAAGGTAGGGGCCTGAAGGTGCGCACGGTTCAGTCTTTGGCCCACGTCGTGTCCCTAGATCCCCTGCCGGGTTTCTGATTCTTGGCACAGCCTGGGTGAGTGGGAAGGGGACTCCGGAGGAGGTGATGTGGGACTGGGTGTGGCCAAGTATAACGTAATTATTGGTGAAGTCAGTACAAAATCTCAAACAGATGACTTCCATCTGCATGGAGCTGGGGCCCTGTGAGACGTAGGACAAATCCCGAGTATTGTGAGCCTGAGACCAGGAGGAGGCCCAGAGCCTTTCTCTGGAAGGCTCCATATTGGCTCTTCTCTCTGGAAGAGGGCCTAGAAAAGGGTCATGGTGGGGCAGGGACATCCAGGGCGAGGGGTGATGTTCTGCCGTTCACCTGGGTTGCAGTAATTTGAACTCGTTTCTTGTGTCTGAGGGAAAGAAGGACTTTTATTGACGAGAGAAACTCCCGCCTACATCCTGTGGAAACAGCCAGGGCAATAAATCCAGCCGGTGGGCAGACTGAAAGGCAGCCAACACTGCCAGCAGGAACCACCTCTGGACCACCTTTTCATGAAATGTGCGGTCTGGCCACTGGACTTGTATTAGTGGCATTTTTTTCCATTAATCTGTTGACACTCGGCATGTTAGAATGTTTTGGGCATCTCCGGAAGGTGTCACTTCTGAACATGTGTTTTTGGGGTACAGTTGTCCTGCCCTGCCCCCAGCCACGCTTCTGCAGAGAGCCCTGCTCAGTGCCTAATCAGAACAGTACGACAGACATCCTGTCTGCAAAGACGGACACTGGTGCAGAATGAAAGTCAATTGTAGTGCTGGAGAGATGGCTCAGAGGTTAAGAAAGAGCCTCTGTCTGCTCTTCCAGAGGACAGGAGTACAGTTCCTAGAACCCACCTGGTGCCTGCCTTACAACCACCTGTAATTAGAGTTTCTGGAGATGCTACACCATCTTCTGGCCTCCACAGGTAACAGGCACACACATGGTACACATATGTATATACAGGCAAAGCACTCATACACGCCATCATCACCATCATCACCATCACCACCATCATCATCATCACCATCATCACCATCACCATCATCACCATCATCACCACCATCATCATCACTATCACCATCATCACCATCACCACCATCATCACCATCATCACCATCATCATCACCATCATCACCACCATCATCATCACCACCACCATCACCACCACCACCATCATCATCATCATTTAAAACAAATCCGATAAAATAAAACAGTCAATCATGGAAAAATAAGTGTCTTGGTAAAATGGGGTTTTCTGGCACAGACTAGACAGAGGATGTCTTTTCTAGGATGATGGCCGGAGGGTATTGGATGAAATTACTACCTTCTTATTTTCAGGTACCAGCTTCCTTCTTAGGCTTGAGATATTTCTTGTCTGATAAAGTGAAATGGGTGAAACCAGTTTGCACACACTTCTCAAAGCTCGCTCCCCACTGTTATCTTGATGGGAGACTGGCTGTTACCTTCCTGGTTTTCTCCATAAGAACGCTGAGACAGATAAAATCACACAGCTGACTTTAATGACAGATCTAGGTATAGAACCAACAGCTGACACTATTCCAGTTGTCTCCAGTTGCTCTGGGGTTCTGACTTTTTCCTTAGATAAAAAAAAAAAAAAAAAAGGTTCCTGTAGCAATCAGGGCTGACAAGAAGAAGGCAAGCCGCTGGCTCTGAGGCCCATGAGCTGTTCTTACTTCAGGAACCTGCACGGGGCTTTCGGGGCTGTGCTTTGACTGAAGTTATAGAAGGAAGGTTGGATTAACTCCTCTTGGGGCCGTGCTGCTGGCTTAGTTTTTAAAGGAGAGCAAAGCATAAGTAATATACCATTTATCCTTTTCAAGTGGCAACTTTGGTGACACCATCTTGTTATGTGACAAATACCACTGACCATCCTTTACCTCATCCCATACCAAAACTCCAGATCCTTCTTCTCCCCTCATTCCTCCTGTCCTGAGAACTTGAATAGACAGAACCTGAGTCTCCTCTGAGAGAGCAATTTGTTGACATTTTGTGTCCTATATGCTGACTTGACATCATGGTTCTTTCCAACTACAACAGGGATTCTGGTTAGCAAACCTTCAGAAACAAGGGGCTGGTGAGGGGCTTGCCACCAGCCTCACCACCTGACTTCCATTCTTGTATCCCACACAGCAGGAGAGAGCTGACTCCTGCATGGTATCCTCTGACCTCCATCTGTGCACTGAGGCACGGATGTGCACCTCCCGCCCTGACTAAATGAATGTTTGTATTTATTCATTTAGAAAAAGATAACAGGGAACAATTAGGGGTAGATTTCTTGACCATCAGCAGTACCGGATGTGAGGGCTGGTTGGGGTGGGGTGGGGTGGACGGGAAGACCATGCTGCCTAGAACATAAAATGTGTACCTTGTCATTCTAGGGAGGAAGCCCACCGCTCTCCTGGAGAAACACTTCTCTTTGGGGAATAGGCTGGAATAGGCTATGAAGAACCACTTGCAGAAGGGTTATTGTGAGTATGTGAGACCCTCTGGGCATTCTGCAGGAGAAGGAGGAACCCACAGGAACTTGAAGTTGCTCGAGAAGAGAGAGAAAGAGGCAGAAAACTGGAGGTAGGGTGGGGGGCTGGAGAGATGAGTCAGAAGTGAAGAGCACTGGCTGCTCTTCCAGAGGATCCAGGTTCAATTTCCAGCACTGATATGGTGACTCACAACCATCCATAACAAAAGTTCCAGGGGATTCAATGCCTTCTGACGTTTGCAGGCAGCAGGCGTTCAAGTGGTACACAGACTCATGTGCAGCCAGTCATCTGTACACATAAAAGAACGTGATAAAATTAATAAAAGAGGGAGCTGGAGAGATGGCTCAGCGGTTAAGAGCACTGGCTGCTCTTCCAGAGGTCCTGAGTTCAATTCCCAGCAACCACATGGTGGCTCACAACCATCTGTGATGGGATCTGATGCCCTCTTCTGGTGTGTCTGAAGAGAGCGACAGTGTACTTACATACATATAATAAATGAATAAATAAAATTAATAAAGGAAGAAAGAAAAGACGAGGGACTCAGGGGAACGCTGGGAAGTTTTGGAGGTGTGGAGTCGATACAAGTTCAGTAAAGTGAGTTCATTAGCAGAGTCTACTGTTCTTGGTAACTGCACACTACGAGGAAAGTCTGCCGCTGTGCAGACGGTGGAGTGTCTGGGAGAAAGCATCAGGCAAGGCAGAGCCCACGGTGCTGAGGCAGGACAGACACTGCAAGAGGAAAGTCATAAAGATCGGAGGGGAGAAAGGCAGGAAATCCAAGCCACAGGCCAGTGGAAGTATAAACCTTTTGAGAACTTTGGGGTAGTTTGTGGGGGCAAATTTTGGAAGGTACTGCAAGGTTGTGGGGCTCCAGTCATGTACTAGAATATATTTTTGGCAGGCACACAGTTAACTGGAAGGTCTCTTCTTGGAGGCCTCCCGACAAAATCTGGAGCAGGCACAGACTGGGCAGTTTGGGGGGGGGCCCTCAGCTGAGCTTCCTGCCTCCAGAATTCCTATAATCTCAGGGAAGGGCACAGCTATCAGGTAGAGATGAAGCTAGAACCAAAGTAGCGCCGGGATTGCACTCTTTAAAACTATCTGATTTCTTCTTAGCTATGGGGCTGCAGAGCAGGCACTCAGTGGGGCAGAGGAGGGAGGGGGTGGGTGCACAGAGCAGCCTGACTTGGAAAGTGACTCTGTCTTGAAATTTTGGGACTGCCTGGTGATTCCTGGCCAGGTCCTGGGCTGAGTGTGGGCTCAGGGGTAGAGCCCTTCCTGGAACTGTTGATTCATCCTGACATCTCTGGATCCTGCGGCGGTGAGACTGCTATGGGACTGGCTGGGGACATTCCTTCTGGTCCTTTCTAGCCTTGGTCCAGGAAACCAAGGCTTTGGGCTTGTCTGGTTGGATTCTTACCCCCACCCCCTGGCCCCCCTTTCTCTCAGCATCCTTCACTAATTAGACCCTAGAAATGAGACCTGGCGGGGGGGGGGTCCATACTTGGGGAGGTTGTCAAATGTGCTAGTTGCTTCTCAAAACTTGTAAATGAGGGTTCAGGATGCTGGGGCCTGGGCTGGCTGAAGGGTGTGCTGTTTAGAAGGTCCACAACCCCCTACACACACACACACACACACACACACACACACACACACACACACACACCAGCTGGAAGGGAGGAATGTCTCCACAGAGTCAGAGGGGAGCCTGCACTGGGGCCTGGGCCAGCTTTCCCCTCTCCTGGGCCTCTCTGCTCTGGGGGAGTTACATGTTCTCTTCCACTCAGAGGCAGCTTGGGAAAGAGCAGGGGCCCTTTTAGGGAGAGAGAGGGAAGCAGGCCTGAAACAGTGTGAAAGCCCAGTTTTTAGCGTCAGCTTCAGCCCCAGGCCTGATCCACAATCCGTTTTCTAGTCTGTTATGAGCATCTGGTGCTTCCTCAAAGGTTGTTTAGGGGAAATACAGTCTCAGAGCTTTGCTGCTTGGGGGGCTTTGGGGACCTGTTAGGACAGCACCCCCTTTTATTGGAAGGCTAATTTAAAGCAGTTGGGTTTGGCAGGGTCTAGGCTGCTTTTTTCTGCTGAGGCTCTGTTTCCTGACAGAGACTGTGTCCATGGTGAGCTGATGGTCGGACTCGGCCGCCATTGCATTCCTCGGTGCATTTGAGAAAAGCCTCAGAGATTCTTTTTAAAGGTATCAGAGCTCGTGGCTTCCTGGCTGTTCTCAGATCAGGGCCTTAATTTGTTTGTTCGTTTACAATCTTGGCTCTGGCTCGCTGCAGGCTCACAGCCCGGTCTTCCTCTGAGCATTGTCAGGTTGTGCCCGTGAAGGGCGGAGGGAAGCTGGAACTAAGAGAGATGTTCGAATATGGGAAATATTTGAATAACCCCAAGAATAAGGCAGAGACTGACTGATATTGTACAGGAGGGTTCACAGGTGCAGTGGACAGAATGGTAGTTAACCATGGAGGGTGGAGCACCTGCAGTCAGAAATCCTTACAGCAGCAGAAGAGACCAGTGATCCAGGACGTATCTGTGCAGGGCCAGGGGGGTTCAGCACACCAGAGATGGGGGGGGCGTGGTTGAGCCAGTCGAGCTGTATGTAAGCTGGGCCAATCCTTGGCTCAGGAAGCTTTGGGAGGATCGGTCCTGGAAGCTGTAAGGCCATACCAGAGAAGAGAGTGAGGGAAAGAGGAAGAGGAAGGAGAGGGGGTGGGGTGGAAGGTAGAACACAAGGTGGAGGAGATCCAAGTGGGGCCCAAACTAAATTATAACTTGCTGGCTTTATCGTTTTGGGGGGGAGGGGACTCAGGAGGCTGCCAACTTTGATCTCACTTTCTGGAGAGATTTTTAGGGTACCTCTTCTAGCCACCGCCCAAACCCTCGAGAGGTGGAGCCTTCTGATAGAACTGGCTCTTGGCTTAAACCATGAGGCACACAAAACAAGAGAGGGGGCAACACCTGCTGAGGGTGGGCTGGGAGGGGACAGAGTGCCAGTGGAGGACAGAAACTGCTTTCTTTGCCTTCTCCTGTGAGGCAGGATCCAGGTTCAGGGAGTGGCTGCCCTTACTCTGGACCCCTACTGCCCAGCTCTGTGCCAAGGACACACACTGGATGAATGGTGTTAGTGAGTCAAAGTGTGTGACTCTAGAAACCTCTAGAATACTGTCAACTTGCAGTGGCTTTCTTTAG
Organism: Arvicanthis niloticus; assembly: GCF_011762505.2. NCBI lineage: Eukaryota > Metazoa > Chordata > Mammalia > Rodentia > Muridae > Arvicanthis > Arvicanthis niloticus. The sequence goes on along the minus strand of NC_133429.1, from coordinate 48,333,928 downwards.
GTTTTATAGAATAACCCAAAACATACATCAGGATGAGTCTGCTCTCTGTGGCAGTCAGGACACTAGTTGACTTCCTGGACTCAACATGAAGACCCTTTATGGGATACAGCAGGGGTAGGATCGTGGCACAGAGCACGGCTCAGTTGGCCCTTGGCTGCAGAGGGCAGGCTCCCGCTGACGTAGGTGTGAGGTCACGATCCGTATGTTACCAAGTTGTTCACTAACACTGCCCCTATTCTGCAGAATCCACCCATCCTAAGCCTCATTTATCCCCTGCCAGGGGAAATTAAATAGAATCAAAATGCTATCTCTGACGGGCTGTGGTGTATCCGGCCTTGGTTACTTTTCGAAGACCATGCCATCCTTTCTGGGGTCCTTTGGGAGCCTGTCTTTGTGGTTTATGGGAAGGATGAGGTGCTGAGATCTCTCTCTCTCTCTCTCTCTCTCTCTCTCTCTCTCTCTCTCTCTCTCTCTCTCTCTCTGCTCTCCCCCTCCCCCCCTCCCCTCCTCTCCAAGCCCCTCCACTTCTCTTTGGTTTGGTTTTGGGTGTGTGTCCTCTATCCTACCTGTGAGTATGGCCTTGCCGGCCCCATTCTACGAAGGAGTGACGCCCTTCCTTGTTCTTGGAGCGGTCAGACTGAACGCGCCTGTGAGTGTGGGCTCCACACAGAGACAACCGCCTGTCTTTAAGATGGAAAACGTCTCTGAGGTTCTTAGAACCTCCCAGTCACAAATCTTTCTTCAGTTCTGTCTGAAAGGGCCACACCAGGGTTTTGTTTTGTTTTCTCCCCGAAAGCTGGTGGCCTGTCCCCTGCCACTTTCAGCTGTGGGAATGGCTTTCGTCATGCCCTTTCTCAACCGTTGCCCCAAATGCTCCCCACCTCCGTTCCCTTGCTGGGTGTTTTGGGACACAGAAGCCAGTGTGTGGGGCCCGGATTTTCCTTTTTCTGGGAGAAGTTGCGAACAGCCTCGGTGTCTCAGGCCACACTTTGGATTGATGGGGCAGGACGAGTTGGCTCGGGGACCTGGGTTGCTTTGTGCGACCTCAGTGGTGGGTCGCGGAAGGAGGGGCGCTCCTTGAGGCTATCTGGGGACCGAACTCCATGGCGCGCCAGGGGTTGCCGCCGCCGGGGCCCAGAGTCGGAGGCAGGGCAGAGCCACGGAGAGGTCCCGAGGCAGCTTTATGCCCAGCGCCCCGCCTGCAGCCCGCGCCCCGCCCGCGCCCCACGCCCCACTCGCACCGCGCGCCCCTACAGCCCAGCTCCGGCCGCGCCCCGGCCCTCTGGGACAGGCTTTCAGGCGACGGGGCGGGGGCCGGGGAGGAGGCAGGGTTCCTGCAAATCACATGATTTTCCCGCTTATATAAATCACAGCTTGTTTTTCTCAACTGGCTGCAGACTTAAAGGTGCAGTGTCTTCTTTCTCTCCCAAGGGCAGGGGCTCCCTTGGGTGCCTTTGACCGCGGGCAAGCTAGGCAGGAGTGGCCTCAGCTAGGGGCTTGGCACAGTTCAGGGTTTACACTTGATCCCTCCTCCGTATTTGGGATATATCCTTGGGCTGGGGACCAGAGAAAGGCAAGGAAACAGTATCACCAAGTCAGAAACCCTCTCGGGATTAGGGCCTCCTTCCCTAAAATGGAGATGGGCCAGCAGCCTCCGTGTGTGGACAGCAGTGTCTCAGAACAACCGGCTGAAGCCCGGTTTTGGATCCTGAGGGCCTAGGAGAGAACTGGCCTGTGAGAGAATCCTGGTAGTCAGGGTTCTAAGGCAGGTGCTTACTATTCTCATCAGCTTTGGCTGTTTGAGGACACTGTATGTGGGAAGAAAAACCAACCATTGAATAGCATCACATAGTGTCTACCTCCTAGGCACTGTGGGGAGAAACAGCCGTTAGACAGTCTTGAGATGAGGTAGACACAGAAGCAGGAGCTGAATCAAGCAGCACAGGCAGTTCCAAAGCCTGTCCTAGGCTAAACAGAAGAGTCACAGGCAGTGCGTAATTACCTGGGGACGAACAGTTTGGATAAATGAGTCGTGCAGGCTTTGGGAGGAAGACTCCTCTGGGGGTCTTGGCTGCAGGTGGGCTTGAACCGGAGGCAGGAGGGGACAGCCTGCTAGGCGTCTTAGTAGGAGGGAGGAAGGAGCGAAGGAGCGTGGTGTTGGGGGGTGTGTGTGAATAGAGTGGGCGATCTTTTTGGAACACTGAGGTGGTGAGGATTGAGGCTGGAACTCGCCAGGGTAGCCGCTCACTTGAAAGCATTGTGGGTGTGGGCGGAGCATGAACTGGATCTCGTGAAGGCAGAGGGAGCAACCAATCCCCCCCCGCCCCCCCCCCCCAGCCAAATGGGAATGCAGGTCAACAGTATTTTTGAGGACCAGCAATCCCACAGCCGTGTGTAGGACAAAGGGAGGCCCCTGGGGAGGCGGTTTGGAGGGAGGCCAACAACAGGTCTCCCGTGCTGGGAAGTTAGGAGAAAAAGAACCAACCATTAGAGAGAGAGGTAGGGGGCTGCTTAGAAAAAAGAATTGAGGTGATTAACTGGTTTGGGGAGGGAGAAGGGCTCCAACTGATGGTGGGAGGTGGGGAGGCCCGGCATTCTTTAGATCGTGTTTGTCTGGACTCTGGGCTCAAACAGGCATGTGCAGGGGCCTGGAAGCCGGGGAAGAGAATTTGCACAGAAGATGTCATAAGATGAGCACATGCTGCGGGTCTTCGGGAAGGACGGGGTGGGGGTCAAACAAGAAGAGAGAGGTTGGGGTTTCCCAGGAGGGTCGGGCTGTGAGTCCTGAGTCTTTGCAGGTAGGTCAGGAGGCCAACAGAGCTGCTATCTGCCTGGCTGTTTCTTCTCTTTGAACCAGAGTGACCTCTTTTGGAGAAGGAGGCCTAGGTGGAATGGGTTGTAGGGAGGCTACAACCAGGCTGGAAACAAGTGTCCTCTCCCTCCACATGGTCCTACCATCCAGAGCCTTTTCTTTTTCTTTTTTCTTTTTTAAAAGTCAACATTTAAAAAGCGCATACACACACACACACACACACACACACACACACACACACACACACATATATATATATATATATGTATATATATGCATTTGCCTGCATGTATGCCTGTGTACCGTGATGCCCGGGGAGGCTAGAGAGGTGTCCAGTTCCTCAGAACTGGAGTTACCGATGGTTGTGAGCTGCCCTGTGGGTGCTGGGAACTGAGCAGAGTCCTCTGGGAGAGCAGCTGGTACTCAGTCATTGCTCCAGCCCACAGACTCCTCTCCTGCAAATGGACAGCTTCTGGAATTCAGCTCCTCTGGTGAACTGCAACTGTAACTTTGGTTTTCTTTGTATTTACTATCGTCTTCCTCCTTGTCATTGCCTCTTCTTCCCTCTGGAAGAGATACAAAGAAGTACTGTTTGTGTGATGAAGACTGAACTGGAAATGCTTTGTTGTAGAGGAGGGAAAGGATAAACTTGTTTCCTAAGGGCCCCTTGTACAAATGATTGCTACCCTTGGCTGACTCTTCCCGCCCTATAAGGTTCAGGAGAGCAGGTATCATCAGGGGTCCGAGCCATGAACAAAAGGGTTGCCAAGAGTTGAAGAACCTCTGTTGAAGAACCTCCTGCCTTCACACTGGGAAGTTTTATGTAGTAGCCAAGTACATTTGGTGTAAGCAGGGCACTTCTGGCTTCACTGAGGTGGGAGGTTCTGGGTCACAATTACTCTTCTTTGCTTCTACTCCTGGCCTGGGGTCAGGTGGAGAAACCGGGCTTCCCTTCTGGGGTCAGTCAATACCCAGAATGCCCTTGGCTCTCCTACATCTTCCTTCTTTTCTGTTTAGCTACAAATTTGCTGACTGTGAATCCTGAGCCCTAGAAGGGCTTTCACAGAGCCTCCTGTGCCCGTGGTGTGAGCCAAGTGGCGGCTTTAGCTGCAATGCCAACAGTTCAGCCTCCCGAGTTGCAGTGGGCTGGACCCTGAACCAGCTGAGCTGGGCCAGCAGCACCAGACAGGAGGTCAGCAGGATGAACAGCAGGCCTAACAGCACTGGAAACCTGGAACCACCCAGGCTGGCCCACTCTGTGAATGTGTTTTTGGGCCCCAATTTTCTGTTTGAATAAATTTCTTTAAAAAAAAAAATAAAGTTTCTGGTGAAAGGAAGCTTATATCGGAGTGGAGGATTCAGCTCCGTGGTAGAGTTCTTTCCTGGTGGTGTGAGGTCCTGGATTTGATCTTCAAACTCCACCTTCCCTGTACCCCCTGCCCCCATGAAGGAAAAATGTGTGCCTTTAACAAATGGGTGTTATAAATCAATCAGCTAAGATGATCCACTGTGTAACCATATGTGCCAACACACGGGAAGGAAATGGCTAGCAAGGGGATTAGGAGAAAGTTTATGTACATTCACTTTTTCTCTCTCTTTCTTTCTTTCTTTTTTCTTTTTTCTTTTTTTGCTGAACTCAGGGCCTGACTCATGTGGAACATTTATATCTTCTCTTTCTTTCTTTCTTTTAAAGATTTTGTTTATTTTATGTATGTGAGTACACACATACACTGTCACTGTCTTCAGACACACCAGAAGAGGGCATCGGATCCCATTACAGATGGTTGTGAGCCACCATGTGGTTGGTGGGAATTGAACCCAGGACCTCTGGAAGAGTAGTCAGTGCTCTTAACCGCTGAGCCATCTCTCCAGTCTTCTCCCTTTCCTTCCCCTTCCCCTTCCCTTCCCTTCCCTTCTCTTTTCAGATATGCTTTCTCTTGTAGCCCTGGCTGTCCTGGAACTTGCTCTGTAGACCAGGCTGTGTGGAATTCTCTGGAGTGTTAGGATTAAAGGCATGCTTGACCACTGCCCAGCTGTCTCTGGTTCATCTCTTTATGAAATGGGAGTACACTGCACTGCTGGCCAGATTGACTCCGAACTCCCACACTCAAGGTCACCATCCACCTGACTCAGCCTTCCAAATAGCTGAGACTTGTCTGTCACACACCATGGCATCTGGCTTAGATAGACATTTCATTTACAGGATGTTATTCTGTGTTAGTTAAGACATATAAAAGACTAAAGAAAAAAAAAAAAACACTGGTGGGAGAGATAACTCAGCAATAAAGAATGCTTGCTGCTCTTCTCCAGGTTCAGAAGCCAGGGAGGTTGGCTTGCAGCCACCTATATTCCAGCTCTAGGAGATCTGGTTCCTTCTTCTGGCTTATGTGTGAAGCTACCCACGCATGTGCACAAACATACATGCATACACATAAATGGAAAATAAATCTTAAAGGGAAAGAAAAACACCTTGAAAAGCCACATTGTCAACACAGATAAACATTTCCCTGACAGGTCCCGCTAACATTTCCCCCTGAGATGCCTGGTTCCTGAATCTGGTGTTTATCTTTCTGACGAAGCGTTTTGGATATCTTTACTGTATGAGTTTTTCTGAAACTTGCATCTTTTCCTGTATATTACATTTCCCAGAGTCTTCATGTTGATGGCTTTTCAGAGCCAGTTGACTCAGAGAGGAGTAAACTGAATTATTTGAATAGCCCACAACTAAAGTATACATTTCTGGTTAGTGAACATTAAAGTTGGGCCAGTTTTTCTGTTGCAAAGACTGGAAACATTCCTCAAACATTTCTTTATGTACACAAGGATCTCTTAAGATCTTCCAACTGGAGTAGAGTTGCTATTCCATAGAATATGGATGTCTTCCATGGTTCTAGAGTTATTCCTCAAAGTGGTTGTGCACATTGGTACCTTCACCCGCTGTGATGGTTTGTATATGCTTGGCCCAAGGAGTGGCGCTGTTTGGAGGTGTGGCCTTGTTGGAGTGGGTGCGGCCCTGTTGGAGGAAGTCAGTGTGGTGTGGGCTTTAAGACCCTCATCCTAACTGCCTGGAAGTCAGTCTTCCACTAGCAGCCTTCAGATGAAGATGTAGAACTCTCAGCTCCTGCACCATGCCTGCCTGGATGCTGCCATGCTCCTGTCTTGATGATAATGGACTGAACCTCTGAAACTGTAAGCCACCCCCAATTTAATGCTGTCCTTAAAAGAGTTGTCTTGGTCATGGTGTCACAGCTGGGGAACCCTAAGTCACCCACGTTACTCCCGCCAACTCAAGGCCTCTCAAACCCTCTATTCTTCTTAAATTTGGGGTGAAGCACCTCCTTGATTTTTATTTTTATTTCTCTGATGATTAATTAGTTAAATAAGTATTTTCACTCCTTCCTTTCTCTCTCTCTCTCTCTCTCTCTCTCTCTCTCTCTCTTTCTTTCTTTCTTTCTTTTTGCCATGCAGGTTTCTCTTAGGAGAATCGCAGTTATCCATGTTTTTCCTGTTGGAATAAATTGGAGTTGGGGATTTAGTTCAGCAGTAGGCACTTGGCTAGCAAGGCCAAAGGTCCAGGTTCAGTCCTCAGCTGAGTGATGGGGAGGGGCAGGGGTGGGGGCGTGGCCAAGGAATCACAGGAAGACAATAAAAAAATAAAAAAATAAAAATCAAGGCAGGTAGAAACAGTGTTTCTTCTTTCCTTAATTGAAGTTATAGTTTACAGATACCTCTTCCCTTTTAGTGTGTGTGTGTGTGTGTGTGTGTGTGTGTGTGTGTGTGTGTGTGGTGTTTATGTTGTGTGTGTGTGTGGTGTGTGTTTGTGTCCTTGTTGGATATATGTGTGTGGTGTGTGGTGTGTGGGTGTGGTGAGTGTGTTGTATCTGTGTATGTGTGAGGTGTTTATGTTGTGTATGTGTGTGTGTGTGTTTGTGTGTGTGTGTGTGTGTGGGTGTGTGGTGTGTGTGGTGTGTGTGTGTGTGGTGTGTAGATGTGTGGGTGGTATATGTGTGGTGTGTGTGTATGTGAGTGTGAGTGTGTATGTGTGTGGTGTGTATGTGGTATATGTGTGGTGTGTGTGTGGTGCTGGGGACCCAGCCTAGGGACTGAACCTGTGGCCTCACAGATGGTCAGCAGTAGACGGTCTACCCCCAGTCCTCTTCCTACTTTAAAAAAAAATATAGGGACGCCAGGCAGTGGTGGCGCACGCCTTTAATCCCAGCACTTGGGAGGCAGAGGCAGGTGAATTTCTGAGTTCGAGGCCAGCCTGGTCTACAGAGTGAGTTCCAGGACAGCCAGGGCTACACGGAGAAACCCTGTCTCGAACCTCCCCCCCTTAAAAAAAAATAGGGACAAGGTCTCTCTAAGCCACTTAGGGAGGTTTGAACAGCAGGCTTGAGCCGGGGAGTCACAAAACTTTGCCATCACGCCTGGCTTTTCACTCATTAAATTAGACAATATTGGCTAATAGAGGTAGGCATAAGAAAGTTGAATTTTGTATTTGAGGTTTTCTTTATTATTTCTGTTGATCTGTGTATGTCATGGAAACTTGCTACAGTTGGGTTTTCCTTCTACCATCTGGGTTCCCAGGACTAAACTCAGGTGTCTTTGCCAACTGACCTGTTGTCCTGGCTCTTGATTTTTTTCTATTTTCCTCGTCAGACAGCATTTTATGCAAGCCGGGCTGGCTTTAAATCGTGCAGCTGTAGCTGAGACTGATGTCCAGCTCCTGGTCAACTTATCACAAGCCCTGAGTCATGGTATTCCAAGCCTGCCCCACCCCACACACCCAGTGCCTGCACCCCTGGGGCTCAAACTCAGGCTGCCAACTGAGCTCAACTTTGCATTTACATTTCTGATGCTTCTAATTGCTCAGATGACCCTCTGATAGTGGTGCCGAGGGCGGTTGACTCTCCACTGCCAACGCTGGGCCTTGTCCATTTTGATTTTTGTTACACTGAGAGATGAGCATGGTGTCTAGTTGTCTTGATTTCTCTTTCTGAGTAAGCCTGAGGATATTTTTGCAGGCTGTTGGCATTTTATGCTTCTTTTTTTTTTCTGCTTTTATTATTCATTTTCCTATTGGATAGCTTGTGTTTTCTGAATTAAATTTCCTCACTGATTTAGAAAAAGCTTTCTGGGTGTTAGTGAAATGCACTGGGGCTGGAAGTGTAGCTCAGTGGTAGGGCATGGATGAAGCCCTGGCTGTCACCTGCAAATCCCAATAAATAGAAACGCTGGTACTGCAACCCCAGCCATTAGGAGGGGGAAGAAGAAGAAGAGGAAGAAGAGGAGAAGGAGAAGGAGAAGGAGAAGGAAGAAGTTGTTATTGTTCAGATTCAAATGAAAAGCTTAAAAATCAAATAAGAAGGGCTGGAGAGCTGGGCAGTGGTGGCGCACGCCTTTAATCCCAGCACTTGGGAGGCAGAGGCAGGCGGATTTCTGAGTTCGAGGCCAGCCTGGTCTACACAGTGAGTTCCAGGACAGCCAGGTCTACACAGAGAAACCCTTTCTTGAAAAACCAAAAAAAAAAAAAAAAAAAAAAAAAAAAAGAAGGGCTGGAGAGATGGCTCAGAGGTTAAGAGCACTTCCAGAGGTACTGAGTTCAATTCCCAGCAACCACATGGTGGCTCATAACCATCTGTAATGGGATCTGATGCCCTTTTCTGGTGTGTCTGAAGACAGCGACAGTGTACTCACATACATAAAAAAATAAATAAATAATTCTTTCAAAAAAATCAAATAAGTTATGCTACATAGTGAGTTCGAGGGTGGGCTCTGTGAGATCCTGTCTCAGTGACAACATACACACACCCCAAATCAAAATAAACAAAAGGAATAGATCATTTTTTTGGCTATTTACGTCTACGGGGTATTGTAGGCCTTTACTTGTGCCTGCTGATGTGTGGTAAGATTAAGAACACCTCAGGGTCCACAATGCAGCACTACCTGTGGTCTGCGAGCACTTGGCCACATTCGGCAGTGTGCTCTATTGCCAAGGCTGTAGCCAGAGACTGTGCGGCCCGGCAGAAGCAGCGGAGCTCTGTGCAAACAGGAGCAGCCGAGGCAGGGAGAACATATACACACTGAAGACATCCATCGCACACAAAGCCGTAGGAATGGAGACTGGAGAGCAGGTTTAAACTTGGTGATGGAAATGGGATCTGAATTCTCATTTCTATTTTTCTTCCTTCCTTCCTTCCTTCCTTCCTTCCTTCCTTCCTTTCTTTTTTTTTTTTTTTTTTTTTTTGTTATTCTTGTTGTTGTTGTTGTTGATTTTTCTAGACAGGGTTTCTCTGTGTAGCCCTGGCTGTCCTGGAACTCACTCTGTAGACCAGGCTGGCCTCGAACTCAGAAATCCGCCTGCCTCTGCCTCCCAAGTGCTGGGATTAAAGGTGTGCGCCACCACTGTTCTTGAGACAGGGTTTCTCTGTGTAGAACTCACTTTCTGTCCTGGAAATCACTCTGTAGACCAGGTTGGCTTTGAACTCAGAGAATCAGCTGTCCCCGCCTCCCAAGTGCTGAGATCAAAGGTGTGTACCACCATGCCCAGCTCATTCTCGTGTTTTTAAGTACAGTGATACCTGGCTCACCTCACGTGTCCCTTGAAAGAGGACAGCTGTGCCGTCAGAGGGTTCAGCACATACCTGGCGTGTACCCCTTAGAGGCAGAAATGGAGGCTCACATGCACGTCATCTTGTTCCAGGTCACATAGGTGTAAGTGGCTAGGCTGGGGCTCTCCAGCCTCACATGCTCTGGGACACAGTGGCATTACCGTGATTAAATTGTATTAGGGGAAGGTTTGGATTTCATAAAGATTTATCAGGAAGGCTTTCTAACAAGAGGATGCAATTAGGACATATTTAAACAGATTGCTATCTCAGCAGTGGAAAATTTTCGCTTCTATGTTTTAATGTCAGTAATTGGCATAAGTGGTCCTTCTTGGAGAACACAGGTAAATGAGCAGTGATTAGCATTGGACTCTATTGAAAACAAAAACAAAAACAAAACAGCAACAGTCTTAATTGGCTCATGCATGAATGCTGACTGTAGAGGCCAAGCCGAATTCCGCTCCCCGCTCACATGCAGGAGACCTGGGTGACAGTAAACTTTCTCTTTGCTCATTCAGCCGTTCAAACTGTCCTCCCAAGTACACACATTGTTTAGAGCTGAAAGAGATGTGTAGAGCCCTGTGCTGCTACCATGGAGTCTTTAGTTCAGGAGCATGATAATCGATAAACCAGACAAACCAAGCAAAGCATTAAAACCCTTGCCCCAAACGCCATGAAGGCCACTTACAAGTGAAGCACTGTGACAGGGTGATATGGGGACAGACTTTAGTTGGGGAAGGGCAGTTAGGGAATGTCCTATATATATGTTTTGTGGATAACTAGGTACTAACATTTATTTAGTTAATTAAAACTTTTTTTTTGAGACAGGGTCTCATATAGCCTAGTTTGGCCTCATTCTTTCTTTCCTTCCTTTCTTTAAAAGAAAAAGAGATTTGATTTCTGTTATGTGTAAGTATGTTTATTTGTGTGTGTATGTGCACACATATGAGTGCAGTGCTCAAGGGAGCCACAAGAGGGCATCAGATCTCCTGGAGCTGAAGTGACACATAGTTGTGTGCCTCCTGACATAGGTTCTGGAGACTGAATTCAGGTCCCCAGGAAGAGCAGTATATGCTGTTAACTATGGAGCCAGCTCTTTAGCCCCAACCTCACATATTTCAGCTTCCTGAATCTACCTCCCAAATGTGGGCGCTACAGGTGTACTAGAGTACTTGAGGCTTTATGTCATGTTGTGCACACTAGAAAAGTACTCTACTGAGCCATATCCTGTCACCTAACACTTAATTACCCCCTCCCCCCACAACCAGCCCCTGTGTAAAGAGCTTTCTGTCAGAAGAGAAACAGCTCCAGTATATAAAGAAGTAAAGGAACAGGCAAGTTGTGGTCCTCCCTCTCCTTGCTATGTAGCTCAGGCTGGCCTGAAATTCTAGGTACCGCTGCCTCTGCATCCCCAGTGCTGGGATTACAGGAGTGTACCACTACACCTGGCTGTTCTCAGGTATTTGTATTTGTCCCCTTAAAAATTAAAACACCTGGGCTGGAAAGATGGCTCAGTGGTTTAGAGAACCATCTGCTCTTCCAGAGGTCCTGAGTTCAATTCCCAGCAACCACATGGTGGCTCACAACCATCTGTAATGAGATCTGATGCCCTCTTCCAGTGTGTCTGAAGACAGCGACAGTGTACTCACATACATAAAATAAATAAATCTTTTTTAAAAATTAAAATACCAGGTGGTAGTGACTTGTGCCTTTTATCCCAGTAACCAGCTCTTGAGAGGCAGAGGCAGGTGGATCTCTGTGAGTTCCAGGCCCTAGGACAGCCAGGGCTATCCAGAGAAACTCAGTCTTAAATACGAAACAAATGAACAAGCAAAAACCAAAACATAAAAACACCATGAAAGTACAGTGATTTTTTTTTTTTTTTTCAGGTCTATGTACATCCCCAGTCCACCCTAACTTTCGGCCACTATATTTACTTTCTCCCCTTTTTTGATCAGTTCTTGATGCTGCCCCTTTCCCTTTCCACATTAATTCTTCCCAAGCAAAGTTGAAACTTACAGGCGTTTGGTCACCCGTGGGAGAGGCATTACCAGGGGGAGAGAATAAATGAAAACCGGCTAGAACTGAGCCCCTGCCTTCTTTAGACTGGTATTTGGGTCCACCTGGTGGCCACAAGCGCCTTAACACAAACAAGGCCTGTCTGTCTCCCCCTCGTGGCAAGCGCTGGTAAGACATGCTGGGAATCCCTTGCTCACAAACACAGACGAGGACCAGCGTTTGCAATTCCCTTAACCTCCATTAAGCGGATTGAGCTCAAAGCTGAGCCAGGCAGTGTCACCGCAGGCATGGCATCCTTTCGTGGGAGAGTTAAGATATCCCCAAATATGAAAATCCAATGTGGAATGGAGCAGGGTGCATATCCTCATTGAAAAGAAACCTTTACCTTGGGGCTCAGTAACAGTCTTTGCTGAGCTCATCGCAAGATCCTGGCTCTGACACCAAACACCACAAGACCAAATTGGAAACAAGACAAAAGGTAAAGCGAAAATAAAACAAAGAAGCAATTTTGATCCGAAATCATAGCTTTCAGAGCCTTGGGTGTTAGAAAAGGCAGCAGATCTCTTGGAACTAGAGTTACAGATGGTTGTGAGCTGCCATGTGGATGCTGGGAGCCAGACTCCAGTCCTTTCAAAGAGCAGCAGGTGCTCCTAACAGCTGAGCTATCTCCCCAGCCTTTCCCCTTTTGAAACACAGTCTCGCTCCAAAATCCAGGCAAACTAGGAACTCATTATGCAATCCAGGTTGGCCTCCAACCTATGTAGTAAAGGGTGGCCTTGAACTTGTGAACTTCCTGCCTTTTCGTCCTAAGCACCTGCATTACACGTGTGTTACTAACATACCTGGTTTATGTGGTGCTGGCCATCCAACTGGGGTCTTTGTGCGTGGTAGACAAGTATCCTTCCAACTGAGTTACCTTACCAAGCCAGATTTATATTTAAAGAGTATTGATAATTTTGGTAGCAATGAGACAGAGACGTCCTCAGCAGACTGCTACAAACTCTCAGCAAACAGGGATCGAGTCCCAAGCCTACTAGTAACATGGAGACCCAGAGGGAAGAAACCCATGAGGGCTTCTGAGAATGTGGATGGGTGAAGAATCTGGGCTCACTGTCGCCAAGGGTTCTGGCTGCGGTGTTGGAGGGACGGAGTGAAGAGGAAGGAGCACATGCGCCCTGTGAACGCAAGCCAGGCAGGCATCTGGAAATGGGGATCAGGGCTTAGCATCACTGAGTGAAAGGATCCCAGAGAGTGTGGAGATGTACTTGGCGAGCAGGGAGCTGAGGGTGAACTCTGGTGGCCAAAGAGTTGGCGGCAGTGGACACAGGATCCAGGAGAAGAGGGGAGGGACACTAGGGAGTCGTGGGGCGTGCTCTGCGGGATAAGGGGAGGGGCTGGTAAACGGTGAGGTCTAGATTGTATCAAAGTATCTTTTTAAAAAAAGATACTCTGTACTTCCTGCACCTGGCGTCTGCATATTCAGTATGTGTTCTGGCAGCAGCGCCTTCAACCATCACAGCGATGGCTGCCACTGTGTCCCTGCATCGCTGACCTTCACCAACCTGCTCGCATCAAGGCTGTGGTTTCTCCCCTTTTCCATCTCCCTTTCCTTCCCATTACTAACTCCACAGCCTGGCAATCAGGGCCTTTAGAATTGGGATTTTTCAGCTGTCCGAGTGTCTATTCATGTCCTCCAAGCCAGATGGTAGGCTGTCCAGCATACATTCCCCACATTCTCAGAGAATCCCCTTCTCCTTCGTCCAGGCTAGTCCGTCATTCAACCTTCCCTGGTTCTTTCAAACTTCGTGTGTGTGATTGTACTGTGTGTAGCTGTCTGTGCACACGTGGAGGCCTGAGGTGGGCCCCTGAAGAATTTCTGTAAGAGGTGTTAGGAAGTTAGGGTTTTACTGCTGTGAACAGACACCATGACCAAGGCAAGTCTTGTAAGAACAAAATTTAATTGCAGCTGGCTTACAGGTTCAGAGGTTCAGTTTCAAGGCAAGAACATGGCAGCATCCAAGCAGGCATGGCTCAGGAGCTGCTGAGAGTTCTACATTTTCATCTGAAGGCTGCTAGCAGAATACTGACTTCCAGGAAGCTAGGATAAGGGTCATAAAGCCCACCCCACAGTGACACACCCACTCCAACAAGGCCACATCTACTCCAACAAGGCCAAGCCTACTCTAACAAGGCCACACCTTCTAATAGTGCCACTCCCTGGTCTGAGCATATACAAACCATCACATAGGCTTAGATTTTTTTTTCAAAACCTACTTTGTTTAGGGTTCTTAATGCTTCAACCTCCCTTCTAGCTGACTGACCAGAGGTAGGGAGAGAGAAGGTTAATAGGGAAAAAAAGGGTTTGTGGACCTGTCTGGAAGTAGTTCCTTGGGGGTGATTCCACTCTTCGTTGTCAGGATACCAGCAGTTCAGCTCAATACCTACCACCCAACACAAATCAGTAGTGGCAGCTGGATTTATCAGAAACAGCAAGGCTGAGCAAATCAGCATGAGTCAGTGGAAGGGGCCAGAATCAGCTGGAATACTGAAGTTCTTTGGCTCATTTCTCTCTATGAAGTGAAGACCAGCGAAGACCAGCAAAGACCTGCAAAGACCAGTGAAGACCAACGAAGACCAGCTAAGTGTCACATGGCATCACAATGCAAGAGCATCTCACTGTGCATGTGGTTCTGTTTATGTTCTTCCTAAACACCACGCACCCTCTCAAGTGTCTGTTTTCAGCAAAACATCACATGACCTCTCACAAGACAGCTTCCAGGAAAACATTGCATGACACAACTGAGTTGTTGAAGAATCCAGAGATTTCCACTTCAGGGGAACAAGAAACAATTTTCTGAGGGCTGATTTGGGTACTAAAAAAAAAAAGAAGAAGAAAAAAGAAAGAAAGAAAGAAAGAAAGAAAGAAAGAAAGAAAGAAAGAAAAGAATCAAGAAGATAAGGTTGAGTGAGTAAGTAGTTTATTGTTAGAGACTTATTTTTATTTCTTTTGTATGTATGCACACTTGTGTTTGTATGTGCATGCATGCTTCTGTGTATGTGTACAAGCTTGTGTGTGTGAGTGTGTATGTCTGTGTGTGTGCATGCATGCTTATGTGTGTGTGCATGCATGAGTGTGTGGGGGTGCACGCTTGTGTGTGTGCATGCTTGTGTGTGTGTGTGTATGTCTGTGTGTGTGCATGCATGCTTATGTGTGTGTGCATGCATGAGTGTGTGGGGTGCATGCTTGTGTGTGTGTGCATGCTTGTGTGTGAGAGTGTGTGTCTGTGTGTGTGCATGCATGCTTATGTGTGTGTGCATGCTTGTGTGTGTGAGTGTGTGTGTCTGTGTGTGTGCATGCATGTATGTGCGGGGGTGCATGCTTGTGTGTTCCCAGCAGCCAGAGGAGGCATTAGATCTCTTGGGGTTATAGTTATAGGATGCCTGGCTTGTTACATAGGTGCTGGGATCCAGACTCAGATTATTATCAGATTTGGTGGCAAATGCCTTAATTCTGTCTTGCTGGCCCCAGTGTTACTATTAGAGATGGAAATTATTGCCTGTCCTAAGGAGAGGTGTTCTTGGAGCTCAGGTCTGCAGACTCTGTAGAGGACAGGCAGATACTCAATAACCAGAGGTGAGAAGATTGGGACGGCTGTTGAGAAGAAGCAAGTGTTTAATAGTTTTGCTGATGGTCACTCTGCATGAAAGCTAACCACCTGCCTCTCCTTCCCCTACCTTGGAATAGAGCAGACAGACAGTAGGAAGAGTGAAAGACAGAACTGCAGACCCAGAGAGATCCACATTTTAATCCTGAGGATGTGAGACTTTGTTAGATCACATGGCAAAAAGACTTTGCAGAAGGAATTAAGATTGTGAACTTGAAAATATCTGAATTATCCAGAGAGGCCTGGGTTATTGCAGGAGACTGGAAAAAGATGAGCTGGGGAGGTAAGAATTGTGGAGAAAAGACTCCAAGCTTGAGAGGACCTTGAACTCTAGATTTAAAATTTTTTATTTTATATATATATATATATGTTATTTATATTGTATATATACATTGCTATTTATATTATATATATGTATATATATTCAAACTTTAAGATTTCATTATGTAGCTTTAAAATTAATTAATTTTTTTTTTTTTTTTTTTTTTTTTTTTTGTAGACAGGGTTTCTCTGTGTAGCCCTGGCTGTCCTGGAGCTCACTTTGTAGACCAGGCTGGCCTCGAACTCAGAAATCCACCTGCCTCTGCCTCCCAAGTGCTGGGATTAAAGGCGTGCGCCACCACCGCCCGGCAATTAATTAATTTATAAGACAGTCTCTCCCTATAGCTCTGGCTGTCCTGAAACTCTTTACGTAGGGCTGTAGACCAAGCTAACCTTGCACAGGCATCGAGTCACCACGCCCGGTACAGCCAGCACTCCTAACGGTGGAACCATCATCTCTCCGACCCTCTTAACCATGGAGCCATCCCTCTGACCCACTTGAACCCTGATTTTGAGGAAGGATGATGGGCCTTCTTAGTTCCTTGGAACAGCTGATGACATCATCAAGGAACTGAGGCCCCTGTCCGTCAAGGATGCCAGGCCTGTCAGTCATCTGAAAGAAAAGGGCAAGGGACGGGTTCTCTTCTAGAGCCTGCAGGACGGCCAGCATCGCTCTCCCACGCCTTGAGTCCAGCCTGGTGAGGCCTACAGAAATAGAAGCTGATTTAAGTTGCTGAGTCTGTGGTACTCCGTTGCCGCAGCAGTAGAAATACAGAGAGCTGACTACTGCTCAACTTAGCTAAGCAACTGTCCCCCGGGGACCCGATGGAAGCCTTGCCTGATCCTCTAGGATTTACATACCCTGGGCGAGGACACAGAAGGGACCGGATAATGGGTACCAGGGCCGAGGATCCTTGAAGGAACAGGTTCTGGTTGTCTGCTGTGCACAG
Source organism: Arvicanthis niloticus (assembly GCF_011762505.2). Classification (NCBI taxonomy): domain Eukaryota; kingdom Metazoa; phylum Chordata; class Mammalia; order Rodentia; family Muridae; genus Arvicanthis; species Arvicanthis niloticus. Next base: position 48,317,553 of record NC_133429.1, on the reverse strand, counting down.
GGTCCCAAATAATCTCTTATGTCTTAAGAATAAATGGAAAACACCAGCTTGAAGGTTTCAAACCAAAGTAGGCTTAAGGAGAGGGAATCACCGATTACGCAGATTTGATAATCACACGCCGCGTTCACGTGTTGAAATATCACACTGTATGCTATGCAAGTGTACAGTTCAAGTAGTTCATCTCCCAGCGTCACAAACATAGAGTGAGAAAGTTGCACACACATTCACACACACACACACACACACACACACACACACACACACACACACACACAACTTGGAGTACACTAGAGAGAATTTGTAAGTGCATGAGAACCCAGTCCTTGGACTGGAGTAGAACCCTTTGTTGGTGCTAAGATGGAAAGGCCTACTCAGAGACAAGAGGGAACGGAGACGACCTAGTTAATGCTTTGTTATCACACCGTGGCTGTCACACTATCCAGGAGAACACTTAGCCGGGCTACACTGGACTCATTCAATTTTAATGAGATGGATTTCCTAGACTTCTAGACGTTTCCGATAGTTCTGTGACTGACAGGCTCCTGGAATGAGGCCATGCGGGGGAGTGTGACAGCCGGTCTTCATCAGATAGCCACTGATACCTACTGATTTGAGGGCCCCTCTGAAAAATTAAAAGCACTCAGAGTAGATATTGATTTTTGTACAAGAGTGGGCACAGAAAAGACCAAAAAAAAAAAAAAACCCATATAATTATTCTTAGTAGATAAAAAAAAAACCCATATAATTATTCTTAGTATATTAGTTTTGCCAGAGTTGTCCATGACACTTCTGGAGATCGCCTTGCGAGGGCTTCCTATTGCATTTTCAAGAGGAATGTGCCAGCTGCTTAGGTAGTTCTGATACCACGTTAAAAAGAAAAAGAAAACCTGACAGGCAGGGGTGAGGTAGCACTTGCTTTTTAATCCTGGTATTTAGGAGGCAGAGGTAGGCAGATGTCTGTGAGTTCAAGGTTAGCCTGGTCTATGTGACAGGTTCCAGGACAACCAGAGCTACAGAGACTCTGTCTCAAAAACATTTACTTTCCCCCTAGGTGATGTATAAAGTAATAGGTTTCTTTTCGGTGTGTGCACATCTCTCTCTCTCTCTCTCTCTCTCTCTCTCTCTCTCTCTCTCTCTCTCTCTCTCTGTGTGGTGTGTGTCTCTCTGTCTCTCTGTCTCTCTCTCTCTCTCTGTGTGTCTCTGTCTCTCTGTCTCTCTGTCTCTCTCTCTCTCTCTCTCTCTCTTTCTGTGTGTGTGTGTGTATGTAGAAACACAGGGCAGTTTTGGTGGCCAGTTTTGTGCCAATCTGTAATGAAAAGAAGCAGGCTGAGCAAAGAAAAACTATAAAATGTGTAGTTTGAGGAGAAAAGAGGCACCAAGAGGTGAGGTAGAACTAAGTCCAGTGTTCAAGACAATAAAAGGTTTAAAGGAAAGGCGGATAGCAAAGGAATGAAGGCAGTGGTGACCTCAGGGCAAGACCCTACCCAACTAAGCTTCTAACTTGTGAAAAGTAATTAAAGACTTTTAGTCCAGTTGTGGAGGTACATACTTTAATCGCAGAGGCAGAGGAGGCAGAGGCAGAGGGGCAGAGGGGCAGAGGGGCAGAGGGGCAGAGGGGCAGAGGGGTAGAGGGGCAGAGGGGCAGAGGGGCAGAGGGGCAGAGGCGCAGAGGCACAGAGAGGCAGAGAGGCAGAGAGGCAGAGAGGCAGAGAGAGGCACAGAGAGGCACAGAGAGGCACAGAGAGGCACAGAGAGGCACAGAGAGGCACAGAGAGGCACAGAGAGGCACAGAGAGGCACAGAGAGGCACAGAGAGGCAGAGGCAGGTGGATTTCTGAGTTAACTATCAGCCTGGGCTACACAGCAAGTTCCAGGACAGCAAAGCTTAGGCAGTGAAGGAAACCACTGAGAGCAGAAAGACAGTGGAAATGTGTCTGCAGGAGGGGCCATGTTCCAGCCTCAGTAAGCAGAAAAACTTGGCACCTTCTGCCTCGTGGTTCTGGCTTCAGAGTCAGGGATACAAGAAAGGGGTTATGGGGGGCTGGTGAGATGGCTCAGTGGTTAAGAGCACTGACTGCTCTTCCAGAGGTCATGAGTTCAAATCCCAGCAACCACATGGTGGCTCACAACCATCCATAATGAGATCTGATGCCCTTATATGGGTGTCTGAAGACAGCTACAGTGTACTTACATAAAATAAATAAAAAAAATTAAAAAAAAAGAAAGGGGTTATGGAGTCTCCCTCTGCAACCAAGGACAGTGGGTGAGGCCAGGCGTGTGTGTGGGGGTGGGGGGGCCCTGGATGGAGGTCCAGAGAGGCCAATGTGTGAAAAGTGAAGCCTGGATTTCGCTGGAGACACAAAGATGTTGGTGATGCCAGAGCCGTGGGATACCTGCCAAGGAGAGCTGCTGACGGGGACTGGAAACAGCCCAAGAGAAAGAAGTGTGTTGCAGTCAACAAAGCTGAAAGGAATGGGAGATCTGAAAATAGGCATGACATCAGACATGGAGATGCAGAGTTTACAGTTTGTCCAGCTGGTTTTCAATCCAGCATTTCTTTACTGTTCTCTCTTCCCTACGGTCTGGAATGATGAGACACAGCCTCTGTCTGCTAGAAGTATGTGATCTGCTTTCTCATTTAGATTTTACAGGGTATTATAGTTAAGAGATTGCCATGAGTCTCTAAAGGAACTAAATTTTGGACTTTTAAAGAGTGTTGAGATTGTGATATACTACGGGGACCTTTGAAGTTGGACTGAATGTATTTTTGTATAATGGTGTGGATACAAGCCTATGGGGGCCAGGGAGAGGACTGTGGTGTTTGAATAGGAGTGGCCCTCATAGGCTCATATATTTGAATACTTGGTGGTCACAAAGTTGCACTACTTGATAGGGATTAGAAAGTGTGGTCTTGTTGGAGTAGGTGTGGCCTTGTTGGAGGAAGTGTGTTATCCATGGAGGGTTTTGGGGTTTCAAACGCTCTAGTCAGGCCCAGTGTCTCTCTCTTCCTGCTGCTGGTGGTTCCAGATGTAGACCTCTCAGCTATCTCTTCCTGCCATGATGACAATGGACTAAAGCTCTGAAACTGTAAGCCAGCCCCAATTAAATGTTTTCCTTTATAAAAGTTACTGGGGCTGGAGAGATGGCTCAGAGGTTAAGAGCACAGACTGCTCTTCCGGAGGTCCTGAGTTCAATTCCAGCAACCACATGGTGGCTCACGGCCATCTGTAATGAGATCTGATGTCCTCTTCTGGTGTGTCTAAAGAGAGCAACAATGTACTCACATAAAATAAATAAATCTTTAAAATAAAAGTTGCCATAGTTATGGTGTTTCCTCAAGGCAGTAAGTAGAACATTGACTCAGCTACTGGCCTAGGGCGTCCTTCTTAAGAGCCAGGGTGAACTTTATTTAGGAGGTGGGAGAGGAAGATATGGGTGAATTGCCCTTGGGACTGGTCCCACAATTAGGCCTTCTTCTGCCTGGAGATCTCGGGGTTGTTCAGAGCATAGTGAAGCTGATACCATGTGCTCAGCATATTCCCTCAATAGCCTGGAGCTTCTTGAGGTTTGATGTATGTGGGGATGGTTAGTGGTGTTTTCAACTTGGAAGAATCGAGAATCGTCCGATGCATGGCTTTGGGGATTTTCTTAGTTATTTTTCTATAGTGGTGAAGAGACACCATGACCAAAGCAATGTATAGAAGAAAGAGTTTATAGGAGCTTACAGTTTTAGAGGCTGAGTCCATGACCATCATGGCAGGGAGCATGACGAGAGAGAGAGAGAGAGAGAGAGAGAGAGAGAGAGAGAGAGAGAGAGAGAGAGAGAGAAGAGTGAGAGGGGAAGGGAGACAGAGGGAGGAGAGAACACTTACTAGAAATGGCATGAACTTTTGAAACCTCAAAACCCACTCCAAGTGACACACCTCTTCCAACAAGGCCACACCTCCTAATCCTTCCCTGACAGTTCCACTAATAGGGGACTGTGTTTCAACTATATGAGTTGATGGGGACTATTCTTGTTCAAACCAGCACAGGTATGCTTGTGTGTGTGAGGGGGATTATATTCGTTATGAGATCACATCCATTAATTGTGGGCAGGACCAGTTCATGAGCTGGGTCCTAGGCTGAATGAAAGGAGGGAGGGAGCTGAGTATAGGCACTCTTTGCTCTCAGGTTCCTGACTAGGGATACAGTGCAACCTGCTCTCTTCAGCACCTGCCATTGTAACTCCCTGCAGTGATGGACTGTAACCTAAACAGGCAAGGCAGGATACGCCCCTTTGCCCTAAGTTGCTCTTGGCAGAGATGTTACTATGGCAACCAGAAGAAGTGTACTGAATCAGACCTGAGAAACACCTGCTGCCTGCTGTCTGCTGAATATATATAGTTTCCTTGTTTCCTGGTGTCACAGTTTCTAAGAGTGAAAAAGTTATTTTCTTACCTCATGAAGATATGTGGGTAAAACAAAGACACATTTTGCAGGAAAGATAAACATGTAACAACAGTCATTCTGAAGCAATGGCATCCTCTGGGTCACACACACACACACACACACACACACACACACACACTCGTAAATATGAAGGATTCAGATCCACTTGATGTAAATTCATGGACACAGATTGTTTAAGATCCATGAATTCCTCCTAAAATTTGGGTAATGCATATATTTTAGGATATAGACTGGACTAATGATTTTAGATATATTCCTTTAAGTCAGTGTAAAAGTTACTTTTATTTCCTTGATGTAATTGTCATCTTGGAGGCTTACTCCTGAATAAGCTCACCCTTTCTGGCTGGCTGGTTCAACTTAAATTCTGGCTCAAATTTCTCTTTGAGCTGAATGATCCAATCTGGCTTCTCTTGGCTTAGGAGGTATTTCCTAAAATGGATGAAGAGAACCTTTTATTATGTAACATTCATTATACTATAGAACTAAACATTGTAAAAAAAGAAAAAAAACAAGAGGCATTTAAAGGTGACAATAAGAAATACGCCTCTTCCTCCCTCCTCCTCCCTCCTCCTCCTCCCTCCTCCTCCTCCTCCTCCCTCCTCCTCCTCCCTCCTCCTCCTCCCTCCTCCTCCTCCTCCTCCCTCCTCCTCCTCCCTCCTCCTCCCTCCTCCTCCTCCCTCCTCCTCCTCCTCCTCCCTCCTCCTCCCTCCTCCTCCTCCCTCCTCCTCCTCCCTTCTCCTCCTCCCTCCTCCTCCTCCTCCCTCCTCCCTCCTCCTCCTCCCTCCTCCTCCTCCCTTCTCCTCCCTCCTCCTCCTCCTCCTCCTCCTCCTCCTCCTCCTCCTCCTCCTCCTCCTCTATTCTGAGTGCCTTTTCGAGTCCCCTTCGCCCGCGAAAGAGACACATGAGTCAGTGTTCGGGTGGTTACCACAGCGAGGCTTTATTCTTGGATCAGCAGAAGCGGAAGACCCCAAGCCCGGGAAAGGCACTGCTATATGTACCCTAGAGTGGCGTGTTCACTTCTGATTGGCTGTTCACTCATCACCCCCTATTACACCCCAGGATGGGCAGTGACTTTGGCGCACTTTTGCCTTTTGCACCTGTGTAGTTAGTTGTTTACTTGTGGGAGCACAGGATGCCAGCGCCATCTTGTAATGGCGAATGTTGTCACGCTCACCGCGGCTCCTAACACTCCTCTACCTCCTCTTCTACTTCCTCCACCTCCCCTGCCTCCTTTTGGTTTTTTGAGACAAGGTTTCTCCATGTAGCCCTGGGTGTTCTGGACTTACACTGTAGAGATCACAAAGATCCCCCTGCCTCTGCCACCCAAGTGCTGAGATTAAAGGTGTGCACCACCACAACTTTAAGGTTTCCTATTTTTAAAGGAAAGCCACATATCCTTAACTCCTGGTCAGTTCATCTTCTAGTATTTGTGTGATGTACTCCTAACTATGTGTCATCCAGACCCAGCGTAGCTTGTTCCATCTCTATGTCTTCTCTCATTTCACTAAATTCTGGTCCTTTATTCCCGCACCCTTTCCTCACTAAATCCTACGAATTTTTGAAATTTAGCAGCTGAACAGGCTACACATGAAAAAGTTTTTCCTTGACCCACAAAATTCACATTTTCCCCAAAATGTTCTGGTGATTTTAGTATTTTAGTGTTGTGTGTGTGTGTGTGTGTGTGTGTGTGTGTGTGTGTGTATTTGTGTCTATGTTGTGTGAATGTGTGTTGTATGAATATATGTGTATGTATTTGTGTATGTGTGTCTATCTTGTGTGAATGAATGTGTGTTGTGTGTGTGTATGTTGGCCAGAGGTATGTATATGTGTTTATTTTTGAGAAGAGGTCTGGCAATCCCAGCTCAGGTGAGGCTGGCTGGCCAATGGCCTCAGGGAGCTGCCTACCTCTGCCTCCTCAGGGCAGGGATCACAAGAGCTCACCACCATGCCTGGCTTTAAAACATTTATTACATTTGTTTTTAGCCTTATTTATGTTTATGGGTGTATTTATTTTATTTATTTATTCGTTGGTTTTTTGAGACAGGGTTTCTCTGTGTAGCCCTGGCTGTCCTGGAACTCACTCTGTAGACCAGGCTGGCCTCGAACTCAGAAATCTGCCTGCCTCTGCCTCCCAAGTGTTGAGATTAAAGGCGTGTGCCACCACTCTCCAGCTATTTATTTTATTTTTAAAGATTTGTTTATTTCATGTATGTGAGTACATTGTCACTACCTTCAGACACTCAGAAGAGGGCGCCAGACCCCATTACAGATGGTTGTGAGCCACCATGTGGTTGCTGGGAATTGAACTCAGGACCTGTGAAAGAGCAGTCAGTGCTCTTAACCACTGAGCCATCTCTTCAGCCCTGTGTTTATTTATTTTAAATCCACATTATAAATCCACTGAGCCACCCTTTCTTGCTCCCAGCTGTAACTTCACACAATTTTTTCATCACTATATCCTTTGAGCTAAGGACGCCTGCAGCAGCCTGGAACATATTTTCTTCAGTACTTGGTTTTGTGCTCCTCCTACATTTGAGAATTTTCTCAGGAAATTCCAACAAAATTTTATTTTATATGTATAGGTATTTTGCCTGCATTTACATCTGTGTACCTGATGGCTGCGGAAGGAGAAAGGAGGAGTCATCCCCTGGACCTGGAGAGATAGATGGTAGCTGACATGTGGGTGCCGGTAGCCCAGCTCTAGTTCTCTCGAAGGGCAGATGGGGATCTTAGCTACCGAATGTCTTTCCAGCGCCCCCGTTGTTGCTGGTCGATCTGGAGACAGGGTCTCGCTATGTAGCCCTTGTTGGCCTAGAACTTGTTGTATAGACCTCACTGGCTTCAGACTCACAGAGATCCACCTGCCTCTGCCTCCTGAGTGCTGGGACTGAAGACCAGCGCCACATTACCTGGCCTATGAAGATGGAGATACAGGTGATTACATGCTGCTTGATATGGGTGCTGGGATCTAACTTGGGTCCTCTGGAAGGGCAGCAAGTGCTCTTAACCATGACACCATTTCTATAGCCCCCAGATTTTCAATTCTTAACAGCCAACTCCATTTTGGCGTCCTCTCTCCCAGCGTCGCTTCTAATGTGAGTTAGTTTAGGGACTTGACGGCATCTCATTTCCTGTGTACTGATAAAGTGAAATGGACAGCCCATCCACTAGCCACTTCTTTCTCTGCACGATTTTTGTTGTTGTGTTTTAAAACCTTTTTCTATGGGTTCTTTCTTCCCTTGCACTACGAGTCATGGCCTTGTCTCTATAAATTGGAACAATTCCAATTTATTTCTTTTGCTTGTTACTCTTCTCAGGCTACTGACATCTCTTCTCCTTTACAGCCAAACCTCTCAGAAAGAATTGTCTTCACATGCTGCATTTAAACTCGGGGCACTCAGATTTACACTGGGGCCTTAATGCCTTCTTGTCTCGGAGATTTTAATATCAGAGGTGTAACATTCACATACATATATGAAAGAAGCAAGATACAAACTAGTTTCCCAAAATCAGCGAGACAATGCAAAAATGTTACTACAGAGGGGACAAACAAAACCAAACCAAAAATCCTGATAGGTAATACGTGAAATTTTTACTTCGTCTCTGGGTATCTGGATAAGTAACAATTTTTTATTTTAACTTGCACAGTTGAAAAAAAGAACAACTTTTACATTAGAACACAATGCTATGTAAGTAAAAAAAACAACCAAACCAAACCAAACCAAACCAAACCAAACCAAACCAAACCAAACCAAACCAAACCAAACCAAACCAAACCAAACAAAAAAAACCCCCTCAACTTATATTTTGAAAAAGGAGGCAGAAAACCAGACAGCTACCAGCGTATGTAAAGTCTCTGCCTTTCGGGCGCTCCTCCGGTTGCCTTGGTAACAGCCAAAGCGCCAGGTCAACTCTTCCCAAAATTCCGTGCGCCTGCCTACTTCCGGTGCTGGGACGTCTTCCGGAATCGAGTCCTGGCACACTGCATAGTGCGTGGCACTTTCGTGCGCAGCGCTGGGGCTGTCGAATTCGCTGCGGACCTTCGAAGCTATTAGCAAAGAAAGGAAATGCTATGCTTTCCTCGAATTTTTGTGGATGCTGGATAAGTGGATCAGATATTAGTTACGAAATAACCGTGAGGGGCGTGGCCTGACCCCTGATCCCTGCGGTCTGGACCACAATATGTCCTCTTGACCGGAAAAATCCAGAACAGGGCTGGGGTGGTAGCTCAGTGGTAGAGCACTTGCCTAGCATGCGGGCCGCTCTTGGATCAATATCTAGTTTTTATCCCCCTTAAGATTATTTTATGTGTAGAAATACAAGTGCGTCCTTGCAGTGCCCGAGCTGGCCAGAAGGGGGCGAGTGTGTGTCTTTCCTCACTAAATTATTCACCTCGGCTCACACTGCTGAACACCTGCTGCCACAGACTTTGAACTTTGGACTTTTAATATTGTAGAGGCTGCTATAGACTATGGGGGCTTTGGAAGTTGGACTAAATGTGTTTTGCATTATGCTATGTTTAGGTATAGCCCCATAGACTCATGTGTTTGAACAAACCTATGGGGGACAGGGAGTGGAATGTGATGGTTTGTATATGCTTGGCCCAGGGAGTGGCACTTTTAGATGGTGTGGCCCTGTTGGAGTAGGTGTGTCACTGTGGGTGTGGGCTTTAAGGCCCTCATCCTAGCTGCCTGGAAGCAAATAATTCTGCTAGCAGCCTTCAGATGAAGATATAGAACTCCCAGCTCCTCCTGCACCATGCCTGCCTGGATGCTGCCATGTTCCCACCTTGATGATAATGGACTGAACCTCTGAACCTGTAAGCCAGCTCCAGTTAAATGTTGTCCTTATAAGACTAGCCTTGGTCATGGTGTCTGTTCACAACAGTAAAACCCTAAGACAACATCTAAAACAAAAAGTGTCTTGTAAAATTTTGCATTTTAGTTTTATCTCTTGGTTTGCACTTTTGCTTATCCATGTAGCCGAGTAATATTTCAAGTGGCACCTCAACCCTTTTCTAGGTGAGCTGGCAAGTTGTGTTGTCAGCTTGACACAGCTGGAATTATCTGAGAAGAGGGAACTCAGTTAAGGACATGCCTCCACCATATTGGTCTAGAGCCAAGTCTGTGGGCCCAGCCCACTGTGGGTGGTGCCACCTCTGGGAAGGTGGTCCTGGGTTGTATAAGAAAGCATGCCTTTAATCTCAGAACTCCGGAGGGAGATGCAGGTGGAGCTCTGTGAGTTTGAGACCAGCCTGGTCTACAAAGAGTTCTGGGCCAACCTGGTTGACTTAGAGCTTGTCTCAGAACAGAACAAGACAAAATAAAACAACAAGGGAGGGCTGAAGAGGTGTCTCAGCAGTTAAGAGCACTGACTGCTCCTCCAGAGGTCCTGAGTTCAATTCCCAGCAACCACATGGTGGCTCACAGACATCTGTAATGGGATCTGATGCCCTCTTCTGGTGTGCTTGAGGACAGCTACAATGTACTGATATAAATAAAATAAATCTAAAAAAACAAAACAAAGAAACAATAAAACAACAAGGGAAGTAGCTTAAGCAGGCTGCAGGCTGTGGGATCAGATCGGTAAGCAGTGTTCCTGCACAGTCAGTAAGCGGTGTTCTTCTGAGGTGTTGGCTTCCCTTCCTTCCTCACTTCAGACTTTCTTTGATGGTGGACAACACCCTGAGAGATGAAGTAAACCCCCCTCCCAAGGTTGTTTCTTGTCAGTGTTTGGTTACAGCAACTCAGAAACAAAGCAGAACAACAGGGTATGCTCTATGTCTGTCTAACTGCTTTTTCTAGAATTCCAAACAAACCAAGCTGGATTTTAATGGCTCAGATTCCACAAGTTCATTGTTCACTTTTCTAACAAAAAGCTTTTTTTTTTTTTTTTAAATTATAATGTTTTATGTGTATGAGTGTTTTGCCTGTACTGCTGCTCAGCGTGGTGGTTTGAATATGCTTAGCCCATGGGAAGGGGCCCTGTTAGGAGGTGTGGCCTTATTGGAGGAAGTGTATATAACCTTGTTAGAGGAAGTGTGTTATGTGGAGGTGGAGCTTTGAAGTCTTATGTATACACTCAGGTCTGGCCAGTGTGATCCAGACCCTCCTCCTGGCTGCAGTCAGATAAAGATGCAGAACTCTCGGCTCCTCCATCACCAAATCTGCCTGAATGCAGCCATGTTTCCCACCATGATGATAATGAACTGAACCTCTGAACCTGTAAGCCAGCCCCAATTAAATACTTTCCTTTGTAAGAGTTACCTTGCTCATGTTGTCTCTTCTTGGCAGTGAAACTCTAAGACACCCAGAGGTCAGAAGAGGCCATTGGGTCCCCTGGTGTAGGCCGCAGACCTGACTCGGCTGGTCAAGATGGCGATGTAGGCCACCGGCCCGATCCGGTTTGGTCTAGATGGCGCCGGCTTTCTGTATGATCTACTGGTAAACAAGTGCACTGCGCATGCGATCATTCTTGAGCCAACTCAGTTTTGGTGCCAACCCCTCCTGAGGGGGATACGCTAATGAGGCACTACAATTCCAACCAATCGCTCCTCCCGAGCAGGCTATGCAAATGAGACACTGCAATTTTGACCAATCGCGCACCTCCACGCACATTCCCCCCCTCCCCCTGCCCGCACTCGGGGTTCACTGCAAGAACGATGACTCGCTTCTACAATAAAGGCTGTTGAGAGGGATCTTTGCTGGTCGAGTGGGGCGCAACACCCTGGAGCTGGAGTTATGGATACAAGCTACTGTGTGGCTGCTGGAAACAACCCAGGTCCTCTGTGAGAGCAATTGCTTTCTACTGGGCCATCTCTCCATCCTTGTTCTAACTTGCCTTTGTTTATTTGTTTTAGATGTTGTCTTAGGGTTTTACTGTTGTGAACAGACACCATGACCAAGGCTAGTCTTACAGGAACAACATTTAATTGGGGCAGGTTCAGAGGTTCAGTCCATTATCATCAAGGTGGGAACATGGCAGCATCCAGGCAGGCATGGTGCAGGAGGAGCTGAGAGTTCAACATCTTCATCTGAAGGCTGCTAGCAGAATATTTGCTTCCAGGCAGCTAGGATGAGGGCCTTAAAGCCCACACCCACAGTGACACACCTACTCCAACAGGGCCACACCATCTAAAAGTGCCACTCCCTGGGCCAAGCATATACAAACCATCACATTCCATTCCCTGGTCCCCATAGGTTTGTTCAAACACATGAGTCTATGGGGCCATACCTAAACACAGCATAATGCAAAATACATTTAGTCCAACTTCCAAAGCCCCCATAGTCTATAGCAGTGTTAATATAGCAGTCTCTACAATGTTAAAAGTTCAAAGTCTCTTCTGACATTCATTTAGTCACTTAATTGTAATCCCCAAAGTGAGACAGGAGTTGGGCAAACTCCAACCTCACATCACCCAGCCTGGCCTTAACCTTGCTGTGTAGCTGAGGGTCACATTGAATTTCTGATCCTCCTGTCTTTACCTCCTGAGTGTTCCTGTTACAGGCACATTTTGCCACTGTCTGCTATGCCGTGCTGGGCATAGAACCCAGCCTTTCCTGCGTATCAGGCAAGCACTCTCTCAACTGAGTTACACCTTCAGCCTTCTTCTGTAGCTGGTGAAGTTAGTTTTGCTGAGCTCACTTCTACCTGCAAACTAGGGTTGATACATTTTGCAAGGTTGTAATAAGGACTGGAAATAATGTTCATAAGTGCAGCTCAATAATAAGAATCTAGTTTTTGGCTTATAGCTTTATTAGACTGTAAGTCCAGGTGCTCATATTTGTATAATATTTTCAAAGGAGTGAGTGCTCTCTGCTTCCCGTTCAACTCATGTTTACCGAGCACCGTGACCCCTAAGTGCTGTTTACAAGGCACCACACGCCTATTTTTTAGTTTTTTTTTTCTTAGCTATTTTTCTTACATAAAACATATGCCATGGTTCAACTTCAGAAAATTTCCCATTTGTCCTTGTTTTCTCAGACTCTACCATCCTGTCAGGCCTGTGGCCGCAGGTGTTCAGCAGTGTGAGCTGAGGTGAATAATTTAGTGAGAAAAGAAACACACTCATGCGCGCGGACACACACACACACACACACACCACACCACACCACACCACACACAAAGTAAAACCTGGAAGTCTGTCATGAGTGCACTAACACGGACAAAGTGCCTCGAATTGCAGATGGGCAGCATTAATGCTGAGTAAGCATGCCCAGGGGAATAAATAAACTTAATGTTATGCGAACTGAGGAAAAGGCCTTCAAGACAGACGTCATAGTGTGAGTTGAGAATATATATGTATATCCTGTAGAAGTGAGGTGTGTATCTGATTATGAGTTATTTCTGAGGGTTGATGAACGGGTCCCAAGGAGCCACATTTTGATGAGACCAACCAGTCTTTATTGTTTCCAAAGCGTTTCTGAAAACATTGCCTTCATTTCGGTCTGACTGGGTAGCGGCAATGAGAGAAACAGCAGAAGGATGGTTGAGGCGCAGAAGGCATCTTAGTGTCCAGCATCGGTTGGCCACGAGGCACCGCCCACCACGCCCCGCCCACAAACCACGCCCACTCAAGCCCCGCCCCGAGCTGCAAGTCGCGTCTCCTCGTGCGCCGGCGGCGGAAGTGGCTGCACCGGGTCGGCCAGGGCGAACCGGCAGGAGGAGGCTTTCGGGCTGCATGGCGGGAGCTCCGGCCGGCGGCGAGCCGGGCCCTGCGGCGGGCGAGCCACTGCTGCAGAGACCCGACTCCGGCCAGGGCTCGCCGGAGCCGCCGGCCCACGGGAAGCCCCAGCAGGGCTTCCTTTCCAGACTCTTCACCCGAAACCAGAGTTGTCCGCTCATGCTCCTGAAGACGCTGGAGACGAGTAGGAGCCGCGACCTAGAGGCTGGGGCCCGGGGTGGCACCGGACCCAGGGGCCAGGAAGGGCCAGAACCTCACTGATCCCGGGCTGCATTGCAGCCCCAGGGCTGCACGGGCGGGAGGGGGCGTGGGCCGGCTCCACTCTGGCTCGTGAAGGCTCGGGCTGGGAGTCTGTGGTTCTGGGTCACCCTCAGTAGTTTCTTACGTAAGTTATGCAGCTGCACAGGCTGTAGCGTACCGGTGAGAGCTGGAAAGAACTCCATTCATTAGTAAGGCAGTTTTACTTCTGGCTGGGCACCCCTTCCCTGGGGTGGGGGATTCTTCACTGCAGTAGGGACTGGGGAGAGTGATAGAATAGAAGCTTTTGAAAAGCCTTGTGTGTATGCACCTACGTGCATTTTTCTAGGGAGAAGTCCTAGCTTCCCCTTATTCTCGAGGCCCATGACATCTAAGAGGCTTATTATTGATTGCCACGGGTCAGGTAACCACACTGCTTCCCACGGAGCAATTTCTCTCCAGTCCAGAGACACTGCCTTGTTCCTCTGCGTCCGCATAGATCGCCGGTGTACTTCAAATGTATTTAGAAAATTAAAATCTAAAATTTAGATTTGAATGTATTTGTCCCTAATAATAGTTGCTATTTTGTAGCAGAATCTGTCATAATTCAATAGTCAACTGATCAAAGATTTTACTGTCTTCTTTTTAAAGTTTTTTTTTTATTTTTTTAAGTTACTTTATTTTTGTGTGTGATTATTTGGCCTGCATGTATGTCAGCTTACTATCTGCATTCCTGGTGTTCACGACTGTGAGCTGGGAACACAACCTGGGGCCTTGGCAAGAGCAACAAGTGCTACTAACCCCTGAGCCATCTTTTTAGCTCACCTACCCTCCTTTCCATCCTCCCTCCCTCCCTCCCTCCCTCTCTCCCTCCCTTTCTTTCTTCTTTTTTCCCTTTCCCCAGAGATGAGGGCTGAACCCAAGGCCTTGTGCTTACCAGGCAAGGCCCTACCACTGGGCTCAATCCCTGAGGCACCTTTTCTTCTCTCTTGTTGACCATAGACTCATACATTTCTGCTTGCCAGCCCTCACTGAGGAACTTTGATTGGCAGGTCCCATTGGAATGTGTACTCAGTGTGAGGCATGATGTTACCATGGAGAACAGTGTAGGCACTGCCTGCCTCCAATCTAGGTACTATGCTGGTTTGTTTTTCTAACCATGGCCCAGGATTCCCTGGTCTTCTAACACGTGCTGTCATGCGAAGTGTTTAGTCATTTAAGCAAAACCAACCTTTGGTGTAAAGATAACTTGTGGGGATCATTTTAGTATTTGTATTTGCGTTCTATTTCATTGAGACTTGATTGAATTGACAGTAATTTATGTGTTTTATACCCATTTTAGAAACTGGTTTAAGATAGTATTCGTGAGTTATTTTGTGATGCCTGCTATTTGGACGCTTTAATCGCTGCTCCATTTTCTCACTAGCATGCTTAATACCTTTGTAGATCCGTACGTCAGACTTCTACTTGATGCTATGAAACACTCGGGTTGGTAAGTCAATCTTCTTTTAAAAAGTCACTGTATATTCTAGGACCCCACCCCCACCCCCAACTAATAGCAGTGCTATTGTATGTGGGATTTCTCCATCAACAGTGGTGGGCTGCGTGCTCTCCACATGGCCTTGTTCACTCTGGCTGTCTTTTGTCCCAGCCCAGTCTCTGGCTCTGCTGTTCACTTTGAATCTTAGTAAAGGTGACAGTCTATCTTGTAAGCAGTTACCAAACTTGGCCTCTCCATTCCTCCACCCTCGGGCGTTGTGGTGAAGAAACCTTACTTGGACTAGTTAGTAGCTTCCAGACGTTAACTCAGAGAGGAAGTAACTTCTGATATCTGCTTCTTACCCCTCTGGCCCAAGAGTGGAACTCTCATATTTCCAGTGTGGTCCTAGTCAGGTGACCAGTTCCTTGCTGGATCCTGATGGAATCTGAGGTAGTATGGACTCTGAAGAGACAATCTCCTTTAGTCTAGAGATGAGACAGCTGAGTCCTCACCGAGTTACATGGTGGTGAGAGGGCTATACCGAGCTGTCCCGGGTGTCCTGGCAGGGGCTGCTCATGTCTCTGTGCTTTCCAGTGCTGTGAACAGAGAGAGACACTTTTCCTGTGAAGTCTGTGACGGAAGCGTCAGTGGAGGCTTTGATGCGTCTACGTCTCAGGTGCGTTTCTTTGCTGAGTTGTTCTCTTCCCCTTCCTCCCTTCCGATCTGCGCTGGGCACTTTTCACACGCCACGCATCCTATCTGGCCGTCTTTGTGTAGCACTTTTAAAGCGAGATCGGTCGTGGTCCTTGCTCTTAAGGGGTGCTGCTCTTCCAAAGGAGACGAGACACGGACTCGAACGGTGAGAAGTTTGAGGCAGGTTGGAGTGTTGTGCCGTGGTAACTTTCTGTTGCTGTAACAGGCAGTTGAGAGATTGAACTTATGTGGAGGCAAGAATTACTGTGGCTCATGGCTTCAGTCTGTGGTCACGTGATCCCCATTGCCTTTGTGGTGTGTGTCACAGGGGAACTATATATACTGACTGCAGTGTCACCCCCCCCCATATGCAATAATTAACTTCCTTCTACTGGGCCCCACTTAGTAGTGCCACAGGCTAACTGCTCCTTTGGGGCCGGAGGGGTTCTGAACACTGACTGCTTTCCCACAGGACGAGGTTCAGTTCTCAGCACCCACATGACAGTTCAGAACCACCAGAAAATCCAACACCCGCTTCTGGCCCCTGAATTAGAGTATGAGGTGGCAGGTGGATTGGGTGCCCTGACGAAGGTAGTTGAGGGTGGTGTACATAACTTTCCAGTTTGAATATATAGTTGACATTTAACCCCACTTAACTGCTTTCTGCTGGATAATTTTAATGAGTATTTGGTTATTCATAACTCTTGGCAATAATTATGGGTGAGCACTGTGGATTTTATAGTGAGACTTGAGTTGGAATCCTAGTCTGTCTGCTTACTCGCCTTGGGCTTGGGCAAGTTACATTTTCTTACTCTCAGAGTTTCCTCTCTGGTAGGTTGCTATCACAAGATTGACAACTCTCTATGGATCTTGATAAGGTTACCCACTCCTCTGACTTGGTAGAGGCCTTACCTAGCCTCCACACGGGTCTAACATGGACCTTACATGGGTCTTACATGGACCTTACTCGGGTCTTACATGGACCTTATACAGGTCTTACATGGACCTTACATGGGTCTTATATGGACCTTACATGGGTCTTACATGGACCTTACATGGGTCTTACATGGACCCCTGAACTCAGCCCCTAACACTCCATAATCCCTGCTTGGTGGCACATGTCTATGATCCCGGCACTCAGGTGGTAGAGCCTGAGGATCAGAAGTTCAAGGCCACCCTCAGCTACATAGAGAGTTTGAGGCCAGCTGGACTAGAGATCCTGTCTCAGGAAAAGAAACTAGAGTGAATATTTTGAACTCTCAACTCTGGGCAGTGTTAAACATAGTCATGCACTAGTCCGTCCTTTCTGAAATTGCAATTTTTATTATGAAGCCTTCCATTTACCCAGGGAATTACACTTTCAGTAACAGGGGAGCCTCTGTGTGTAGCTGCCACCCAGATCTGAGTAGTCCAGGGCTCTCAGTACTTCAGATAACTGTGGTTGCTCTCAGGACTTCAGATAACCGTGTGGTCATCTTGAATCACACCCTTACCCCTCTGTGGATGTTGTTCTTGCTTCTCTGAGTGCTTTTCCCACCCACACGCGCGTGTGTATCGTGTAGACGCCTTTTGCTACTCTGAGTTACCTGGACTGTGTTGTGAACACAATGTGTGAACACATTCTTTGTGGTTCTGTGAAATATAAAATCCTGCAGGAAGTGGTCCCCGTAAGTCAGTTGCCTGGCTCATCATGGTGAGTTTTTTCCATGCTACCGTGTGCACACCCTCTCTGGTTTACTTAACTTCACTTGTATGCATTCCACTGTTTGCATCCGAGCTCACCCTATCTGATACTGTTTCTGACCTTGGTATTGTGTGAGGTAATGCTGCAGATATTCTTGAACCTTCCCTCCTGGTGATATTTGCAAATGTCTTCATGATACAAGTCTGAGTAGAATCGCAGGGTCTTTGCATGCACGGAACAGTGGCTTAGAACCACAGGATGTTAGCGTGCATAGAACTTAGACACACAGGGTCTAAGACACTTTCTTGTTAAATACAGGGGTGTGTATACTGCAGGGCCCATGAACTACATTTTTAAAAAAAATTTTAAGATATATGTATTTATGTAGGATCAGGGTTAGGGTCATGGTCACGGTTAGGCTCTGGGTTAGGGTTAGAGGGGTTAGGGGTAGGGTCATGGTTAGGCTTAGGGCTTCTATCTAGTTTCTCTGAATGCATCTTTGGTCACTTCTCACTCATTCCTTTGGCTGTACTTTTAAGGGTAAACACAAAAGCATGCCCCTGCTTCAGCGTTCTCCTGGGAGGTTTCTCGATGCTGCAGAGTACACCAGGTCTATGTGGTGCGGCCTCAGCAGAGTCACCAGCCTGGCTCAGGCCTTCAGACCCCCTCGGCTTCTGCTCTTGGTCCAGCTCTCAGCTTCTCGTGCGTTCTCTTCCTCCGTCTCCTCTGCACATCTGGTCCTGTTCCCCTTTCCTTTGTTTACGTAGGGTCCGCTCTCTATTCTTAAGATAAATTTTTAATTTTTGATTTAAATAATTTTTTTTTGAGATTAGAGTCTCATTACATATTTTCCCTTTCCTCCCCCCCCCCCAGACCCTTTTATATGCTTCCCTCCCCTGTTATCTTTCAAATTTGATTTTTCCTTTTTATCTGCATGGTTGCTTTGATAGTGTGTCTGTGATCCATGTGTCTGTTGACCACAGAAGCCAGAAGAGGGCATCAGATCCCTTGGGACTGTAGTTACAGATTGTTGTGAGCTGCCATGTGAGTGCTGGAATTAACCTGGGGTCTTCTGGAGAACAGCCAGTGCCCTCAACCATTGAGCCAACTCTCCAGCCCTATTTGCTTATTTCTGAGACAGATTCTGTACCTCAGGCTGGCCTGAACTCAACGTAGAGTTGAGGATGACTATGAAACTCTGATTCTCCTGCTTCTACCTCCCCAGTGTGCCATGCCTGGCTGGAACAATTCTGGGAGACCGAACCCAGGGCTTGGACATTTCTGCTACAGAGAAGCCTGTGCTCTCCAGATCAGGCCTGGTGTTCCTGTACTTGCTCAGGACCACCACTGCATGTGTTAATAACCTTAATCACTTTGATGAATATGTATTAATTTCTCCATTAGTAGATTGTCAGTCGATTATTAGGTGTTAATGAATATTAGTCGAGTAACTTAATGTTGAATGGGTGTATATAAAGGGTCTGTACCTACCGGGTGTCAGGCATAAGGCAACTGTCATGATTAGGATCCTCATGTCTGCCTCGTCCTCGTGGGGTCCTGTGTAGCACGCCACTGGCCTTTGCTCTCCTTTCTGACATCTTGGGCATGGGGGTGGGGAGGGAGGGGTTTCCTGGGAACTTTGCCTCATTTTAGTTGGAGGGAACTGATGCTTCCACACTGTTTGCTCTGACACTTTCGGAGAAGCACTTTGCAAAGTCCCGGTTCTCCTTCTTATGGCTGAGGGGACTGAGGCACAGAGAGGCTAAGAAACTTGCTTGGGGACCTGGAGAGATGACTTCAGGACACTTAGTCCTCTTTCAGGGGACCAGAGTTTACATCTCAGCATGCCTGTTGTGTGGTTCATGCTTGCCAGTAACCTCGGCTCTGGGTTACAGCTCTGGAGCCTCTTCTGGTCCCTGTGGCTACCCACACTCATCTGTGTTTCTCCCTAACAGTTGAGAAAAAAAAAATGGATGGAAAACTGCCAGCTTGCTAAGTTAACAGGGCCCCAAACTGTGCTTTAAATATGTCTGTTTCTCCCCAAAGCCGGTCCTTAGAACTACAGTGCTACGGCATCTGAGGCAAACCGGTGTGGTCAGCTCAGGGAGTGTGATCATGTTCTTAACGGGGCTGCAGGCGTGGCCACCAGAAGTGGGACTTGAGGGAATGTGAGGGAGAAGCTTGAGTGGAGTCTTCCAGCGGGTGGCCATGCACGAGAGAAGAACGGCTGGTTTTAGAAATGAGCAAACTTCTCTTACTTTGGTGTTTCCTAGATTGTTTTGTGTGAGAATAATATCCGGAATCAGGCGCACATGGGCAGGGTCGTCACCCACGAGCTCATCCACGCATTTGACCATTGCCGGGCTCACGTCCAGTGGTTCACCAACATCAGACATCTGGCGTGCTCCGAGGTGAGTTTAGACATTTATTTTTCCCAGAACACTTGAGCTTTTTATTCAGATGCAACGTGTTTAAACATATTCCTTCCCTTGCACTTGTGACTTTAGCGTAGTCTCTTTGTAGAATTGCTATAAATGTCATCTTCAAGGAGCAATAGTAGTATTGACTCATTTAAATCATAATAAATCATAGTAAATACTTTCCCTGGGGTACACTTGAGAGCTAAATGCAAGGCTTGTATGGTGTTTTTTTTTTTTAATAAATGATTAACTGTTACTGTTTTGGGGTTTGAACCCAGGACCTTATGCTTGTCAGACACTGCTAACAGTACTGCATTCCCAGCCTTGGATTTGCTTTTGCAAAACTGGAGTAGAGCTGAGAGCCTAGTGCATGCTGGGTAGACTATCCACCTCTGTTCCATCCCCAGCCCCTCTGATTCTCCTTCACTCTCCACGACAGCCCGTGGAGGACGACAGTTATCTTTGTCTTCCGTATGTACAAAGTGAAACTCTAGTTTGGATTCTACAGTTACTTGTAGATCTTGGACTACCAGGCTTCTTAACTCGGCTGGTTGTTTTATACTCAAAGTCTTTGTTTGCCCTGTAGTAAAACATTTAGCCTCAGGAGCACAGTATAAAAAAGGTATTTATCATTAATGATTCTGGGTTGCTCTCAGAAGTCTGCATACTCCTAGCGGGACATTATGTAGTTAGTTCTTGATTTTCATTACTTGAGGAGCACATTATAATGGGTGATTGAGGAGTTAGCAAGTCTCAGGCATGTAGTTTACAATGTAGACTGTTTTCTCCTTCCCTTGACGTCAGGAGGTGCGTCCCACTGCGTCTAACTAAAACTCACCGTTTGGAGAGTAGGCTAAGCCTGACGTTTTAAATAGGCCTCTCTCCAGCGCTATCAGCTATGACCAGTGACAGTGTTAGTCAGTGCTCCGAGCGCCACAGAGGAGTGCACCTGTGTTCACGTGGAGCAACAAGGAGCAGAGCATTCTCTTGTCGGTGAATTACGAAAATGTGGCTTAAGGCTGTGCCATGTATGGGAGACAGTTCCAGAACTTTAAAAAAAAAAAAAAAAAACCTATTAACATCATAAATCAGATCTGGGCTGACTTCTGAGCTTTGTATGAGGTAATATCTTATTCACAGTCAGGGGCCTGAGGAGGCTCGTGGCTGAGGCTTAAGGTCTGAGAGCACCTGAGGTTTGGGCTGTGGCCAGGGTCACATGGTAGTTTCTTTGGAAGGATGTTTTCTTGAAGTCTTTTGGTAACGTCTAGAAGTGTCTGTATCCCCTAGAGATCATGACGTTTAACCAGGAGGTTCAACTCTGACCCTTTGTTCCAGAAGAAATTACTGCTGCTCTCAAGGCTCCAGGTGAAGTTTAGAAAATCCCCCTGTCCCCAGTGCCCCTAGTTTTCGTAGCACACTCTTGGGATTGTGCCCTTGCTAACAGATGCTTAAAAAAAAATTATCTAGAAGAAAGTGTCAGATAGACTTGGAGTCCCAGAAATACATGGTGATTTTCTATTCTTTCCCAGTTTTAAACGTTGGCTGGTGTGGAGAGACAGAGAGCCCCTTTGCTTCTCACTTGCGCTCTGTGTTTGTGACAGATTCGAGCCGCAAGCCTCAGTGGGGACTGCTCACTTGTGAACGAACTCCTCAGGCTGCACTTTGGATTAAAGCAACACCATCAGGTAAAAACGCCCCTGGAGTCACCCACCCCAAGAGTGTTGCGAGCAGGAGAAGGAAGTACACTCAGTATCAACAACTACCCACAGGAAGAGAAGACCAACGACGTACTGTCCATGTTGATGGAGATTAGTTCTGCTTCATAGTCATGGTCAGCCGTGTGGCTGCCTGAGAAGAGAGCCCTGCCCTTGGCTTTGTGTGTGTGTGAGAGTGCGCTGCATTCATGCATGGTGCCTGTGCAGGTCAGAAGAGTGCATCCAATCTCCCAGGAAGCAGAGTTACACATGGCTGTGAGCTTCCATGTGGGAGCTGGGAACCAAACCTGGGTCCTCTGCAAGAACAGTGGGTGCCCTTGACTGCTGAGCCATCTCTCCAGCTCCAACTCAGGAATGCATTTAAATGGGGAAAGATAGAAAATCCAAGAGAAATCATAGCCTGCCTTCCTTATGTCCTAATAGTCCTGTGGTTTTATATAACACACACACACACACACACACACACACACACACACACACACTGGACCCCTTGTCAACTTGACACACAATACTTTAAGACATAACCTTTCCATTTTTTTGGGTTCATCCCCAAGATCTCAGATTAATGAATATCCCAAAAAGACAACATATTACACACATTAAAAGTTGCACAGTCTTTACCAATTCAAATACTTTAAAAGTTCGGTCTTTGGTTGGACAGTGGCAGCTACACCTTTAATTCCAGCACTCAAGAAGTAGAAGCAGGCAGATCTCTGAGTTTGAGGCCAGCTTGGACTACAGAGTGAGTTCCAGGACAGCCAGGGCTATACAGGGAAACCCTGTCTTAAAAAAGAAAACCAAAAAAGTTTAGTTTGTGTAAAAGTTTAGTCTCTTTTAAAAATTCAGCCTTCCAACTGTGGGCTCCAACAAAATTAAAAAAACAAACAAACAAACAAAAAAATAAAACAAAAAAAAAAACTTTGTAAAGTTTTAAAGGAAAGAAACAGCACAGTCACAATCTGAAAAAAATCAAAACAAAACCCCAACAGTGTAAATAACTTAACATCCAATGTCTGGGACTCAGTCAAGATCTTCTGGCCTCCTCCAAAGGGCCCGAGTCATGTCTCCAGCCCTGTTCTGTGCAGCACACAGCTTGTCTTCTAGGCTCTGGCTGGCTCCACTCCACTGCTGGCATCTCTGAAATGCTGGGTCTTCTACTGCACCTGAGATACACTTTCACAGTAACCCCCTTGGGCTATCTTCATGGTTCAGAGTCTCAACTCAGTCCTGGGGATTCCACTGCCACTGAGACTTCATCTTCACAAGTCACCTCTCCTGGCCTCTCACAGTGCCAAGCCTCAGCTGCTCTTCATAACCCCTTCATGCTTTCAGGACCACCTGGGTGACTCTTACACATGACCAAGTCTGGCTGCCAGCACGAGATACAACATTGGCCACCTCTGCACACAGCTGACTCTGAGGAAACACTTTCCAGAAGATTTCGCCTCAGTGGTTCTGGTCTCTTGTTAATCACAGCTGACCAGAACCACAGACCTTTTTTTTTGTTTTTTGTTTTTTGTTTTTTGTTTTTTGAGACAGGGTTTCTCTGTGTAGCCCTGGCTGTCCTGGAACTCACTCTGTAGACCAGGCTGTCCTCGAACTCAGAAATCCACCTGCCTCTGCCTCCCAAGTGCTGGGATTAAAGGCGTGCGCCACCACCGCCCGGCAGAACCACAGACTCTTAAAATAGCAATGGTCCTGATAGTCTTTAAACTTCCCTCTGAGGTGTCACAGGCCAGGCCTCCCTCCATCTTCTGCACAGCTTTCAACATTGTTAACTTTCAGACTCCTACAGAACATTCCACTGAGTCCTCAACACTCAATGGCTTTTCTAGCCCAAAGTTCCAGAGTCTTCCACAGCCCTCCCCATAACAACATGGTCAGGTCAGTTACAGTGATACCCCGCTATTCTGGTATGAATTTGTTTGAGTTTGGATAGCTATTGATATGATGAAATACCATGCCCAAAAGCCAAGTTGGGGAGGAAAGGGTTTATTTGGCTTACACTTTCATATCTGTCGTCCATCACTGAAGGAAGTCAGGACAGATAGCCTGGAGGCAGGAGCTGATGCAGAGGCTTTTTGAGACAGGGTTTCTCTGTGTAGCCCTGGCTGTCCTGGAACTCGCTCTGTAGACCAGGCTGGCCTCGAACTCACAGAGATCCATCTGCCTCTGGCAAGGAGGAGTCAATACCAATTGTGGTCTGCCGTTGAGTCTTCTGAAGCTTTGACATCTGTATTTTTGGGGGAGTGGAACCAGCTTGAGTGACGAGGTGGGGGGTAAAACTAGGAAAACAGAATATTGTGATTATCATCAAAACTGCTGTTTATTTTCTATTTGTTCCTTTTTTGCCACTAGGTCTCTGTCGATGGTTTCCTTCTCCTGGGCCAGGCTTATCCTGTCCCAGCCTCAAGTTGGTGGGAATAGAGGAGAGTCTCCATACAGGCCTTTACTTTTACTTTTGAGTCAGTCTTGATGTGTAGCTAGGCTGGCCTGAAATTGGTCCTCATGCCTCCTGACATTAGGTTTATAGGCTTGGGTCACCATGGCTGCTTTTGATAATCTTTAATGGACAGTTCACATACCATTCCTTTGAATTTTAGTTTGGAGAAGAGATGATATTCTTTTGATTATTATCTTAGGGTTTTACTGCTGTGAACAGACACCATGACCAAGGCAAGTCTTATAAAAGACAACATTTAATTGGGGCTGGCTCACAGATTGAGAAGTTCAGTCCATTATCATCAAGGCAGGAACATGGCAGCGTCCAGGCAGGTGTAGGGCTGGAGGAGCTGAGAGGTCCACCTCTTGTTCCAAAGGCAGCTGGGATGACGGTATTAAAGCCCATGGCCACAGTGACACACTTCCTCCAACAAGGCCGCAATGCCAAATAGTACCACCACTCCCTGGGCCAAGCCTATTCCAACCACCACAGTTATCTTTAATGGATAAAATTCTTTTGAATTTTAGTTTGGAGAAGAGAGAAATAACTAAAAGCAGTGGACTTTTATTATTTTAAAGGCATTGGAATGGCAGGGCCTTACATTTCTTAAAACATGGACATTTTAGGATCAACAGATTCAAGATACTACAGAAGTTATCCTCATAGCAAAACTGAGACCTATGAAAGATTGTGTTTAATTTTTCTTTCTGCCTAAAAACAGAGGCACCTTTTAAGTTTGGGTGTCTGTGTGAATGGTTTCCTGTTGCCTCAGGATAAACAGTAAAAAGTTAATCTATGAGCAGTCAGCTGAAAAGTTATGAAAGAGGCGTGGAAGTGAAGTATATTTTATTTTTAGTTACATATATGTGTGACTGTGTGTGCATGTGAGTGTAGGTGCCTTTGGAGACCAGAAGAGGGCATCAGATCCCCAGAGCTGGAGTTACAGGTGTTTGTGAGCTGCCCACCATGGCTGTTGGGGATTAAACTCAGGTCCTTTGGAGCAGTGGGCAGCTCTCTTAACCACCGAGCCATCTCTCCAGCCCCTTGAAATGTGTTTTAAATTTAATTAAGCAAGATCAATCAGAACCTTGTCTCAGACGTTTTTTGTGATTTTGCAAAGTGGGAATTCATGTGTAGTAGACACTGCCTGGTGCGTCAGAGGATGGCATTGGTTATATCCTGAGAAAATAAGAAACGGAGGTCTTATTTATGTCTAAATAGGTTTAGAGTGAACCGACATGTTCCATGGTTAGAGAATTATATTTGTTAATTTTATTTTAATTTTTTAGAATGGCAGATATTAATAAAAGAACAGGAGGAGAAGTGAATCTTTATAACGTATTTTATATGCCTTAGTGTTTTGATGGCATGTCTGTCTGTGTGAAGGTGTCAGATTCCCTGGGACTGGAGTTACAGACAGTTGTGTGCTACCATGTCGGTGCTGGGAATTGAACCGGGGTCTTCTGGTAGAGGAGCTTCTATCAGATGAGCCATCTCCCCAGCCCTGAAGCCATTAATCTTAATTTAGTTTTGGTAACATGTGATGATATCTGTGATTAAATTTCACACCAAGTTACAACCATGTGCTTTCCGTCTCCGTAGACTTGCGTGCGGGACAGAGCTGTTCTCTCTATCCTGGCTGTCAGGAACATCAGCAGAGAAGAGGCCCAGAAGGCCGTGGACGAAGTCTTCCAGTCCTGTTTCAGTGACCGCGAGCCCTTCGGCAGGATCCCACATAACAAGACGTACGCCAGATACGCTCACAGGGACTTTCAGAACCGCGATCGCTACTACTCGAACATATGACGCCGGTGGCCGTCTGTCAGGACCGGGAGGGACCTGCGGTTCTCCGGCACAGAATGAATAACATGTAAACCGATCAGTTAGGTTCTACCATAAAATGCAGAACGTGCTGATTTTAGCGTAACAAAGAAATAAACGTGGCAGAGAGGAACCCTTTAAACTGCAAGGCAGAAATGGGGTCTTTGTAGCTGATCATTTAGTAAAAAATGGTAAATAAATTACATTTTTTTGTATTTTCTACAGTATGCTTATTTCTGGTACTTTTGTTCTCTTACGAGATTATTTTAAAATTTGGTGGTGACATCTGTGAAACAGGCACTTGTGTGATGGTGGGTGGTTGAAGTTAGTATTTACAGACAACGAAACAGTCAGGTCGTAGGACATTTGTTGAGATTTTGTCAGGGTCAAAATGTAAAGAATGAAAGTCGGGAGTAATTCACTCAAGGTCAAGGTCACTCAAGGTCAAGGTCATTCTCTCTGTCCTTTGTGTATGTATGGGGAATTTATGACTGAATTTCCTGGGGATAGTTCAATACTTATTTATTTTTCTTTTAGGTTTTACTTGTTTCTATCTTATGTATATACATGTTTTTCTGCCTGTATATGTGTCTGTGTATTGTGTGTTTGCCTGGTTACTGGACGGCCAGAACCAGACCTTGGATCTGTTAGACCTGGAGTCAGAGATGGTATGAGCCACTGTGTGGGTGCTGGGATTCTATTCAGGTCCTTTGAAAGAGCAGCCAGTGCTCTAAACTGCTGAGCCAGCTCTCCAGTCCCTATTAGTAAATTCTTTTAAACCTAAGATACTGCATTCAACCTATACAATTTAGTTTAATTTTTACGAGGCAAATCATAGTCAGCTGTGGTGGACAGTCTGAAACAGCCCCATATCCCACACCTGGGATTAAAATGAAAATGTATTTTTATAATCTATGTTGTTTCAAATAAACCAAAATTCTCACTATAACTCCCACTTCAATTAAGGTAATTGAGGCATGTCCAGAGATCTCTCTCCCAGGTGATTCTAGGTTTTGACAGGTTGGCAGCAAACACTGGGCTTGCTTCTGTAATAGAAGCCTCTGCAGAGCTGCCTGGGGGTTGTACAAAAAAATACCTCAAGCCCTCCAGTGATGCAAGGATCTTCGAGCAACTCGCATTTTCCAAAGACTGTACTACCTTATACTGTTAGCCTGTGTCCCGGGCCCTCAGTCTCAACAGACAGATGTGGCACAGCAAAGCCACACCCAAACCGTGGCACCAATGCCTGCAATGTGGCTGGTTTGGAGCAAGAGTTAAATTTTATTTAATTTTAATACCTGTTTATTAGGGGGTGGAGAGATGCCTCAGCCTCAGCGGTTAAGGGCACACTGGCTGCTTTTCCAGAGGTCCTGAGTTCAATTCCCAGCAACCACATCGTGGCTCCATCTGTAGTGAGACATGATGTCCTCTTCTGGCATGCAGATGTACACACCGATAGAGAACTCATATATGTAAAAAGAAATAAATTACAAAGTATGTTTCTTAGCCACACTGGGTGGCGGGGGTCGTAGTCATCCTATTTGGCATCTAGAAGCCAGTCTTGGAATTACAGACGGCGCTCAATCAGTTTACTGCTAATAGGTGAAATGAAAGAACAAAGAGATAATGGGTGTAACAGGAAAGGAAGAGTGTTAAGACTACACACGGGTGAATAACAGCATCTGACGGTGTGTCTGAGGGGGAAGAGTTGGAAGGAAGATGGTTGTAGAGGCCCAAAATGAGTGACATTCCAAGAAGAGAGGCAAAGGTTGATTGCATTAATCACTGCTGCATTCAGTTGCAACTGAATTCATGCATTCAGATGACAACTGAAAATAGGCCTTTGACATTCACCCTTGCCTGTTTGCTCTGAGAAAGCCTTGTGACTTGGAGGTGACCGGCTGAGGCACAACTCGGGGGGTCAGGTGGGATGCAGCGGGTAGGGGATAGGGGCGGACACTGAGTCCAGTTTCTCCTTTCTTTTTTTTTTTTAAAAGTTCTTTTTTAAGTTGGATATTATATTTCATTTCAGATTTTAATCCCCTTACCCCATTCCCCACCCACCCAGCAACCCCTTATCCCATCCCTCCTCCTCATGCTTCTGTGAGGATGTGCCCTCACCTACCCCTCCACTCCCACCTCCCTACCCTCGAATTCCTCCTCCCCCCCCCTCCCGTGTCCAGCCTTCATAGGACCAAGGATCTCCTTCCCACCTATGCCTGACAAGGCCATCCTCCCCTACATATACAGCTGGTTATGAGTCCCTCCCTATGTGTTCCCAGGCTGGTGGTTTAGACCCT
This sequence comes from Arvicanthis niloticus, assembly GCF_011762505.2. Taxonomy (NCBI): domain Eukaryota; kingdom Metazoa; phylum Chordata; class Mammalia; order Rodentia; family Muridae; genus Arvicanthis; species Arvicanthis niloticus. The sequence continues at coordinate 48,289,626 of NC_133429.1, read as the reverse complement.
GGGGAGCTCTGGTTGGTTGGTATTGTTGCTTTCCTCATGGGGCCACAAACCTTTTCAGCTCTTTCAGTCTTCTCTCTAACTCCTCCCTTGGGAACCCCTTGATCAGATCAATGGTTAGCTGTGAGCATCTGCCTCTGAATGTGTTAGACTCTGGCAAACCTCTAAGGAGACAGCTATATCAGGCTCCTGTCAGCATGCACTTCCTGACATTCACATCAGCGTCTGCCTTTGATGACTGCACATGGGATGGATACACAGTGGAATGGTCTCCATATGGCCCCTCCTTCAGTTTCTGTCCCACACTTTGTCTCCATATTTGCTTCCTTGAGTATTTTGTTACTCCTTCTAAGAAGGACCTAGGCATCCACACTTGGTCTTCCTTCTTCATGAGCTTCATGTGGTCTGTGAGTTGAATCTTGGCTATTCAAGCTTTTGGGCTAATATCCACTTATCAGTGAGTAAATACCATGTGTGTTCTTTTGTGATTGGGTTAACTGACTCCTCGGGATTATTTTCTAGTTCCATCCATTTACCTAAGAATTTCTCGAATTCATAATTTTTAATAGCTGAGTAATATTCCATTGTATAAATATACCACATTTTTTCCATTTCTCTGTTGAAGGACATCTGGGTTCTTTCCAGCTTCTGGCTATTATAAATAAGGCTGCTATGAACATAGTGGAACATATGTCCTTGTTATATGTTGGAGCATCTTCTGGGTATATGCCCAGGAGTGGTATAGCTGGGTCCTCAGGTAATGCTATGTCCAGTTTTCTGGGGAACTGCCAGACTGATATCCAAAGTAGTTGTACCAGCTTGCAAATCCCACCAACAATGGAGGAGTGTTCCTCTTTCTCCACATCCTCGCCAGCATCTACTATCACCTGAGTTTTTGATCTTAGCCATTCTGACTGGTGTGCAGTTTCTCCTTTCACAATATCAATTCTTATGAGTAATTCTGGGGACTTGAAGTGTGATGTGATGTGTGTGCCACTTTTGGAAACCCACTCCTTTGAAATGTCAGAAGCTTCACGACGCTTACGTCCTTATTAAAACGTTAACGCGTGAGTCAAATTGATGGGTTTTGAACCTGAAAGATCAAATAGTTCATTTAATCGTATTAACCAAATTGGTTTTAAACCAGAGGAATTATTTGCCGTGCTTAAGAAGTCATTATTCTCCAACCGAGTGGATAAATGGGTCACCTTGGGATTTGCAGCTGGAGTTTTCCTTTATAAGAGTGCATCGGGAACTGAGTCATTTGTCCCAAAGAGACTCAGCAAAGGTTCACCAGACCCGTCCTGATTAATTTCTCAAAGCCACACGAGATCTGCCAATTATGCTTTCCAGGGTTGATTTGATCGGCCTCACACCGTTGCACAGTCTACAGAAGTTGCTCCTTGGAGCTCTGGCTGATCAAGATGGTTAAGAATTGCCTGGTGGAAATGGGAACCGACTTCTTCTTCTTCTTTTTTTTTAAAGCCCTGCTTGCTCCAGGCCCCGCTCTCTTGGGCCCAAAGGTTTATTATTTATTTATTATATGTTATTATATGTAAGCACAGCGTAGCTGTCTTCAGACACCCATAAGAGGGCATCAGATCTCATTGCAGATGATTGTAAGCCACCATGTGGTTGCTGGGACTTGAACTCATGACCTCTGGAAGAACAGTCAGTGCTCTTAACCGCTGAACCATCTCACCAGCCTGGGTTCTAATACAACTTAGGCTTCTGTGGTTTAGATGGCCGAGATCTTTGAGATGCTCAGTGTAGAATTATGTCACCCAAATTCTGTCGACATTTCTGAAGGTGCTAAGTCTTTTTCTGCTGGTGGAAGGCAGACTGACAGAAGACATGAAAGCAACTGAAGACAGCGCAGAGAACCCCCAAAGAACTATCAAAAGTTTTTTTTTTTGTCTGTCTTTTTCTTCCCATCTCGATCCTTCCAGTTTCTACAGCTGCTATGACATTACGACAGTAACGTAGCTGTGATCTGGCATTTCAGTACACACAGATGTTGTATTACTCCAGATTATAGCAAATTACCTTTTTTTTTTTTCTTTTGGCCTCCTGGGCTCTTGCTGTCTAAGTGGAACTCTTGGCCCTTAGAGCGTTAACATCAGCTGGCAGCTGGTTAGAAACACTAACGCTACTAAGTCAATGTGCTTCCATTCACACACAGACAGCAAAGTACTCCTTGAAGGACCTTGGCAGCCCCAAGGGAGTGGATTCCTTTCCTGCCTGCAAAAACCACCCCCATCCCCACCCCACCACTCACTTTAGAGCACAGAATTCTTTGAGCTTCTGGAGTCAGGAATCTTATGTAAAGACTGGTCAACAGATGGAGTTTCAAGGCTCCCACACGAGATTCAGGGGATTTCAGGATGGAGGGTTCTGCATCTTGAGGGCCTTCCTCCTTCCAAATGCACCACCACTTTTTTTTTTTTCATATGGGTTTTGTACAGTATCTTTGCCGGATAAAGAAACTAGAGAGTTCTTGTCATTCCTCCATTGTGTGACTTTAAGTACAAGTTTCGTAAACTGCAGTCCCGTGTCCGGCTGATTCTCCTTATTCAGTTTTTTTACTCTTAGATCCGATGTTAAAGATGTGAGGGGGTAAACAGAAGACAAAGGGAGAGACGCTTTGTTTTTATTCTTTATTAAGATGAGCTAACTGCTCTGATTAGCACAAAACAATTTTAATTGTGAAGTTCAGAGGTCACAGGAAAATGGAAGTAAGCTTATTGGACAGAACAGAGACAAACCAGTAAAACAGGAATTTTGGATAAACAGTGGATACCCTTTTTATTCAATGACTTAGTGTTTTATCAGACAGAGAGGATTTACTCTATTGCAGGCTGGCCTTGAACTGCACTGTGTAGCCTGCGTTGTTCTCAAGGTTGGAATCCTACTGCCTCATAGTCTCAAGTAGCTGGACATGTGACGCTGGACCTGGCTTAGCTTGTTATTATTACTTTTTAAAGGCAGGTCTCTCCATGTAGCCCTGGCTATCCTGGAACTCCTTTTGTAGACCAAGTTTGTCTTGAATTCACAGAGATCCACCTGCCCCTGTCTCCTGAGTGCTGGGATTAAAGGTGTGTGCAACCAGGCCTGGCAACTTTGCATTCTTTTTTATTTTTAAAAAAGATGTATTTATTTACTTCATGTATGTGAGTAAACTGTTGCTGTCTTCAGACACACCAGAAGAGGGCATCGGATCCCATTACAGATGGTTGTGAGCCACCATGTGGTTGCTGGGACTTGAACTCATGACCTCTGGAAGAGCAGTCAGTGCTCTTAACCTCTGAGCCATCTCTCTAGCCCTTCCTCTTTTTCTTTTTTCTTTCTTTGGTTTTTTTTTTTAAGATTTATTTATTTCTTCTATGTTATGTGCTGTGCTGGCTAGTCTTATGTCAACTTGACACAAGCTAGAGTTATCTGAAAGGAGGGATCTCAATTGAGAATGTACCTCCATAAGATCTGGCTGTCGGGTATTTTCTTAACTAGTAATTTATGGAGAAGGGCCCATTGTGAGTAGGGTCATCGCTGGGCTGGTGGTCCTGGGTTCTACAAGAAATCAGGCTGAGCAAGCCATGATGAGCACAGAAGAAAGCAGCAGCCCTCCATGGCCTCTGCTTCAGCTCCTGCCTCCAGGTTCCTGCCCTGCTTGAGTTCTTGTCCTGACTTCCTTCAGTGATGAATAGTGATATAGAAATAGAAGCCAAATGAACCCTTTCCTCCCCAACCTGCTCTTTGGTCATGGTGTTTCACCACAACAACAGAAACCCGAAGACGTGTATTAGCATTTGCAGTATGCATGTATACACACAGTATTCACCCACTGCCGACAGAGGCCATCCGATCTCCCTGGAACTAGAGCTGCAGACAGCTGTGAGCCTCCTTGAGAGCACTGGGAAGTGAGCCTGGGTCCTCTGCAAGAGCAGCAAGTGCTCTAAACGGCTGAGCCACCTCTCTAGCCCCAACTATCTATTTTTAATAAGAAGTTGTACTTATTGTAACAAGGCCCGACAGAGACACATGGGCCATGTTTATAAATATTAAATCTGGAAATCTTGAGAAACAAGCCGTAAAAAAATGAAGACTAAAAAGTCTATATAATGAATAAAATTTGAACCTCTATGATGTGCTATCAGGATACTCACATAAAATACCTTTTAATGGCACATTTTATTTATTTTAAAGAGGCAGGATCACTGTCATGCATGACCACAGCCACACCCGAAAGTCAGAAGCGTCTCAGGCACCATCCTTTCTCCATCTCCCAAGCTGCTAGGATTATAGGCATGTGCCACTACACCCAATCAGGACATTATATCATTTAAGGAATAGTATATACTACCATGATCTTAGCCCAGCAAGAAATCTCTGAGTACTTTTGCCGACGAAATCTCTCTGAGATGAGGGTGAAACGCAAAGTAAGTTTATGCATACAGATTTCCTTTCGCTTTGTGCAAACCAAACCAAAGCAACAACATTCCCCAGTATTAAAGAGGAAAAGAAGAGAACTGGACCGCGTGGAGAGTGAGCTGTTGGAAGCGCTTTCCAGCAGCAGAGGGCGCTCGCGCACCACCGATGAGCTTCCAGTCACGCCCGACCCGGTCATTTTCGCAATACTCTGTGCATCTCAGGTTTTATTTAAATATTTATTTGAATCAACTTTGGCATGCGGCGGTGCAAGAACAGATTAGAAATTAAATGCAGGTCCAGTGCACTCTCCAGCGTCTGCATTTCCCTAAATGATAAATTGCTTTATTGCTTTATGCCTAAGCTCTTTGATTTAGGAAGTCCTTCAGCTTTTTTTTTTTTTTTTTTGCATCTGGAAGTCGTGTGTTTCCTGTTTGTGCTTAGATCCCGGCGTTTTTCTCGAATCCTCCACTGTGTGAGAGAGGCAGAGGTGGGTGGGGATTTATCAAGGTAAGAAAAAACGAAAGTCCCAGACAATTGCCCTCTGGACTGACTTGGCTCAGAACCACAGCAGGAGTCAAATGTGACAGTTCTGATCCCAGGTGCAGAAGCTATGCAGAGTGTCTGAGAGTGGTGAGAGTCGAGATAACACACAGACACACACACACACACACGCACACGCACACGCACACGCACACGCACACGCACACGCACACGCACACACGCACACACTACTGCTCAGTCCATACAATGTTTCCTGTATGCTGTGCGTCGATGATCTTAGGGCCAGATCACTTGGCATTGGATAACCAGTTGTGAGGCTTTTCCTTGGGGAAGATAATATCCTTGGTTCTTAGTATTCCCAGTTGCCGGTTTTTCTTGTCTGTGGTTGAGATCCTGTGAGCTTCCCTCCTTCCACGTGTCCATTGCTAGGCAGCCATGTTGTTGAGACTCCATGGGCGCAGCCCCTCTAGCATTTCTAGGAGACAGAAACCCCAGGAAACTTCTGCTCCTCCGGCTCTTCCAATCTTTCCATCTCTGCTGCCATGATCAGGGATCAGGGCTTAGGCTCCAGGATTGTGTTGTTGGGGATATCAGCTAGAACTGGACGCCGCACTGTTGGGTCTCCTGTTCTCTGCATCTTGATGGGTTGTAGTTTTCTGTAGTGGTCTCCATCGGTTACAGCAAAGAGAAGTTTCTTCGGTGCAGGGTGAGAACTGCACTTACTGGCGTGAGAGTAAGGACTTTTTCAGTCCCTAAGAATCCAGTAGGCTCAGCCTCCTATGTATGGTCGTTTTGGTTTTGTTTTCTTTTTCTGAGCAGAGACTAGCTGTGTATCCAGATCTGCTATGAATTCACAATCCTCCTGTGTCAGTCTCGTGATTGCTTAGACATCAGGCATACCTCACCACACCCAGCGTTCTGAGGTCTGCAGTTAGCTGAACTTTTTGTCCAGCGGTGTTTGACTGTATGACTCGGTGCCTGACTACATCTGCGTTCATCTCAGTCACATAACAACCTGATTAGGTAATTGCTGTGTCTGTCTGTGTGGAGGGTCAAAAGAATGGTGAGTCTAAGCAAAAAGGCAGCACTCTCATAAGCTAAAGCGCGTGCATTAAACCTCTAAGCAAAAGACAGCTATCTCATAAACAAAGCATACGAGTTAAACATCTGTTTGACATATCACTTCCTAAACTTGATTCTGAAAGATGTTGTTTTTCAAAGAGTAATTCATTTCATCTATTTTGGGAAAAGCTGCAAACTTTAACCCTTTCCTGGAATTTTACCACACACAACAGTGTTTTCTTAAGAAATTCTACTGGCAGCCAGGTGGTATTGACACACGCATTTAATCCCAGCATTCAAGAGGCAGAGGCAAGTAGATCTCTGAGTTCAGGCCTAGCCTGGTCTACCCAGTGAGTTCCAGGAGAGCCAGAGCTACACAGGCCCTGTGTTGAATGTTCCCCAAAAAGGAAAAAAAAAAATCTACAAAAGTGAAATACATAATTAATCTCATACAGTTTATATTTCCCAAACTTATTTGATTAAAGAATCCTTATTCTCTCTGAATTTTCCTTTTTACTAACATATATTGGTTGTACACAATAATGGGTTTTCTTGTGACATTTTCAAGCATGTATGTTATGTACTTTAACCACACTCCCTCAGGGTCCCCTCTCTCCCCCTCCTCCTTGTCTTGATGTCTTTTCTGCTTTTAAATAATCTTCCTTACACTTTTATGTCTTAAAAATAAAACTGGATTCTGCATTTGTCTTCCCGAGTCTATCTTAGATTAACACGATATCCAGTTCCATCCATTTTCCTGTACATGATGTAATTTTGTTTTTCTTTATGGTTGAATAAAACTACATTGTGGATCTTCACTGCATTATCTTTACTTATCCATTGATAGATATCTAGGCTGATCGTAACTCGGCTATTGTGAGTAGTACTGAATACAAATGGGCTTACAAGCATGTCCAGAGCACGCTGACTTAGCTTCCATTAGCGTCTGAGGAAAGGGAGCCTTCAGCTGCTTAGGATCTAAGATACCAGGAGTAGACAGCTGGACCACACGTGCCTCTGTGTTTGGTTTTCTCTCTTCTCTTTGTTTTTAATAGAATGGCCATCAACATTGGAAAGAATGTATCTTCTGTGGAGTATGTCTTGAGAAACAAGGGCTTAATGATCGGAGATGTGGTTTACGTTACTTTGTTACTTCGTAGTGGTTCAGGGGAGCTCCTTAAGATCATCGGGGCTAGAGGACATGAGATTACCGGCATTAGGATTAGGACCCAGAGATCTGAGATAGGTTTGATTTCAGAGAGAGGAATTTTCAGCTTAAATGAGAAAGAAAACCTGCCTTAGGTTGGAATGGGAGCATGTTTTTAGTTCCTGTGGTATTGTTTCAGCATTTTTCAAATAGGAGAGTGACAACAGACAACCATTTCTACTGATTTTTTTTTTTTTTTGCCATGGAAAATTGTTGTTTACTGGATTGCTCCCCATAGCTTGTCCAGCTTGCTTTTACTTTTTTAAAATTAAGATTTATTTGCTTTAATTGAGTACAGTGTCACTGTCTTTAGACAGCACCAGAATAGGGCATCAGACCCCATTACAGATAGTTGTGAGCCACCATGTGGGTGCTGGGAATTGAACTCAAGACAGGCCGTGCTCTTAGCTGCTGAGCCATCTCTCCAGACCCTCTACTGATTTCTTAATGTGGCTTTCTGATTTGCTCTCCTATTGAACAATTAGTATTTTCTTGAATTAATCCAGTGTCTCAGCTGCTGTGAAGAAGGGGAAATGCAAACACTGGATTTCAATAAAGAGCCATCATTGAGAGCCACACCCTAGGAAGCTGGCTTCTGTCCTTTCACACAGATGCACATAAATGCACATACAACTTCATCATATCAGTGCATCACGTCCTTGTGCCATTTGTCAGACAAAGAAAGAAAGTAAGGGCTTCGTGCATTCTCCTAGGAAGGACTATTATTTATTATGATTGTGTGTGCATGGACATTCACGTGGCAGTCAGGAGGCATGACTGTGGGGTCCAGCTTTCTGTAGGTTTTGGGGGGGTAGAACGTGGGTCGTTAGATTTGCATGACAAGTAATTTACCGGCTGAGGCATCTCGGTAGCCCGATGTGTGGGCCTTCTTGTCAGAAGATTAGTCAATGGATTTTGAGTTTGAAGAACAGACAATTGTAGGCATTTTATAGTAATATTGATGGCTTGCAAGTTGCCACTAGCCAGAAGCCTCTACCCTTTTGTGCTGGCTAGTCTTTATGCCAACTTGACACACAAACTAGAATTATCTGAAAGGAGGAAACCTCACTTGAGAAAATGCCTCCATGAGATCCAGCTGTAGGGCATTTTCTAAATTAGTGATTGATGGGAAGGGTTCAACCCATTGTGGGTGGGGCCATCCCTGGACTAGCGGTTCTGGGCCCTTTAAAAAAGCAGGCTCAGCAAGCCAGGGGAAGCAAGCCAGTAAGAACCCCTTCAAGGCCTCTGCATCAGCTCCTGCTTCTAGGTTCCTGCCCTGTCTGAGCTCCTGTCCTGACTTTCTTTGGTGATGAACAGCAACATGGAATTGTAAGCTAAATAACCGTTTCCTCCCCAATGTGCTTTTTTGGCCATGGTGCTTTCACAGTAGTAAAAACCCAAACTAAGACACCTTTCTTCTCTGGAGCTGTGCTGATGTTCATCTTGTTGTGGTACCTTTTCCTCAAGATTTTTTTTTTTTTTTTTTTTTTTTGGACAAGAGCTTGCAGGCTCCCCAGAAGCTTGAAGTCTCCTTCCTCCTCCTGTCTAGCATGAGGATTACATGCCAACCAATGTAGAATATTACCTATCCCGGGAAGTGAAGCTAAGTCATTGTTACATTGTTGATAGAAGAGTTAGAAATGAAACACTCGGCTGCCACTGACTGCAAAAGGACTTGCTGAGAAAGGTGAGCAACGCTTCTGGGTGACTCTGTCTTGAGATATGTTTCCTCCAGTATTCACGTGATGTAACAACAGCGTAAAGGGTTTCCCCTCATGACCAACCTCACAGAAGCCTGCCCCCTCACTTCTCCAAGCATTCCTTTAAAGCAGGGTTGGTGAGAAGAGGCCAAGGGGATGTTCTGTCTCTGCAATTTGTCACGCTCATCGTGTCTGTGCTTCTGTCTGTTAAGTCAGCATCCTTCCTGTGGAGCCGGCAGCCCTTATTGATTCAGTCACAGATAACTGAACAGTCTAGAAGCAATAGGAGACCAACAGCAAACTGTGTCTTTCGCACATCATGACTATGATGAGTTAGCTGGGTCCTTTCAGAAACTAGTTTCATAATAACAGTAACCCAGCCCAGTGAGCGAGGAGGAAAGGGAGCGGAGGTGGGCACGGACTGGCTCATGTGGAGGTGATGGAAGGACTCAGGGAGAAGGTCAGATGTTATTCTGATAGGAGCTGGGAGAACAACTCTGAGGACAAGAGTGAAGAGCTCCCTGACTACTTCAGTTGCGCCATGAAATAGTAGCGGTGTAAAGAAGTTGCTGATTGTAACATGCATTTTGGAGTACCAAAGGGATTTACTGATGCGTTATAAATGGGGATAGAGGAAATATGATTTTGTTTCTTTGAGACAGGGAGGCCAGGTTAGCCTAGAACTCACCACATAGCTCAGGGAGGCCTTCAATTTGTGCAATCCTCCTGCCTCAGCCTGTCGGAGATTACAGATGTAAGCTGCCACAGCCTAGAGGTGTCTTGAGAAACTATTGAAATGGGGAAGAGAGAGTTGCAGAGACGAAGTTGCAGAAGACGCTCAGGCTGGACATGGTTGCTTTAAGGTTCGTGTTGGACACAAGCACATTGACCCCAGGTGTGTCAGAGCTGAAGACTCAAGCGTGAGCATTATTTGCACATGGGTGAGAGTTGAAGCTCAGGAACTAAGCCAGTTGGTCCAGGGACAGCATACAGATAACAGGGGAGATAGTCCCAAACCATGTTCCAATGTGGAGACTGACAGGAGGAGGAACCAGGAAAAGAGGCAAAGAGGGAACAGCCAGGCCAAGGGGAGAGGGTGTGTGGGGCCATGGAAACAGGAGAAACTGTCTGGAGGAAGGTTTGCTGTGGCTGAGAGGCTAAGCAAGAGGAGAACAGAGAGGCCGGTAAGGATGCTTGTGTGTCCTTGAAAAGAGCGAGGACCACGCCTGGCATAATTAAGGTGAGGAGGCAACGCTCTTGTCTTCAGGGAAGTACAATGTTGTCACAGCAACAAAACCAGTTCTAAGTAGAACTTCATTTTGTGGCTGCACTTAACTTCTGGGAATGCTCGCGTTTCCATGGAAACCAAGAATTAGTCCATGGAATAATATTATCTTTAGCTTCAAGGGTACCCAGAGGTCGGGTAGTCTAAATTCTCACCTTAGCCCTTCCAGCACGAGCTGACACATGCTCACATTTGCACAAACATTTCCAGACACAGAAGATCACCCCACGGGATGTGCTGTGGCTGGCTGGCTTTGGTCAGTTAAAAAGAAAAAGCCTTTCACAGTCAAGAAGAGACTCGGTCACCAACAGTACGAAAGGCAGGAGGGCTCCGGGAGCTAAGCAGGCTGGAGAGCACAGGTGGAGGAGAGTGAGGTTCAGGGGAGCTGAACTGGGCATGCTCAGGTTTCCTTTCTGGGGACAGATGCAGAGTGTGTGGTTAGCTGGCGCTCAGCCGCTTCTGATTGGCTGGGACTCAACTCTGTTAGACTATTAAGTCTGAACTTTCCAGTTTGTTTACAAACCAAGTTTGGTAGCCTCGAGTCGCTGGCTCCTGCTTGTTTAATTTGCCAGGCTGCTTTGGGAGCACCCAGGGGTTTATGGTAACAAGATTGTGTGTGTGTATGTGTATGTGAATGTGTGTGTATGTGTATATGTGTGTATGAATGCATGTGTGTGTATGTGTGTGTGAATTGTGTATATGTGTGTATGAATGCATGTGTGTATGTGTGTGTGAATGTGTGTGTGAATGTATGTATGTGTATATGTGTGTATGAATGCATTTGTGTGTATGTATGTGAATGTGTATATATGTGTATATGTGTGTATGAATGCATGTGTGTGTATGTGTGTGTGAATGTGTGTATATGTGTGTATGAATGCATTTGTGTGTGAATGTGTGTATATGTGTATATTAATGCATGTGTGTGTATGTGTGTGTGAATGTGTGTATATGTGTGTATGAATGCATGTGTGTGTATGTGTGTGAATGTGTGTATATGTGTGTATGAATGCATGTGTGTGTATGTGTGTGTATGTGAATGTGTGTATATGTATATATATGTGTATGAATGCATGTGTGTATGTGTGTGTATATGTGTGTATGAATGCATGTGTGTGTGTGTGTGTGTGTGTGTGTGTATGTGTAGACAAGGCTAGCCTTAAGCTCACAAAGATCATTTTACCTCCCAAGTGTTGGGATCAAAGATGTGCACCACCACAACTCAAGCAAACCTTGAGTTTTGGGAAACACTTTCTTTTTTTTTTTCTTTTTTTCTTTTTCTTTTCTTTTTCTTTTTTTTTTTTTTTTTGGTTTTTTGAGACAGGGTTTCTCTGTGTAGCCCTGGCTGTCCTGGAACTCACTCTGTAGACCAGGCTGGCCTCGAACTCAGAAATCCGCCTGCCTCTGCCTCCCAAGTGCTGGGATTAAAGGCGTGCGCCACCACCGCCCGGCTTTTTTTCTTTTTCTCTCTCTCTCTTTCTTTCTCTCTCTCTCTTTCTTTCTTTCTTTCTTTCTTTCTTTCTTTCTTTCTTTCTTTCTTTCTTTCTTTCTTTCTTTCTAGACTAGCTCTTTTTCCTGGCCTGGAACTCACTGAGGAGGGTCAGGCTAGTTGGAGAGTAAGACTCAGGAATCTACTTTTCTCTACTGACATAACTCTGGGATTATAAATGTGTGCCTTCACCTCTTCTTTAAACAGTGTGTATGTGTGTATTCTGGGAATTGAACCAGCGTCCTACAATGCTTTACTGACTGAGGGTTCTCCCTAGTTTATGCCAGAATATTTTTAATGAGCATTTACTCCCCCTCCTCCCCCCTCCTCCCTCTCCTCCTCTTCCTTCTCTCCTTACCTCTCTTTCTGTGAGGAGGTAGTATAGTAGAAAGACCCTGAACTGTAAGTCACATTCATAAATGTTCATTATTTTTTCCTTTTAAATCTTTGACGCCTGGATCTGTTTACCGTCAGGCAATCTTTAGTCTTGGAGTCTCTTGACTGGCAAAAGGGAGCCCGTCACCTATTTCCTGGAACTGTTCTGGATATGCAGTGAGATGACCTGTTTGAAACACTCACTAGGTACCCTGTACAAGGCAGACAGTCTGTGGCGCGCATTTTTTCCCTCTTAGCCTCTGTGGTGACCTGTACCTGGCTGTGCTGGGAGCTTCCTCTGGGAAATGTTCTCTGCCAATCTCCATCCTCTCCAACCTCCCAGGGACCCCTCCAACCTCCCAGTTCCCCTCTTGTACCTTTAGCACAGGGTTCTGATCAGTTACTGATCAGTTACTGTTGTCTGCAGACAACATGGGTTATCACCTGGCTGGGTATACACACCTCAGGTAATGGCATTTCGGAGGACCTGGAAATGTAATCTCAGAAGTTATACACAAAAACGTGATTATTATAAAAGTTCAGAAATTTAGAATTACATGAATCAGAAGAGAAAGTTTTGATTGGAACTTCTCCAATGCCTCCCTCCCAGTGTTGGGGTCAGTGTGTAGAATTTATTGATTTTTTTTTTAAGACTAAAAATCCCAGATTTTGTTGTTATGTGTTCATGCTTGCTTGTGTGCACCCACAGAGGCCTACAAGTGGGTGTGAGATGCCAGTTGTGGGTGCTGGGAACCAAACCTGGGTCCCCTGAAAGAGCAGCAAGTTCTTAATAACTCCTGAACCATGGATCCTGCATTGTTCACAGTTTGTGGTTGAAGATCTAACCTCAGACTGAGTTGACAAAAAAGTCAGAGATTAACTGAGCAGTTTGAATTAACTAGAAACTTACAACTAAAACCTTGTTTAAGAGTAATGGTTTTTATGACTGGACTGTAGCTTTCATTTGTTCTTCACATGTGTGCATAGAGATGAGACCAGCATGCTTGGGGCTCATGGGAAGAGGAGTGCCTTGATCAAAGATTCTTTCCCCTACTGGTCACATGCTGTTGCGGCCCGAGCTGTACCATGTTTGGGGGCCAGAATGTTGAGGACCACTCTGTCAATGTTGGAACCAGCACTGCCAAAAGCCTTGGGGGCTAAATTGTTAGCCTGCACTGCCCCAAGCAGCTCCGGTCTGCGGGGTCGGGGTTCAGCAAGAGAGAGAGTGAGGACGGACTGAAGAATGGAGACCAGACAGAGTGTGATTCAATCCCGTTAATTCTTCAGTCTCTCTTTTTCTCTCCAAGTCCCAAGTCTTGAGTTCCTAGTCCCTAGTCCCTAGGCCCTAGTGCCTCCAAGTTCCAAGTTCTTTCTCCAAGTGCTAAGTGCCTAGTCCAAGTGTTTGTGTCTAATCTGTTGCTTGCTTCTGTTTGCCTCTTGCCTTTTATATGTCTCACTTCTAAGCCATGCCTCTAAGTCACGCCTTTAAGTCATGCCCTTAGGTCTTGTCTCTAAATCTGATCTCTAAGTCACGCCCTTAAGTCACACACCTTTAAGTCTCACACACCCAAGGGAAGATCCTGGGTATCTAAAACAAGATGTTATCAGAGTGTGCTCAGCTATTGTAGGCTATTGTAATCAAATCTCTTGTCAGGGTATATGACTCAAGATGGCTGCAAGGATGATAGCTGCCTTCTGTTGGCTCCCCACAACATGCCCAGTATTTTCTTTTCTGAGCTGCATGCATTTCTTTAAATTGAAGTTTTTCCAAGAAGCCTCTGTTGGGTGGCAGTAGATATACTTCTGGGCCAGTGACCCCTGGCATGGGAATGTGGAAGAACAGGCAGCCAAGAGCACCAATTGTGGGTGTGACCTTTGGTCTGTCTTGTTCGGGGTAAATGGACACCAGCTTCTGTCTTTGAGGCTTTTATCTTTGGTTCTCACTCTTGGAATTTCTCCTGTCCTGGTTCTCCAAAGGGAGTCCTTCAGACTGCATTTAGATTTTGAGAAAACAGCAGAAAAAATGTTCTTTGGATGAACTGGGGACTATGCCATCCTTTGATAATGAGTTTTTAGTTTTGAGGCAGTATGTACGGACCCAGAGGCATTTTACTCTGGTAGATTTTATCTTGTTTTAAAATAAATAGAAAGGGTCACTTGAGTTTTTTTTTTTTTTTTTTTTTTTTTTTTTTTTTTTTTTTTTATCAAATTATTGATCTAAAACAAAGCCCATGGTAACAAATGCTTCTTTTTTCCCAGTAATGTTCTATTATCAGCATTTTCTTGATATCCTAAAAACAAGTTATATCTCTTCTGATTTTTTATGTAATAGAAAATTATTGTTTGCAACATCACTGCATCCTTTTTAGTTGTGAGGATTTGTTTGGATCTGGACTTCTGTCTTTTGGCAAATGGGATTTTGTATTCAGACAAGTGACTGAGTTAGTAACTTAGTTTAATTCTCCTAATATTTCGATACTTCTTTTGGTCAAATGTCCAAACCATCAGTAGCCTTGGCCTTTAGGGCAGTGAGTTTCACATTACAATTGAGGGCATCTCCATTTGGTATGAAACTAGCCACCAGAAATCTTCCTAGGAAGATCCCCAGTCTTTTAAATCAGTGGATTTCAACCCTTTAATGGTGTGACTCTTCAATATAGTTTCCCATGTTGTGGTGACCCCAACCATAAAATCATTTTATTGCTGCTTTACTGTAATTTTGTGGCTGTTATGAATTGTCATGTAAATGTCTGTGTTTTCTAATGGTCTTAGGCCACCCCTGTGAGGGGATCATCTGATGCCCGAAGGGGTCACAATCCAGAGGTTGAAAAACACTGATATAAATCTGAAATTTTTATTGCTCTGATTGTTATGGATTTTATCCAATTGCCCATGGCCAAATCCTGGTAGATGTTCTAATTACCATAAAACTTATTAAGCAAATTTTCAAAGTTTTAAATGACTTTTTTTTCTTATTTTAAAAATTGTGGTAATATGGGCATTTAAATTTTATTTTGTTATTATTATTATCATTATTAGTATTGATAGTATTTAACTGTGTAGCCCATGCTGGTCTTGAACTTGTGGTCCTTCGGTCCCAGATTCCAGAGTGCTGGGATTAGAGGCATGCATCACCACACCCAGCCTTGAGTTCTACTTTTTCGATAATGATTTGATAACAACAGTTCATGTATTTAAGAGAGAAAAGAGACATAAAATGTACTGCATTGTCCAATTTTTGTTTGTTTTTTCAAAACAAGGTTTCCTTGTATAGCCCTGGCTGGCTTAGAACTCATTCTGTAGACCAGGCTGGCCTCGAACTTACAAAGATCCACCTGCCTCTGCCTCCCAAGTGCTGCGATCAAAGGCAGGAGCCAAGATGCCTGGCGAGTTACCCACTTTTTTCTCTCTCTCTTTCTTACTCTTTTTTTTTTTTTTTTTTCCGAGACGGGGTTTCTCTGTATAGCCCTGGCTGTCCTGGAACTCACTCTGTAGACCAGGCTGGCCTCAAACTCAGAAATCCGCCTGTCTCTGCCTCCCAAGTGCTGGGATTAAAGGCATGTACCACCCCTGCCCAGTGAGTTACCCACTTTTAAGTGTCCACTGGTTTACATGAATTTAAGCATCTGCCAGCTGTTGCTCTGTCTCCACAGCTGTTTTCAGGTTGCAACATCAGCATTTTGTGCCTGGCATACACAACGCTCATTTCCCCTCCTTCCCAGGCCCTGGAGACCACCATTCTGCCCTCTTTATGATTTCTGACTCAGTACATCACACAGTGGAATTATATGACATTTACCATTTACTTCCTGGTTTGTTTCACTTAACACAGTGTCCTCAAGGATCGTCCACACAGTCGCTCACCTCAGCTAAGCCTTCTTTTTTTCTTGGTGTGTGTGTGTTGGGTTGGGTATGGAACCCAGGGCTCGTGTCATTGAGTGTGTACTGTACTACCGAGCCACTACACAGTGTTCCCAACACCCCTTGTTTAGAACTCCATCCTTTCCAACTGAAGTCTTGGTGTCCTTGCTGACAATAATTTGGTCTTAGACAGTCAACACTCTGGAATAGTTGGAGTAGCTGATCTTCAAGGCTAGACTCCTCACCATGGCTCTGTGGACAGTGGATAACTGGGGAGAGAGAATTGTTCTTTATTGAGGATGTGACCTCCAGTAGGACTCTTTTTTTTTTTTTTATAATTTATTTATTTTATGTAAGTACACTGTAGCTGTCTTCAGGCACCCATATGAGCGCATCAGATCCCATTACAGATGGTTGTGAGCCACCATGTGGTTGCTGGGATTTGAACTCATGACCTCTGGAAGAGCAGTCAGTGCTCTTAACCACTGAGCCATCTCACCAGCCCCTCCGGTAGGACTCTCGTGCTCCAATGGAGGGTCCTCCTACACACCTGTACGGATGGGCAGCACTAACTATACTTAGTGGGTTATAAGACAAACGAGACTTGAAGCTGGGAGGGTGAATGCTGGGGGATTTGGAGGGAGTCAGAGGGCAGAATGGGGTTGGTATGCTCATACTTCATTGTATATATCTGAAGTCCTCAAGAATAAAGACAAATAAAATAAATAATATTATGTAAAATATTTCTGGGTTTACCACCATTTCTATTCCATTGATCTTTCAGCCTTTACCACATTAGGTAGAGTCTATTTGTTCTTTTGATCAGGTTTCATTATATAACTGTGGTTAGCTGATCTTAGTTGTCATTTTAACTACATCTGGAATCAACTAAGACTCCAAATTCTGGACACCCAAGTGAGGGATTTTCTTTCCTTTTTTTTATAATTTATTTTTATTTTATGAGCATTGATGTTTTGCCTGCATGTATGTCTGTGTAAGGGTGTTGGATCCTGGAGTTGAAGATAGTTGGAAGCTGCCATGTGGGTGCTGAGAACTGAACCCCTTCTCTCTTTATGAGGGTTTTTCTCAGAGTAACTCAAGTAGTAAGACTCACCCTAAATCCGGGTCACTCACAGCTTCTGATGGCATGTGAAAGTCGATGGGAGAAGGACCTGGCTTTGTGCCCGCTGGTCCTCACTCTGATTGGTAGATTTGTCTGTCTTGTGGCTGTGGTTAGTATTCAATTTAACATTTTCAAGATTCCAGTGTGGGCTGAAGCCCAGCAGCTCTCCAGAGTCCTCCAGAATTCCAGCATCAGACTGAGACTCCTGAGACATCAACCACATGGACTGACACTCATCGCTGGTTTGCCTGGACCACAACCTGTGAGTCCTAGTACGAGAAGGCTTTCCACAAAGATCTCTGGCTCAGCTGGGGTGGGGAGGTGGGGGGTGGGGGGTGGGGCTTCGGGCTGAGGGGATAGAGTGCGAATAGGGAGGGGGAATCACCTCCTGCTGCCTCTGCTGTTGCCTCTACCCGAGTCTCTGCTGTCGCCCTCCCTCCCCCCAGTTGCTCCAAGGTGTTGCACCTGTCTCTCTGCACTGAGTCAGTCCCGGCTGAGCCAGTGAGAAGCCGGTTAGCTAGCAAGGAGTTCGAGAAGGGTCCTGAAGGCGCTTTGGGAGAGCAGATCTCTTCCCAAGTGGTAGTGTTACAGCTCTTACGACAGAAACCCTCAGACAACGGGATACTTCTCGCACACCTTTACTTCTCTGAATAGGGTTCTTATATACAGTTTTGGGGTGGGTTAGGGTCTGGCAGCAGGTAACTCCTATTGGCTTGGTCTGAGAGCTTGGAGATACGTCATCTACATGTGGGAGAGCATGAGGCACTGCCATAGACCTCTCTGTGGGAGGGGCTGTGGTGGGCTGAAGCTAAGTGAGAGCAGTCAGGGGACCCAGGAGCGAGTCAAACCCCTATTGTCCCTTTAGGGTCTCCGGGGTTCCAAGCATGCTCAACTAGGTACCCTGCTGCCTCTCACAGCCCACCACCCCACAACAGTCTATACGTCAGCTCAACGAATCCTCTTGTTTGTTTGTTTTCCAAGAGGCTTTTTCTGTGTATACCAGGATGGCCTTGAACTAAGCACTCTACCTGCCTTTGTCTCCCAAGTGCCTCCTGAGGCTACCATCGCCCAGTTCAGTAGCTTACTCAGAGTGGCCTGGGTGTTAAGATAATGAAAAACCTCCTGGAAAACAAAGAACTTAGTCCATGAATCATTACCTATGTCTGTCTGTCTGTCTGTCTGTCTGTCTGTCTGTCTGTCTCTCTCTCTCTCTCTCTAGGATATATTTATGTACATAAATATCACTTACTGAACCCCTACTGTGTGCTGCACAGTGTGCTGACTTGAAACCAATGGCTATCTCAGTTTTTGTGACTTGTCTGTTAGGACTGGTTGGCTCTGCAGTCATCAATGGTGCAGCAGCCAATGAGTGGGCATCGGAGCTGGGTCTCAGTAGCACTTGATTTATGGACTCTAAAACTTGGATTTCACATCATTTTTACATATCATAAAATGTTATCCTTTTGATTTTTTCCCCCATCATTAAAAACATGAAAAACTGCGTGCACCTTGTAGGCTGGACAGAAATAAATGCTGGGTCAGATTTGGCCCATAAACCATGGTTGCTAACCATGGCATCATCTTATTAAATGTTGACCATAAACAGCATGACATAGCTATAATATGCACTCTATAAATGGGTTCTGTAGCACATTAGATTTTCTAATAATCTGTAGTGATTGGATAACATCTCATCCAAAGGTTAGCA
Organism: Arvicanthis niloticus; assembly: GCF_011762505.2. Taxonomy (NCBI): domain Eukaryota; kingdom Metazoa; phylum Chordata; class Mammalia; order Rodentia; family Muridae; genus Arvicanthis; species Arvicanthis niloticus. Next base: position 48,270,890 of record NC_133429.1, on the reverse strand, counting down.
TCTACTCTCCTCCCTTCCTTCCTTCCTTCCTTCCTTCCTTCCTTCCTTCCTTTCTACCTTCTTTCCTTCCTTTCTTCCAGTTCTTGACTATTGATGGGTTTATAATATGTAACAACACTACACTTTCTCATGCTTTTGGGGGTATATTTTAAATATCACACAAACCACAAAAAGTTTCCACAATTTTAAGCACATTGTTTTAAAATCATCTGATGATATAAACAAATAATTTACTTTACAGCCCTCCATAAAATCGTTTTGTTTGGGTTAATGTTCAATCCTACTGATTGTCACAACATACTTTGAGGCAAGAGGAGAGAGTTATGAGTTACGGCAGGTGGATTAGTGTGAGTGGGAGCTTTGCCATTTGACATACAGTTGAGAGTTGGTTGCATGCTGATAAACGGGTGTGTGAGTGTGTGCATTGACACATATGTTCTCCAGGGAAAGAACCATATGAGAGCATGTATGTGCATCAACATGCATGTTCTCCAGGACAAGGTTCTGCAAGGCCTACAAGCAACACAGAGGGGTTTTCGCTTTCTAATCCTAAGTGTGGCATATAACTAATAACTCTATGAATATAAATAAAATGAGACTCATAAAAATTCATTCACATTTCCAGCAGATTACATTTTACGCTATAATAAAATACCTTCATAATAGGAATTTTTTTTAAGTGGGTCTAGGTAGATGATAACCCCAATAATGTTCCTTGAAGCAGTGTCTGCAGTCAGTAAGGTCTGATCCACCGCAGATATTAGTTTTAGCTTCTTATGTTTTCCTATGTTTAAAAATTTGAAACTTATTTAAATAATGGGCAATTAAAACATTTCAGAATGAATCAATTTGCATATGACCAAGGCATTAATACCCAAAGGGCTGAATGAAAGGACTCAGACACTCATGAGTGACAAACAGATGCACATTTATATGTTTACAAAAGCCTAAATTGTCGGCACGGCCGTGTCTAACTTCAAGTCACAATATCAACAAGGAATTGGGTTTTCTATGTGAACATTTTGTTCCAAAGTGAAGATGTCACCTTGCCATCTGATGATCCCACCGATGACTAGGATCGAGCCTGAGAAACTGTGTCATGACTGAGAAGAAATGAGGTAAACCCTGGTCATCACCTAAGACACGACGCCCATTGCACATCCAACTCCCACAATGGCGTCTCCTTGCCACAGTCACTTGCCTCCATCCCCAACACACAGCTACTGTTTGGCCAGCATATTACCGTTTATACAGCTAACCGCTGAGCAAAGTGGGGTCATTCCTTCATTAAGATGTTGTCCGTAACAACACGACAACTTGCATCCAGGGTTAATATTGCCCCTCTTTTCATTTACGACTAAATTAAAAATTAGTCTAACACCTGGGTTCCATTTTACTCTTGGTTTTCTGATTCTGTGTTGGGAATCTGACTGGTTTGGAGAGGACTTCCAGTCAAGGAAGGAGCGACGTTTTTTCCTCTGGCTAACATTTAACTCTTAAAAACCGGAAAGAGTTTTTGGCCTCATAACTGGTCTAGAGATAAAACCCATTAACAATGTAAAAAAAAAAAAAAAAAAAAAAAAGAACCAAAAAATTATTTGGTCTGAAAGTACATTGGGGGCTTTTGAAAATGGAGAAAATTCTAGCAGCTTGCTTGATTTGATGAGAGTGGGTTCCTCTGGTGCCAACTGAAGCGATTACAGGCTTTGCTCTCAGTCCTTCAACGTGGCGTCTCATTCCACTTGGCGAGGCCTCCGCCGCGTTCCGCACGAGGAAGAAGTTTATTTCCCTGTGACTTGCTATTTCAACATTCTAAGTTGAGGATAGAATTGTTTCAGCAAGATGGTTTTAAGAGGAAAGGGGACTTCATATCTAAGAAGTGTCTTTTATTCTGAAGACAAAGTCTCCGTGAGGCAGCCAGCAGAGAGCTAATGTTCCGAGACTCTGTGTTATTCTTTAGTGAACATGCCCGTTACTCTTATTATTTTTTCGTCTTTTTAAAGCAACTCTGGACATTGCTTAGACATTTTATGCTAATTAGTAGAGCATTCTGTCAGACTTTCACCATGGACAGTTGAATAAAATCCCTAAGAATATCAGAGCAATAAAAAATTCAGATCTGGGTCATCTTTTAAGTATTTACTTTGGTTTCCCGAGGATGTGGTCTCACCATGTAGCCCTGGCTAGCCTCTTAGCTTCAAATCCATCATGAACGCTGCTGCCCTTTGAAGTATTTCTCCTCTGAAGGTGGCTGCTATGCTAAACTCTGTCACTAGAGGGTGCTCAAGGGATGTTGGGGAGAGTTATTTTTCTTCTTGGTTCTGGTATGCTCTCTAGAAAGGCTTCTGTGGTTTTCAGTTTCTGCCAAATGTGGTTTCTCCACCTCCCTGCTTCTTTGGGTAGCGGCTTCTGTGTGCTAGGCTTCTCTTGTGAAGGCTGACTGACTGCATTCAGCTTCCAGAAGCTTCTTTGGCAGCCTCTTGTAAAGCTTTGTAGTGAGTCCAAGCACAGGATCTTAGAGTGAAGCCTCTCTCTGGTATATTAGAAGATGGATTTCCAGAAAGTTCTACAGCATAATAGCACCTCAGCAACTTTGAGTTTGGTGAATCATGTCTGTATTTTCTTTAACAAGGCCTGCCTCTCAGCCCCAGAGGAGAGGAACATTATTTCAGGCCAAGGGTAGCATCAGTGATTCCTGTATTCTTTTAGAGTCTTTTTTCAAAAATTTATTTTATGTATATGAGTATGCCGTAGCTGTCTTCAGACACACCAGAAGAGGGCATCAGATCCCATTACAGATGGTTGTGAGACACCATGTGGTTGCTGGGAATTGAACTCAGGGCCTCTGGAAGAGCAGTCAGTGCTCTTAACTGCTGAGCCACCTCTCCAGCCTGAGTCTTCTTCTAGTTAAATTTAAAAAAATGCATTTTATTTGTGTGTGTTTGTGAGTGGATATGCAGAACTTGTGGGAATTGGTTCTCTTTTTCCACAAAGTGGGTCCAGGGAATGGAATTCAGGCCCTCAGGCTCGGTAGTAAGAACATCTGTGGTCTCCAGGCTTACCGGCTTCTGACTGCTGGCGTGCCCAGGGAGTACGCCTGACTTAAGGCTTCATGGTCACTAGTGTCCTATAGCTCTTTCCTCTGGATATCTGCCTGCTCTTCTCTCCTCTCTGTAAGGCTTCACTCTGCAGGCACCTCTCCAGGAGCCCTTGTTCGACCACTTTTAAATTTGTAATTGTGATCTGCTATCCATATTCCTTTATTTAATTTTCTCCATGAAAATGTTCACTTTCTATGATTCACCATAATTTACATTTTTATTTTGTTTATTGTCACCTTCTGACAATAAGTTCCATGAGGTAGGAATTAATGAAATGGTTTTTCAGTGCTTCATCCTCAGGAAGTAGTTAGGACGGTACAAGTGTATAATGTCCCTCCCCTGGACTCTCAGGCTGAATTTGATCAATACGCACATACTTTGTAATTTTTACTCCAGCTCCTGGGTGTGTGTATATGTCTCTACCTATGTGACTAGAAATATAAAGATGCCAGAAGACGCCATCCTTAGCATGCTCTACATGCTGAATAAGCATCCTCATTGCTGGCTCTCCTTAAGAGGTGTTCCCAGCTTTAAAAATGAATGACTGTGGTGGATATTTATCACCTCTTGTTTCTGTTCAAAGGACATGTCAGTTAGTGACCTAATGACCTCTAACTCAAGCGAAGAGCCTAGAAAGTATCAGTTGGGGTGATACAAAGACCCAAAATGGGGTTGGTGAATAAAGGCACCTGCTTCCAAGCCTGTTACTCTGGGTTCAATCCATAGTACCCATGTGGTAGAAGGAGGGAACCCACTCTTGTAAGTTGTTGTTAGATCTGCCCAGGTGTGCCATGGCACATGTGGATGCACCATACATACACACACACACACACACACACACACACACACACACACACACACACACAGACACATACAGACACACACACACACACAGAAACACACACACACAGACACACAGACACACACACACAGACTTCATAGATGGCTCTACTATTTTCTATAGTACACCTAGAAGTGACATTCTTCAAGTCCTGCTTCTGTTAAGCTAAGGTTACCCCAGTTTCTGAATTTCTGAGCCTGTCAGTGTCACGTTTCTTTCCATTTTTGTGAATTATATTTTTTATTCCCTTTCTGCTTCCCCTCCTCCTCCTCCTCCTCCTCCTCTTTCTCCTCCTCCTCTTTCTCCTCCTCCTCCTCCTCCTCCTCCTCCTCCTCCTCCTCCTCCTCCTCCTTCTTCTTTGAAATCATTTTAACTGGTAAAAATAGCTCACTCTTACCCTGGAGGAGAATATGGACCTTATTGTACAGATCAAACATAATATGACATTACCAGTTATTGTGTGGGAAATATGCTCTTAAAGATACTGAATATTTAACACAAGAGTGCCAGAGTTTGGTAGCATATTTCGATCCTGACAGATTAAAGGTATTTAGGTGAAGCAGATCATGAAGTGGGGAGCATGTAAGTGATGCTTTTAGGAGCTGCCTCTGGATTTCCTGTCAGCAGTTTCAGAATGACTGATTAATTAAGATGGGCTTATTTATCAAAGAATGAGGAAGTCTATTGAGCTTATAAATCACAACAGCAGGTTGCAGGCTGCTTTGCTACCCAGAGAGCATCTTCATCCTAGGATATGAAGGATTATGAAACTAAGGTTGACTCCCTTCTAATCCATGACCAGCCAGCCCTCTGTGATGGTTACTTTTAATTATTGACTTGAAACAATGTAGACTTACTTGTCTCCAGGATGAACTGTTTAAATTAGGTTGACCTGGGAAGACCCACTTTGTGGAATTTGGATAGAACATGAGCAGTACTGTTTCATGAGCTGGGTCCTCGGCTGAATGAAAAGGAGAGTGAGCTGAGCAGTGGTGTGCATGCATTAATCAACCGCTTTCTTTTCCTGATCGCAGGATGTAATGTGGTCAGTTCTCTCATGCTCCTGCAGCTGTGACTTCCCTGCCTGGACAGGCTGGGACTTGAAACTGTGAGCCAGATTAGACCTTTCTCCCTTAAGTTGCTCTGTCAGTGATCTTACCACAACAACAGGAGCAGAAATTAAGACTGAACTGACAAGTTCCAGGTCATGGTGTATCTTGTCTTACAAAAGGTGGTTATTGAGTGGTCTGACTGAAATGTACCCAGTTTTATAACTAGGCCTAGGTTTCCGTTTCCCAAAGAAGCAGGCAAGGCTTCTCAGAAAAACCACAGACAATGGGCCATCAATCAGCAATGAGCCTGACATCTATTGGAGAGAGATAGCCAGCCCAAGGACTAAGATAGTTCCTGGAATTTCTCTAAGGCTTGACCAAAAATGGTAAAATGAATATAGCAACCAATTAGAAATGTACTAATGTAACTGCTGCTTACTTGTCTAATCATACTAAAAATGACCTAACCATCCCCTAAAAAATTCCCTCAGCTGCACTTAAAAAGTGCCTGTGAGCTCATCTCCGGTCACCATTTTGTATGAATGGCTGACTTCTGCATGCTGGCTGTTTCTGAAGAACAAATGCTCTTTCCTCTTGCATATAATTTGAGTCTGACTTCCTTCAGTGACTCTTGGACCCTAACAGTTACATTATTTCCCCAAACAAAAAATGGGGTAGATCCTGCCAACCTCTGGTCTGGAGATACATTCAGAAGAGTGTGTCTTAGTTAGGGTTTCACTGCTGTGAACAGACACCATGACCAAGGCAACTCTTACAAAGGACAACGTTTCACTGGGGCTGGCTTACAGGCTCAGAGGTTCAGTCTGTCGTCATCATGGTGAGGAGCATGGTAGGATCCAGGCACGCATGGTGCTGGAGGAGATGAGAGTTCTACATCTAGATCAGCCATGAGGGGACTCTTTTCCTCACTTGGTTGAGCTGGAGCACAGGACCTCAGCTATGCACTTCCTCCAACAAGGCCACACCTCCCAATAGTGCATTTCCCATGGGCACATTCAAACCACAGCAGCAAGGCTGAGAAGCACTGGTGTATTCTATTACTTCCTTGGGAGTACTGAGGGTTGTGTCTAATCACTCCTTCTAATCAGTAGGAATTTTTCTCAAGAGAACATCCTTCTGCCATGACCTGAGTGCGGTTGATGTGGTGAAGACAGGATGTGTTTTTGGTTGTTTTTCCTTATTGTGGTGGTGGGTTTTTTTTTTTTTGTTGTTGTTGTTTGTTTGTTTGTTTTTTTTTTGTAACGAGGTCTAGCAATAAGTTGGTGACCAGAAGCAGTATCTGCTTCTGGAATCCCTGGATATAATACCTGGAAACTCTGGACCTTATGGACCTTATGATGGACAGTGAGAGGACTTTTTATAGGTATAATGACACCCTGTAGTCTGTGGGTAAAAAGATGAGATGGCACACACTCATCTTATTCTGAGGAAAAGTGCTCTGGGATGCTCAGGCACCTGCCAGCCCTTCCTTCCTTCCTCCCGATGCTTTCTGGTTTCCTTGGTGGTCCACAGATACTTGCCAGATGTTTGCTGTGCTCCAGGACCTGTGCTCAGGACAATTTTCAGCCTGCTTCCATGGCTACCTCACTGTACAGGAGTCTCTCCATCACTTCTGTGGCTGATACCTTCCTGAAAATTTGCTGTGCTTCCAAACTCTTGCTTTACCAGCATGGCACTGGATTCTGGGCAGCAGCACAGACTTTTCTCCTTCCCTTGTCTCTCAGCAGCTGCAGTTTGTCTCTGGGTTCCAGATGGGCATCCGCTTAGGACTATGGTATCACTAATACTTTAGGAAGATACTCTCTTACCTTTTGAATTTATATTTGCTTTCCTCTGTGGGTTAAGACACTACTGTCCCTGTCTTCTTTTTTATTCTGTGTACAACCAGGCACCAGCTAGATCCTCATTCCTTAGCAAACTAAGCTGAAAACAAACCATAAGCACAAATAACAAAGTTACCATTCCATCCGGCCTTCCTACCAATCCATGGAGGGAAGTTTCCATAAGAACCACCAGCTTCAGTGCTCTGCAAGTAGCAAGAGTGTTACTTCTTGAACTTTAGTTGTCAAATGTATTCTTGTAGAGCATCTTGTGCATTCCACCGCATAGGTGTGCATCTGTGGGTGGATGGATTTAGAAAATGTGGTACAAACGCAATGACGCTTTATTTAGCCATAAAAAAGAATAAAATCATGTCACTTGCAGGAAAATGGAAAGAACCAGAGATTGCTGTGTTAAGTGAAATAAGCAGACTTAGAAAAACAAGCTTTGCTTCATGTATGGGATCTAGATTAAAACAGAGAAACCATGAAAGTAGGAGGAGGATTTAGGGGAGAGAAAAGGAATCAAGGGAAGTAAGAGAGGGTCATGGTAGTGAATATAATAAAAAATACACTACATGCATGCAGTAAAATGTAATGATGAATATATTATGCAGTTAGCATATTTTATTTTACATGTCTAAATGTTTTGCCTGCATGTATGTCTTCACACCACATATCTGCCTGGTGCTTGTGGAGGTTAGAAAAGAGCTTCTGATCCTCTGGAATTGGAGTTATAGATGGTTGTGAGATGCCATATGGATGCTGGGAATTGAATTCAAGTTCTCTGGAAAAGCAGCCAGTACTCTTAACTGCTGAGCCATCTCTCCAGCCCTGTATGTTAACAAAAATAGATGGAGCTTGGTGGACAGAGATTAGGTCACTGGGGACAAGCCTTTGTTGGGAATATTGGGATTTGGCTTTTATGTTTTCCTGTTTTGCTTTCCAGCCATCAGGAGACAAGGTTTCCCCTACCCTAGTTTCCACCTTGATGCCTATGTTGGAGGAGGTCCAAATGACCATGAACTGAGACTTCTATTTGTGAACCAAAACAAAACTTTCATCTTAAAAAAAAAAAAAAAAAAAAAGCCCTTCCAACCCCAATTCCACAGAACTGGGTGGAGTTAAGACCTGTTGTTTATTTTCGAAGATAATTTTGATTTTTATTGAAAATAGATTTTTTTTTGCATACGATACATTCTGATCACAGATTCCCTTCTCCCAACTCCTTCCAGATCCTCCACACCTCCCCACCAAAGTCCATACCCTCTCTTTTGTTAACAAATAAACAAAATGGAACAAAACAAATAAATAGAAAAAAGAAGAACTGGAGAAAAAGCATAAGAAACACACAGAGATGTAAATATACACACACTCACACACAGGGATGCAGCGAAAACACAAAATCAGGAACCATAATGTGTGCAAAGGACCTCGAGGTTAAACAACTATCATCATCAACAACAACAACAACAAAATCTGACCAAGCATTATGAACAAAAAACCCTCAAAACTGCCACTGGGTTAGTTTTGTCTTGGCCTTTTACTACTGGGTATGGCGTCTGCTCTTAAGAGTGGTTTGTATACCCAGTGAGACTCTTTGGAGAGAACAAAATTTTCATTTGTGAGTTGTTACTGTTGGACTCTAAAGATCCAAAACCAAGGGACACGCTCCCCCAGAGACACCCATGGATGAACGGGACTCACTGCAATAGCATGAGGTTTATTGATGAGTTGATGAATTGATAGTGGCTGGTGCACTGGGGCTTTTCTCCTCGAAGACAAGAAGAACCCCGAACTGAGCTTTAGGGTAGTTTATATACAAAATTTACAAGGACAGACAGTTAATTACTTCTTTGGATAATATTTAAAAAGATTTCAAACAGCCATTCCCAAGCCTGGTTTCCATTCTCAGGCTCGGCTTCTAAGTAACTCAAATTTGCACCTTTATCTTTATAATCGGGAGAGTTCCTTTAAGTGGCTTCTGTTTATCCTGGTGTAAGGGCTCATCTCCCTTATCTTGGGCCTTTTCCTCTGGAACGTTTGCTCGATCCTTTGGATTGTACTCCTCCCGAGATGTGCCCCGGGGGGCAGCTAATATTTGAGTGTAAACCAAAACTCAAAACCTAAGAATCCTTTAATTTTTAAGTTCATGCTGCGACCTGAAATTACATTCTTACATTACAACTGGAGGTAGTTTCTGGTTCAGGGATGTGGGATTGCATCTGCTTCCCCTCTTGGCGCTGAGAGCCCATGTGGCCCAGACCCATGCAGGATCTATGCATGCTCCACGGTCTCTGTATTCGTACGTGTGTGGGTCCTGCTGCGTTTAGGAGACCTTGTTTTCTTCGTGTTTTCCATACCCTCTGGCTCTTACACTCTTTTACCTCTTCTTCAGGGTTCCCTGAGCCCTGAAGGGAGGAAGGACTTGATGGAGATATTCCTCTTATGATTAAGCATTCTGAGGTCTATCACCCTCTGCACACTGTATGGCTGTGGGTCTCTATCTGTTCCCATCTACAGCAGAAGGAAGCTTCACTGAGCAAGGCACTGATTAATGAGTATAGCGGTGAGGCACCCTAAGGGCTTTTTCCAGTCCCACACCCTCCTTACAGCTTCCCCCTTCTGCCTGGGGTCAAGGCTAGGCCAAGTTCCATTCTCTACCCACAGGAACATTCTTGAGTAAAAAATTCTCAGAATGTACTGACTGATAGTCACCTGACCCTCTGGAAAGTCCCAGGTAGAGTTCTATTGCTGTCATGCTTGCTAGCCAATAGATTTAAAGGTCAATATGCTTAGCCAATAAGTTTGAACTGTAACCTTGCTGATGTAACCTGTGTCTTAAAAAAAAGTATAAAAACTGCTTGTAATAGCCATTGCAGGGAGGGGGGTGCCTTCTAGTCACTTGCCTTGAGGGGCTAATTGAAAGTTGACCCCAAAGGACAGGAAAAACAAACCCTCTTGTTCTTGCATCAGTCTGTGTCTTGGTGTCTCACTTGGGGGCATCTCAAAGTAAGTACCACTGACCAAGGGTCGGGAGTCTTACAGCAGAGTGTTGCAAGGAGTCATTTTATTGCTATGTTCCTTTAGCAGAAGAGTAGTAGTTAGTTTTCCCCTGGGCTCCTGGTCTATGTAGTCTCAGGTTCTTGGCCACCTGAGCAGTGTCAGGCATGTTGTTCCATCTCATGAAGGGGACCTTAAATCCAACCAGAGAGTGGTTGGTTACTTCCACAAATTTTGTGTTCCTATTGCATTAATGTATCACGCAGGCAGGTCACCGCTGAGGATCAAAGGGTTTGTAGCTGGATTAGTGTTTACCTTTCTCTGGTCCTGTGCAGAGTCCTGTTACATACCATGAACACTCCTAGTCAGTGTGAATAAAGGTTCTATCTAGGCACCAGGTTGACTTCTCCATGTTTCATGAGTTGTGTAGATGCTGACTTCAGCAATGGGATCTACCATCAGTTTGTGGAGAATGTTCAAGCCTGAGTTGGAGGCCCACCATCTCTGACAAGCTTCTGGGTGATGCAGTTGCTTTTGATGCAAGGACGGTGTGGTAGTTTGAATGAAAATGGCCCCCACAGGTTAACAGGGAGTGAACTGTTTGAAGAGTTAGGACGTTCGAATTGGAGTGGATGAGTTCTTGTTGAAGACGGGTGTCATGGGGTCAGAGTTTAGGAGTGGACTTTGAGGTTTCAAATGCTCAAGCCAGGACCATTGTCTCTCTCTCTCTCTCTCTTCCTGTGTTGGTCAAAGTCCACCATGTCCAGATAAGCTCTCCCAGCCTGGTGCAAAAACTGGAAGACTCCTTTCTTAGTGGGGCTTTCTCTTCTCGGTCTTATCCTGATCTTATCTGGAGAGTGTCTCTAAGCACAGGTGCCTGACCTTATCTGAAGGATGACCCTGCACAACTTCCTGCAAATGCTGTGTGATTCAGCACAGAGGTCCCGCTCAGCCCTTACTGTGAATGATAACTAGGTACAGTGCTTCCTTCCCACCTGTAACCCACCAAAACCTCTGAGCAAAGTCACATAGTCTATGGCCAGATTGCAGGTTAAACACTCCCCTCCCCCACTGCCATAGAACCTGAGCATGCCTGGCAGGTTCTTGAAATTCCTCTTCATGTAAAAGAAGTATTCCCACCCTAGCCAATAATGTATATTCACCCTGGAAATTCTTGCCCACTCCTTAAGATCTATATAACCTTTGCTCATCCCAATAAAGTGGAGCTGTGTCGCTGAAGCTGATCCTGGAAGTCAACACAGCTGTTCGAATCCTAACCCACCCCCATCCCACTTCTCTTCCCTTGTCCTAACAGCCCTGGGAGAGAAGGGAGGGTCCCGTTCCTGCTGCCAGTTGATCCTAGTGTAGAACTCTTAGCTACCTTTCCAGCACCATGTCTGCCTGCATACTGCCTGTCATGAAAACAATGGGCTAAACCTCTGAAACTGAGAAACCGCTGAGGCTAGCCTCAGCTAAATAGTTCCCTCTAGAAGAGAGTTATGGTGTCTCTTTGCAGCAAAGAACGTGGATGATGACAGCCTGTATTCTGAGCTACTCTTGTAAGACCCCCATGAAGGGAGGGCCTCACCCAAGTCTCAGGAATTTACGGCCACCCAATAACTCACAAGACACCGAACTCGATGCAATCAGAAAGAGTTATATTTCGATCAGCATGCTGAGATCAAGACCCATGACCCACGCAGGGGCAGTAGGGTCTGACCCCGGGGCTTTCGAGACAGAGGGAATTTAAAGGCAAAACCACAACTCAGAGGGGAAACCACAACTCAGGGGGAGTGAAGGAGGGTTATTGGAGAGCACCTGTGGAAAGTCCCAGCCCATTATTTAGTTTATGACAGGGTCCAAGGAACAGTCATGGGGAACATTTGGTATAGGCTACTCTCAAAGAGCCTATTCGTAATCAACCATCTATCTTGTGGTCAGCCAAGTTCCTGAAACACAGAGCTCAGGACCAAGCTGACCTGCACTCTTGGTTCCACTCAGCCTGCTGGAAGTTTTTGAAAAATTTTTAACCCTTTCACTCTGACTTTGGCTCAACTGGAACACTAAACAATTAACTTACTAAAAAAAAAAAAAAAAAAATCACAAACTGTTTATAGCCCAGGGTCTTGGTAAAGAAACCACATTCCTCAGTATGGTGGTTTCACAGGGCACTGTGATATAGCCTCCTTCATGGGTATCTTTCTAGGTCAGCAGCTTTAAAGTCTCTGTGAACTTTCTCCAAGTCCTATGCCAGCCTTTTCTGGTCTCTGTGGCAACAGACTCTCTGTTGGAGCTAAAAAAACAGAACAAAACAAAGTCCCTGAGGGTGGAACCCGCTCATTTTTCTTCTTAAAATCTCCATGAGTGATTCTAATGTGCAGCCTGAGTAGAGACTCCATGTTTTAAATACCAAATTTTTCATTTCTGTGTTTTGTTCAGTGATTTGTTCCTTCCAGAACAGTTATGTAAAAAGCCTGTTGCTAACCCTCGTGAACTAGGGAATTCATAGCTGGCTTGCAGCAGTGCCTGAGCTCTCTGCCTTCCTCAGCCTGGAGCTGTGTGAGGGCTGCAGATTGTGTCCTGTTTACTTGCCTGCTGTTCAAACAGAAGAACTCTCTTATTTGAAACTCTCGTAGGATGAACAACTCCCCTATTGTGGGCTAATCTGAAGACAAGAAGTCCCATTAGGCAGAAGCGCAGACTCAGGGATATATCCTGTGCTATTAAACAGTCTAGCCTTTTCTGCTCTTGCAGTTTTGTGGGGGTGTTTCCCTGCCTGACATAGGCCACCGACAGTTTTTTGCTTTTCTTTTTAAGAGCTGGTCAACGCAGGCTGCAGAATCTGCAGCAGACCTCAGCGGGAGGAGGGACAGAGATGCCAACTGCCGTTTGGATTTAACAGGCCTTAAAAGGCTGCCAACTGAGAAAGGAGTTATGCGGCTGCCCAATTATCTACCCACCTCCCCTGCTCCGCTGGCTCCATGCTACCAGAGAGAAATAAACTATCCTAGGGCGGGATTTGGAAACCGTTAGAACCATTTGCAGACTCTTAGGTTAAATGTTCGGAATTGCGCCCTTTTCAGTGACCGGAGGTATCTTTTAGTGTGCCGGGCACTGGCTTAAATTTTTTTTTTTTTAAGAAGTGAAACGTATACAACCAAGCTACTATTTTCTCCTTTGAGTCAGATGCACATGCATTGTTCCTGAACATTTCTCCCCAGGAGAAAATGAAAAAACGTATTTTAAAATGAGGAGGAGGAGGAGGAGGAGCAATAGGAGGAAACATTGACTTTGACATCCTGCCTGATCTGAACTGTGTTTGGAAAAGTCGGCTAAGTGGGTCTTTAAAAAGAGCAAATGCAGGTTAGAGAGATGGTGTGCATGGAGCCAGCTCTCAGTACCTTCCTCCAGGGGGCGCAAGACTGCCTGTAACTCACGGTAGCTTCAGGGTAGCCCGATGCCTCCCCACAGACACATAATAAAAAATAATAGAAGTTAAAAGAAACTAAACCAGCCGGGCAGTGGTGGCGCACGCCTTTAATCCCAGCACTTGGGAGGCAGAGGCAGGTGGATTTCTGAGTTCGAGGCCAGCCTGGTCTACAGAGTGAGTTCCAGGACAGCCAGGGCTACACAGAGAAGCCCTGTCTCAAAAAAAAAAAAAAAAAAAAAAAAAAAAAAAAAAAGAAAAGAAAAGAAACTAAACCAAACGTGGTGTAGAGAATGGCTTATGCACTGTGTGGAAGTGTCATCTGCTGATGGCCTATTAGCTCAGGAGGGAAATAGAAGGTGGGATTTCAGGCAGAGAAAGAGGGAGAGAGAGGGAGGGGAGGAGAAGGGGAGAAGGAGGAGAGAGAGGGAGAGAGAGAGAGAGAAGGAATTCTGTGAAAGAGTCAAGAGGGGAGAATTCATCCTGAACTTTGAGCAAGTAGGACGCATGAAGCTGAGGAGGGGTGACTGGCCATGTGGCAGACATAGAATAGCACAAACGGGTTATATAAGTTATGAGCTAGTTGGGAATGAGCCAATACTTATGGTCAGAGTGTTTATTCATAAATAATTAAGCCTCAGAGTCATTATTCTGGGAATGAAGAGGCGGGGTAGAAAGGCTGGTGGGTACAATGTGGGTCAATGGTAGAGCACTTGCCTATGGTGCGTGAAGTCCTAGGTTTGATACACAGGAGTCCTAGGTTTGATACACAGGACCAGACGCAAAGCAACCTGTAACAAAAGTTACACAAAAGTCATCTTGAGTTCGAGTTATATGACTCCAACCAGTGCCCAGTGGGTTCTCCACTTTTTTTTTTCTTTAAATTTTTTATTGTCTGAGAATTTCATTTGAAATATTATATATTGATATATATTAATTATTATATTAATAGTATAGACTCAATATTATATAATTATATTAATATAATATTAATGCATATTAAAAGATTTATTTATTTACACTGTAGATCTCTTTAGACACACCAGAAAAAGACATTGGATTTCATTACAGATGGTTGTGAGCCACCATGTGGTTGCTGGGAATTGAACTCAGGACCTCTGGAAGAGCAGTCAGTGCTCTTAACCACTGAGCCACCTCTCCAGCCCAGTGTAGTATGTATTTTTTATCATATTCTTTCTTAACTGCCAATTCTCCTAGACCTCCCTCTCAACTCCCTCAGCTTCATATTCTATGTTTCTCTTAGAAACCAAAACAAAGCCAAACATAAGAAAAAAAAATCTATCAAAACAGAGTCTGATTTGTGTTGGCCATCTACTCCTGAGCTGGCCCTCCCCCTCCCCCGGGGTGTCACTCTCTGAAGAAAGCTGACTTCCCATTTCCCAGCCAGTATCAATTACAAGTAGCTTCTTGGCTAGGAGTGGGACTTTGTGTCCACTTCTTTTCCTTGGTGCTGCCATTTTGTCTGGCTTGAGCTTGCGCTGGTCTTCTGCCTGCGGCCACAGTCTCTGTGTTCATTTATGTACCAGCCCTGCTGTGTTTGCAAATGCTCTGAAGGTTGTCCAGCACCTCTGGCTTTTCCACTCTTTCTGTTTCCTCCCCCAACAGATTCCCAGGCCTGGCGGGGAGGGAGGGGCTTGATGCAGACAGCCCCTAGGGATGAGTGCTCCAAGTCTCTGCCTCTCCTGTGGGTCTCTGTGTTAATTACAGTCTTCTGTAATTACTCATCATCTGATGACACTGATTGTGACATTGATCTAGAGATGCATTACTGTGCCATTAGGAGTCGTTTTTACTGCGATGTTTATGCAGCAGAGTAATTGTAGTAGGTTTTCTTTTGAAGAGCTATATGAAAAGCTACCAATGCAGAAGGTTCATATATAGTCCACATATATGTCTTCATAGATATGTACACATATATGTATTCCACATGTATGTCTACATATACATATTTCACATATATGTCTTCATATATATATTCCACATATATTATATATTCCACATATATGTCTTCTAATATATACATATATATCTTATATATGTGTCTTCATATATATATACACACATATATATGTTCCACATATATGTCCTCATATACATATTTATACATATATATTCCATATCTATGTCTTCATATATATACATATATATTCCATATATATATATCTAGATATACACATATACATTCCATATATATGTATATATATACACATATATTCCATATATCTCTATATATGTATATATACACATACACATATACATATATATTCCATATGTATATGTATTTATATGGGATTTAAATGGTGTTGCAGTAAATATTATTTCAGTGTTACTACCTCACCTTAGATTGTTTAGTTCCCAGATAAAAGATACAAAATCTTTATATTTACAATAAGCCTTAAAGTTTGGCAGATGTCAGCCCTCTATGTTATTTCATCTACTTCCCTGTCAATAACCCCGAGATATCACTTGCATGTTCTGCCTGGACTGCTCCTATTCCAACAGGTCGGCCCTCATGGCTGTGTGCTCATAACCCACCTCCCCATGGTGTCTTCCTCCTTCTTCTCTCTCCTCAGACCCCAAGCCCAGGAACCAAAGCCCCGCCCATCTCTCTTCTGCCCAGCTACAGTCTGTCAGCATCTTTATTAACTGATAGTTTTAAATTAAGAAGCAAAGTTTGCACAGCAAAGCCTGGCATATGTGAGAATTCAGTCATCTTGAGGCAACCAGACCTTGGGATACAGAATTAAGCCTTATAGTACATAGCAACAGACCAAACCTCAACAATATGGAGTCATCATGTAACCAAGGAGAAAGAAACCCTGATTAGATATCATGTGCTACCAAATAAACCCCAGTATCAGGAGTAGGTTACATATTTTTGAATTATTAGCCAAAGGGGTCTCGTAGACCTTGCCTGAACACTATGGGCTGTTGCCAGTGGTCTTAGCTACCATCCATAACTTGCTGGTAAGACCGTATTGTTGAAGATACCACATATTTATGACATAGAACATGGAGACATTGGGCTGATGCTTACCTAGAAACTTCACCCCTACCAGCTAGAATCCATGGTATTAGAAGGCACTGTACCTGGTACTGGAGGGAAAATATCAACAATATCACCCAATGACATAACTATGTAAGCTATGATAATGGTTTGTCAGCAAGATGTGCCCACATGCGCCATAGTGGCATGAATATTAGGTGGGTAACCAGCCAGTTTTTGCTTGCATTTAAGGTCCACTCCATGAGATGGGACCCATACTTGATATTGTTGATATGGTGAAATATGAATTGTCTTTGGTCTATGTTTACCACTCAGACCTTGTTAACCGCATGGATCTGAGGAGTGTGTGTTTTAAGTAAAATGAATCAGTCCAGGGTTAGGGCCATTTGGACCCATGGGGGAAAGAAGATAGCTCCTGGGAGTTTCTTTCTGGGGCAGTGGTATGGCTCTTGAAACTATCTCTAAAGGTTTCCTTGTGGATCCTTCTGACATTTACGGTCTTCGAAAATTATCCCATTCCTACCCTTAGGCGGTGCAGGTGTGGCTGCTATGTCACATGTGCATCAGTAGGTGGCAGAGAAGAGAGAGTCTATGTCTATGCTTGGTGTTCTGACCTATGAACATCTGAACAATTAGTAGACTAACATTCCCTGAAAAAAAAAATAAGCCTGAGACGTTGACCAGTCTAGAGCCAGGCAGGCCTGGATCGGCTCCCAGGATGGGGAGCAAGCTGGAGACTAGAAGAACCCAATCTGGGACTGTGACCTCAGTCAGCAGTGAGCTGGAGACAGATGACCCTTGCAAGGGGCACTCTGGCTGTCTAGGTGAAGAGCTAGCCCAAGATGACCACCAGACTAGCGCCATGTGACCCAGACAGGAAGCTAGCCTGAGATAACCTCCAATAGTACGGTGCCACACAGGACTGGTGGTGGTGGTGGGGCAGACCATGCCCGAGATGACCTATGCCTGGTGCTATAGCACTCCTGAGGCCACTCCTGAGATTACCCCAGACACCAAGCAAGTGATGGAGACATGGAAGAGAAACAGAAACAGAAGGGTGTGGGCACTGTGAACAGAGGCAGAACTGGAGACTCCAGGATAGTGAGGAGCACCCTGATGTGAGTAGACAGTAATGCCACCTGGGACCATGGTGGGGTCCTGGCCTGTGCTGCCCTGCCACTAGGGGCCACATCACAGACTATCAAAGGAAATTAAACTTCTGGATAAAATGGCTTCAGACCCCCAAACCCTTTCCCATGGTGCTATATAGGTTGCTTGGAGGGAGTGTTTTCTCACAGAAGACTGGGAGAATGTTGTAACATCTGGCTGATGAAAACTTCTGCCTCTCTGCCTCAGGAACAAAACCATTCAAAGCTGGATTCTACTCCTTTAATAAAATCAAAGGTTCTTCTTTACCCCTTGCAAAAATTTTAAGATAGTATTGGTAGTCTTTATTCTGAAAACAATATAATACGTTTCTGTCTGTATAACCCGAGTGCCAGTGTGACGAGGAGCAGGTTACCTGTATCATGTAGGGTTAGAAGTAGAAACTGCTGTCCTGTCCCCACCCTCAGCTCATGACCATGGATGGAGTTATCCTCTTAGCACCCAGTTTCCTTGGCTACGCTAGTAAGAATGACAGCTTACTACTTGGCAGACAACATAGAATATTGTGTCCATATCTTCTCATTTCTTTTTTTAAATTAATCTTTTTTTATAAATATACTTTGATCATGGTTTTCCTTCCCCCAACTCTTCCTAGACCCTCTCCACCTTCCTGACCACTCAACTTTATATTTTTTCTTTTTTTCTCTTTCCCTCTCTGAAGTTCCCCAGAAGAAGAAGAAGAAGAAGAAGAAGAAGAAGAAGAAGAAGAAGAAGAAGAAGAAGAAGAAGAAGAAGAAGAAGAAGAAGAAGAAGAAGAAGAAGAAAGAAGAAAAAGAAGAAGGAGATGAAGAGGGGGAGAGGAGAGGGGGAGAGGAGAGGGGGAGAGGAGGGGGGGAGAGGAGGGGGGAGAGGAGAGGGAGGAGAAGGGGGAGGAGGAGGAGGAGGAGGAGGAGGAAGAGCAGCAGCAGCAACAGCAGCAGCAACAACAACAACAACAATCCCTCACACAAAGAAACATGGAGTCCATTTTACGTTGGCCAACTGCTCCTGGGCATGAGCGTGCCCTAGAGTGTGGCTGATACATGCAGTGACCTCCCTTGGAGAAAACTGATTTTCCCTTCCCAGCAGGCATTGGCTGCAAACAGCTTCCTGGTTAGGGTGGAACTCTGGGTCCTTTTTCCCTTCTCAGTGCTGGGATTTTGACTGATTTGAACCTGTTCGGATCTTGTGCGTGTTATCACAGTCTTTGTGGGTTCATATGTGTATCTGTTGTGCCTGGAACACGTTCTTCCTTAAAATCACCAACCACCTCTGCTTGTATGGACTTCCTGCCTTCTCTCACATAGATCTTCAAGCCTCAAGAGGAGGACTTTGATGAAGTCACCTCATTTAGGACTGAGTGCTTCAAAGTCTCTCGCTCTCTGCACATTGTCCAGTTGTGTGTTTCTGTGTTATTCTCATCTAGTGAAGGAAGCAGCTTTTCTCAAATGGGCTCAGTGAGTTACTGATCTGTGTAGGACTGTTGTCAGTGACCGTTTTACTGCCATGTTCCTTAGCAGAGTGATAGTAGTAGTAGATTTTTCTCTAGACCTTGATCTAGTCTTAGTTTTTTGGCCATGTATGGGATCCATCTCGCACTTAGCCCCAAATCCAGTCGTTACTCCCATAATATCAGGCCACCGTTGCCCCTGTCTTGTAGACAGGTTTCTGTTGTTGGTCACAGCGTTTGTAGCTGGGTGAGATTAACGGGTACTTTCCTTCTCTAGTATCTTTCAGAGTAGCTCACAGAAGTATGAATGCTGCTCAGCAGGGGCGGAACTTGTAGTTGGGCACCATCTCGATTTCTCTGACATAGGTCAGGTGACATATGTTGACATAGGTAAGTTGTGTCTTCAGCCATAGGGTCTATACAACCAGGCTGTGGAGCGAGCAGCTTGGCTTGTGTTCTTGGAGCAACAGCTGATGCCCTTTGTCTTCCATATAGACCCGAGGGCAATGCTGTTGGTCTTTGTCTGTTGGGGTTTAGTTGAGTATCTTTTCATTTCTATTACCTGCCCTAGGGAGCTTCGAGTCAACCCCCAGAGTATCAATAACCAGGATAAACCGCCTATTGAGTCTTCTTCTCCAATGGTTGATATAGAGCAGCTTAGCTCTCTCTATATATATATCAATATATCTATATCTATATCTATATCTATATCTATATCTATATCTATATCTATATAGCTTAGCTCTATATATATCAATGGGGTTGTTCTGCCTTTGGGTCTCCCATGAAGTTATAATCAAGATGCTGGGGGGCGCTGTGGTCTGTCATCAAAGTCTTGACTGGGACAGGAAGTTCTGTTCCCAAACAGCTCATCCTTTGTGGTAGTAACCCTCAGTTCCATGCCACATAGACCTCTCCATGCAGTACTTGAGGATCTTCACAATATAGCGGCTCATCCCTCATGATAAGCAATCCAAGAAGGCAAAGGAGTAGGAATTTCTTATCTACATAGCACTGGAAGTTGTCCTACCCTGCTATGCACTGGTTTTCTTGATCCCACAGACCATCCCTAAGACCATGTAGAAAGAGTGTATACCAGGAGGCTCGACAATAGTCACTGTGGGCATCTTCATTGGACATGTTTCATTTTAATGTGTGTTTTGGTGCTGTGTAGATAGAGCACCATAGGCAAAGTCCTGGTCACATTAATTTTAAGGATGAATTAATTTTAATTTATGAATTAATAGATTTAGGGATAAAATTAATTTCAAGGAAAAAAGTTAAATATGTTAACTTTAAATAAAAGCACAAAATATATAGTAAAATGACCTCTGTACATAGATCACCCAGATTTAATAAATACACAGATTAGGCTAATTTTGTCTCATTTCTTTCCTTTATTGCACTTTCTTTGTGGCCAAAGTACTTTTAAAGTAAATTGCTGAAATCAGGCCATTTCACCTGTAAGTGCTCCCTTCTCATGGCTCATACATTTTTTTTCTTTTAAATGTAACCATTGACCATTATCATACAACAAAGTGAGTCATAGTTACTAATTGTCCTCCAATATCCAGTCTGTATTTACATTGTCCCCATAAATTTTAGAGTCAATTCATTCAAAATAGGATGCAAAAACATTGTACTTAATTGTCTATCCCTTAAGTTTCTTTTAATCAGTAGTGATTTCTCCTGGGAAGCATTGTTACATTTTGATGCCCTTCCACGCTGGTGTATCAATGTCTATCAATGTTCCTGTATTATTGCTGTTTCGTTTTATTTGGCCAGGGAGCCTCTCTGAGTTCACTCCTATCTCCCTTGGCATGAGCTTGTGAATTTTGAAAATTGTCTTTCAAAAAAGTGATGCCAGATTCCTCTCAATGCACTTCTTTGCCCCTGACTTGGAACTTTTTCTTTTTAGTGTGAGATATCCACAGTTGCTTCTGGCGGGGTCTCAGGGACATAGTGTGGGGTACGAGAAAAGAGTGAAGCTTTATAACCTATGTTCTAATCTTCACACTGCCTGTAGCATTTTATAGAATGAGTGTTTGGATACAGACGCTGAACCCAAATAATACTCTATTCATGGGGAGAACATTCAAGTATTCACAACAAAGGCACTTCTGAGTCAGGAGAGCTTCTACATGTCTCTCATTTAATTCTATCTGACATGAAGTCTTGGTAAACTCTTATCCCATAAAAGAAAGCATTGTCCCAGCTAGTAGGTGCAAAAACTGAGCAGAAGCTTTGGCACCTTCTGAAGCAGAAGGATAGTTGGCATCTGTTTGCAGAAAGACTTTCAGAAGGCAGAAAACCATACATCTAGGGTTTAAAGCAGAAGGGACTTTTTTTTTTTCAACAGAGTAAATATGTCAAGTACAGTGATATTTGCATATGCTGTATTTTAAAATCATATTTAAAACTGTCTCATATATTCTGAATCTGGTAAGTGGAAGGCAGGGAGGTCACCTGTACAGCTGGTGCAGACAGTGAATTCCCATTAGGCACATTTTGAAATTCCAAAGCAATGTGACAAACAGAGCCCTCCATCTGTTGGGAGACCATTGAGATGAGCACTGACTCTACAGACACTTTACTGTGCACAGCGTATCTTGAGGGCAGCTGTTTATATTACATATCTTTAATTTCATTTACTTTCCATGTAATTACTCTAGAAAGTCACAACTAGGAACTGTATGGGATTATGTGTGGTGGCAAGCATGTATAACAGTATGGCTAATGATAATGATACCACACGGGGGAAGAAATAGAGACATGTTTTAACATGAGGCATGTTATAAACCACCCATTATTGAGAGCCATTTAAGAACAGCTTGGTAGTAGTTGTTAATGCCTGAAATGGTTGAGTGTAAGAGACAGCCTGAGCCCAGGCTTCTTGAAAACAGCTCTTCCATTTTGTTCCTCTATTTTGTTAGCAGGGTTAAGCTAGGTTCACATTCCCAATCTTGGAGACCAGCTCCTATACTGGTTCAATGTTTTCTTAATTATCTGTTGAACCTGCTGTTACCTTAACCAAAGTGCCTGAGTTGTAACAATATAACAATTGCGGGAGTTGTAACAATATGTAACAATTGCCTACTAAGCCCTTCTTAACTGCTTGGAGCTGATCTGTTCCTTTGTCCCTTATCACCCTGAATCCAGGACCTAATGTCTAGGGGAATAAATTAAGGGCCTTGAAGCCAGGTATCCTGGACAAGGCTCAGCCTTCAACAGATAGTCTCTTGCTTAACCCCTGTTTGTTTCTCTGTGTAGCCCTGGTTGTCCTGGAACTCACTCTGTAGACCAGGCTGGCCTCAAACTCAGAAATCCGCCTGCCTCTGCCTCCCAAGTGCTGGGATTAAAGGCATGCACCACCACTGCCTGGCCCAGAAGCTTTCTTATTAAACCTTGTGTCTCTGAAGTAAATTTTCTTGGCTTCCATCCCAAACCCAACAGTGAGCAGTACAGGAAGACCATTTAGGATAAGAAAATGTAACAAACTGGTTTTTAAAAATTTATTTATTTATTTTATATATGTGAGTACACCATTGCTCTCTTCAGACATACCAGAAGAGGGCATCAGATCTCATTACAGATGGTTGTGAGCCACTGTGTGGTTGCTAGGAATTGAACTCAGGACCTCTGGAAGAGCAGTTGGTTGTCTTAATTGCTGAGCCATCTCTCCAGCCTTGTAACAAACTGCTTTAAAAAGGTTACATTAAAGCTTTAGATAGGGGGCTGGAGAGATGGCTCAGTGGTTAAGAGCACTGACTGCTCTTTCAGAGGTCCTGAGTTCAATTCCCAGCAACCACACGGTGGCTCACAACCATCTGTAATGGGATCTGATGCCCTCTTCTGGTGTGCCTGAAGACAGCTACAGTGTACTCATCATATATATAAATAAGTAAATAATAAATAAATAAATAAAAATCTTTAAAAAAGTTTTAAATAGATTATTGGAGAAAGAAAACACACTTAATTAGTAACTTAATTTGTAACTGCCTTTCTAGTAAGTTATAGAATGGGCCACATAACTATGCACAGGTGACAGAGTAGGTGACGTCATGACGCCACCCTTCAACATCTGTATCTGTACAAGTCTTCTGGTAGTCCTCACCTGGACTATTCTTTGCCATGATGTCTTTGGTGATATGTGCCATGAGCAATTGAACACTTACTGAAGTTGTAAAATAAATTTCTTATTTTTTTCCTCTTTTTTTTTTAGACAGCTCTGACTATCCTGGAACTCACTACGTACACCAGACTGGCTCTGAACTCACAGCGATCCCTCTGCTTCTGCCTCCCAAGTGCTGGGGTTAAAGGTGTGTACCATAGTGCTAGGATGTAAAATGAATTTCTTGTTAAATATCGGGGCAGATGCAAAGGGTCTCTCTGGAAGGTCACGAAGGGCGTGGGTCTCACTGTGAGTCTCCAGGGACAAGAGTAGGTTGAGTAGGGTTTTGTCACTGCATTCTATGTCCCTCTGCCTCAGCTCTTACTCAGCATTGTGTGTGAAGGCCATCCATCCTGGATGGCACAGGAGGCCTAATGAGGTGCTCACTGCCAAGCGCTTGATAAGTGGAGGTTCATCCAGGTGCCAAACATCTGGGGAGCTGGGTGAGTAAATTTCTTCCCTGCCTTTTGCTTTCTTTGTTCTCCATGATAAAGGATGATGGTTAATGTTTCTATAGAGTTGTCTTTGTAACTGCTAATAAAACATCCTTCAACTCTTGTGTGAAGAACAGTCCCTACAGATAGGCCTGCTTGCCTCGCAATGTATATTGCCCTGGATTATCGGGGAAACATCTTAGAGAAATAGGGTATGATGTCACTCAACCAAATTAAAGCATTGGAAAGCAATAATGGGTTCTCTATTGAGCCCCTTTTGGGAACAACAAACTTACATATTTATAGGTGTTGTAAAGTGTACTAGTCATTAGAACACCCTCCAAAGCAGGTGTGGGTATGTTGAGTATCTAGGGCACTGACGGTGGATCTCTGTGACATAGCCATGTCTATCTACAGTGCTGTGTTGTTCCTGTAGGAGGGTGGGGACTTCCTGAGTATAACAGTTTGAGAGACACGATAAGGTTCTTTATACCAGTGTGGACTATAGTGTTAACAGCCTGGATCATAGAACTTTTTTGTATGGTATCTCACTGACTGTCAAAACATCAGCAAAGCACTTCCTTTCATGGACAGGGCACTCTCGAGCGTGAGTGTGTGTGTGTGTATGCATGTGTGTATATGTGTGTGTATGTATGTGTATGAATGTGTGTGTATATGTATAATGTGTGTGTATGTATGTGTCTATGTGTATGTATGTGTATGTATGTATATGTATGTGTGTGTACATGTGTGTATGTGTGTTTTTATAAATGTGCATGTATATATGAGTGTGTGTATGAGTGTATGTGTGCATGTGTATATGTATGTGTGTAATGTATGTATGTATGTATGTGTGTATGTTTATATGTGTGTGTTTGTGTATATGTGTGTATGAGTGTATGTGTGCATGTGTATATATATGTATGTGTATAATGTATGTATCTATGTATGTGTATGTCTGTATGTGTGTGTATGAGTGTATGAGTGTATGTGTGTATGTGTGTATGTGTGTGTGCCCTGAAGATGAGGGCTTGTGTTGTGATTCATCTGAATCCAGGGCGTGTGAGCCTTAACCCTCACGTAATATCACTCCTAACCTCCAGGGAAAAGGAGTGTGTGGCCTGTAAGACTTCGAGACACCACTGTAACCAGCAGAAGGCCAATAAGCTCCAGCCCTTAACCCACTGTCCATTAACAGCATGGTGCTTGTTTTTTTCTGCTCCCATCCTTGCGTTCTTTCAAGGGCTTTTTCATAAAGCATCAGATTAGATCGTGAGGTCAAACGGTTATACAGGATGAGCTTTTACTGGAGAGAAACCTCAGCCCGCAAAGTGCTTTGTAAGTCTCCAGAATCAACTTTGAAGCCAGAGAACCCACCACAGCTGGATCCTGGCGCTTGCTCTGAGCTGATTTAAAAATCATTCATTTTTGGTCACATGATTGGGCAGGACGCTCTTTGCTGCCCGCTGGCTTTGCTATAGGTATCACCTCTGACGTGCGGGCTATTATGATTGTGTAGTCTATAGGTATCACCTCTGAAGTGTGGGCTATTATGATTGTGTAGGCTATTTCCCAGGAATTCAACAGTGGCTTTTGTGAAAACACTGACTCTTGCCTTGACCTGAAGACATTTGATGGGTAACTCAGAGATCATCATGCAAAGCACTTGGGCCTTTAATCCCAGCACTCAGGAGGCTGAGGCAGGCAGATCTCTGAGTTCAAGGCCAGCCTGGTCTACAGAATGAGCTCCAGGACAGCCAGGACTATGACAGGACATCTTGTCTGAAAAAAAAAAAAAAAAAAAAAAAAAAAAAAAAAAACAACCAAACCAAACCCCCTGGGCTGGGTCAAGTTTGGAACCTTTGGTCCAGACTTTGTTTTCCTGCTGCTGGGTGAAAGCTGTCAAAAGGGAAGTGTGCTCAGCTACGAAACAGAAAGGGCTTGGTGCTCTCACATGGCTGATCTGGAACTGTCTGATTCATACATAACCTTTACACTAGATTTGCTAACACAACAGTGAAGAAGTCATTGGGAGCTCTGCTTTGTGGAAAAGGAGATTTTCTCCAACCCTCAAAGCTTCCTTTAAAATCACAGAAGCCGCTTCAGGACAGACTGTGCTGGACTGTGGAGCAGCGACGCCCCCTGCTGGCAGAAAGGCAGAGGGAGGTGGAGAAGGGCAACCTCTGGTACCAAATCCTCGGGCAACAGACAGCCCACGGTGGTTGAGTCCCTACGAGGAACGGATAGCAGAGATAATACAGGACTTTAGGGAAATCCTGAGCAGGGATTTTCAGTTTTATACTATTGGGAATTGGGCTCCAGAGGGGGATAAAAATCAGTTTCAGAGAAAGGAAGCTGGTTTTTTTTTTTTTCTTTTTCTTTGCACAACTGAGCCACGGTGTAGATATTTTTATTTTTTTCCTACAAGTGGGAGGCTTAGATGGGCTTATTCTGCAGAACTCAGGCGTGGTCCGTCCGTCTTTTGCCCTATTGCTTTCTTTGCTCAGAGAGAAGCAGAAAGCAAATCTTTGCCAGGCAGGACTGTCTAGAAATGAGGCTGGTCGAATCTTCTATCTTTATTTTATTTTTACCTGTTGTAACCATCGACATTTGTCAAGCCGGGGTTGTGTCGAGCCGGGCTCTCAAGGGACTTGGATGATGGATAAGGAACAATTGTCAGTTTTTAAGGTGGAGAAAGTAAATTTTCATCTTAAAAGTCACCGTGACTTTGCTTAGTTGTAACTGCAGCAAAAATTACCTTAAAAGGGATTTATTTATTAATTTAGAACATATGTATTTCTATATGCATGCAACAATAATAATTAAGAAAAGAGACTGAGGATGAGGATGAGGTTTGAGGCAGAGCATGGTAGGACTTGTAGTGAGGAGATGAAGGGGTAAATGATGTATATTTTAATTTTTAAAATTACAAAAAAAAACCCTCCCTCAACAACTCTTTCTCTCTACCCGCGCGTTCGAATCCCGCTCCGTCCCTTCTGTCTCCTCCCGCGTCTCATGGGGGAAAAAAAAAGTTTTCCCAGGCAGTGGTGGCGCACGCCTTTAATCCCAGCACTTGGGAGGCAGAGGCAGGTGGATTTCTGAGTTCAAGGCCAGCCTGGTCTACAGAGTGAGTTCCAGGACAGCCAAGGGCTACACAGAGAAACCCTGTCTCGAAAAAAAAAACCAAAACCAAAAACAAAAACAAAAACAAACAAACAAAACCAACCAACATAGAGCATCACATATCACATAGACCCCCATGGTCTGGTTACACAGCTGTGTGCCTATGTGCAAGGAAGGATGCTGTTCATGGCACAGTCGCCAAGATCCCAGTGAGCAGTGAGGAGCAGAATGATTTCAGGTCGTGTTTAGTCCTCTGCCTGGTCAGAGAGTTTCCTGAACACTTTATAATGAGCATTTGCTTGTTTTATAATGACAGTTCACTGACATTTTGTACACCCCTGTCTTTCTAGTTACAGCAGAAGCACGGATCCCCAAGCTGTGGTCAGAGCTGAGTCTCAGGGTCCTCCCCGGGACGTGGAGCTGAGCCGTGACCGTCACGGCTCCTGCTTTCTTCCTCACCTCTTGATGTTTAGTGCCTGGACCAGTTGGTGTGGAAAGGACTGTTCTCTAGAGAAAGGTCTTGCAGACTTGAGGATGGCGTGTGTTGAGTCATTTGTGAGCGAAGGGATAAAGCATGGCTGCTTTTCAAATACAGCTGTCCTGGAGGATAGACATGAAAAAGTCAGTGTGACCCATACGACGGAGAAAATGGATTTTCAGTTCTAATTACCTTTAGCCCGAATGCCTGTGTGTGGGTAGTGGCTCGAACCCAGCTGCACACACTGATATTAGCTTTCACCAACTTGACACAAACCGGAGAGGCCTGGGAAGAGGGAACCTCAGCTGAGAACTTGCCTCTATTAATGGCCTGTGGACTTATCTGTGGGGCACTTTCTTGATTGTTAACTGACAGAGGATGGCCTAGTCCCCTGTGGACAGTGCCACTCCTGGGCAGGAGGTCTTAGGTTGTGAAAGAAAGGTATGTGAATGTGAGCCAGGAGGTGAGGTCACTCCTCTGAGGTACTCGGTTCAGTTCCTGCCTCCGTGTTCCTGTGTGTGTTCCTCCCATGGCTGCCCTCGGTGATGGACTGTCATTTAGACGATGAAATAAATCCCTTTCCTCTCCAAGTTGCTTTTGGTCACAATGGCTTATCACACACTACAACAGAGAGAAAAGTAGAACACCCCACCCCCACCGTTACTCTGCACGTGTGCATTGCATGGGGGGGGGATAGAAGGCAGGAGAGAGAGAGCCAGATCCATGGAGACAGATACAGAGAAAATGGGAGAGAATTGCTGAACATGATGGTGATTTAAGGACAATATCTATGGGCACTTGGTAGTGGGTGGCCCAAGAGTGAGCTGTGACCCGCCTTCAGACTACATGCAGAAGATAAAGGGATGAGAAGGGATTGATGTAAGAGGAGGCTTGTTTTTTATATAATTTGAAATAACTATTATTTATTTTATGATTTTTTGAGATTTATTTTTATTTATTTAATGTATATGAGTGCTCTATCTGCATGACTGCATGTACACCTGCATGCCAGAAGAGACCTCATTACAAATGTTTGTAAGTCACCGTGGGGTTTGCTGGGAATTGAACTCAGGACCTCTGAAAGAGGAGACAGCGCTTTTAACTGCTGAGCTACCTCTCCAGCCTCCTATTTTATTTTTTGATATCTATCTATCTATCTATCTATCTATCTACCTACTTACCTATTTTTGAGTCAGGGTCTCTCTATATAGTCTTTGCTATTCTAGAACTTAGTACATAGACTAGGTTGGTCTTGAACTCACAGTGTTCCTCTGCCTCTTAAATGCTTATATTAAAGGCATGTGCCACTATCCCTGGCTTTAATATTTTAAATTATGTGTATTCAAAATCAGAATTGAGGCCGGGCAGTGGTGGCGTATGCCTCTAATCCCAGCACTTGGGAGGCAGAGGCAGGTGGATTTCTGAGGCTAGCCTGGTCTACAGAGTGAGTTCCAGGACAGCCAAGGCTACACAGAGAAACCCTGTCTCAAAAAAACAAAAAACCAAACAAACAAACAAGCAAAAAAAAAACCAAAATCAGAATTGAAATGGTCATACCCTGCGACCCTCCCTGTCCCCGAGGATTGTCGGCCGATATTGGTCCTTGAAGGCAAAGGGGACAGAGATGTGTGTGTGTGTGTGTGTGTGTGTGTGTGTGTGTGTGTGTGTTCAGAAGCCTTGTTAGTATGCACAGTAAATAGTGACACCGGGACCAGCTGTGGGGAGGCAGATCAACTTTAGTTGGGGTCATCCAAGGCTCATCTCATACAGTTTTGGAAACAGGGGTCAGAATATCCAGAATGGAAAAGGCCATTGGCTGGAGGCTTACAATACTGAGATGCCTCATTAGCATGGGGAAGGACTCCAGGAATCTCATGTGCTAAGCTGAACGTTCTTATCCATAGAAAACAAATTGAACCTGTAATCTTAACCAAGGCTATGGTGACATACTTCAGGTAGAGGTGTGTGTGGGTTTTTGAACTCCTCAGACAAGGTCAGAGAAGTCCTGCCAGTGAAGGGATTCCTCCATATTGCACCAAGCTCAGAAGGCTGTCTGGACAATGGTAGACTTTGAACTTAATTAGCAAGGCAACAATATCTATCTTTTCTAGTAGAAAAAGGCCACAGACTTGTATAAGTATTTCCGAAAAGCAGATAAACAAACACTTGACCAAGAGATGAAGAAAAATTGCAACATTAGTAACCACCAGGGAAGCACGGTTTGAATCACAGTGAGGAATTGCCTCGTGCTTGTTGTTAGCATGACTATTGGAAAACAAAGGCAAGTGCTGTGAGAATATGCAGAAAAGGAAACATCTGTACGCTGTTGCTGGGGATGTAAATTAGTGCAGCATTCTGGAGAGCAAAGGGGCTCCTTAAAAAACAAAAACCAGAACTACCAGATGACCCAGAAATCCCACTTCTGGGCATTTATCCAAAGGAGGGATGAAGAGAGATCTGTATTCCAGTGTTCACTTCAGCATTATTCACTAAAAGTCACTCTACAAAATCAAGCTAAGCATCTATCAATAGACAAGCATGGTACCAGCACACAATAGAATATTGTTCTGCCATAGGAAGGAACACCTGCTGTCTACAGTAACATAGATAAGCATGGAAGATACTGTGCTAACTGAAGTAAGAGAGCCACAGACAGACAGATACTCTCTCGTTTGTGGCATCCATAAAGAACTCTCAGAAACAGAGTGTAATGATGAATAATGGAGGGTACTGTGGGTAGCTGGGCTGTTGGTGTAGCCAAGGAGGAAATGCTGGTCAAGTGATACAGAGTTTCAGTTATGAGAGATATTGAAATTTCAGAGGTAGGAGTATTGCCAGCCTAGTGTGTCTAGCATAGTGAGTTCCAAGCCAGCCAAGACTACATGATGAGACCAAATATCAGAAAAGGAAAAAAAAAAAGTTTTGGGTAGCAGGAATATGTTTTTGAGATCTGCTGGGTAACACGGTGTATTGTATATTTCAAATTTGCTAGGAGTAAATCTGAGATGTATCACAACAAAATAAGGCAATTAAGAGATGCAATAAGTTGATGAATTTGATTTCATAATCTTTCATTGTATAAACATATCAAACCATTACAGAACATTACATTCTACCCCATAAATGTAAATGATAGTTAATTTAATTTAAAAGGCTGTTACTGATATCAGTCACTGGAGTTAGAGATGTTGAGGGGGCAGTTGGAGTTCAGGAGTAAGAAACTATAAGAACGTGGCGGGGTAAGCCGGGCGGTGGTGGCTCACGCCTTTAATCCCAGCACTTGGGAGGCAGAGGCAGGCGGATTTCTGAGTTCGAGGCCAGCCTGGTCTACAGAGTGAGTTCCAGGACAGCCAAGGCTATACAGAGAAACCCTGTCTCGAAAAACCAAAAAAAAAAAAAATAAATAAAGAACGTGGGGGTTGTCAGCACAGAGATGTAACTTAAACCCACGGGACCAAGAGTCCAGGGCTGAGTGCTTATTGCCAGGGCTGGTTCAGTGTCTGCCCTGTGGAAATAGTAGGTTGGTGTCAGGGGCATGGTCAATACTCAATAGCTGTCAGTTGGGAATCATCTGATTGGGAGACAGACAGCAAGACAAAGCTTCGTCTCTCTAATGAAGATCACACGGTCGATCAGTTTGACCTAAGTGACTTGTTAACCTCCACAAAGTGAACCTGTGTTCACAAACGAACATCTAAACTTGTTCAGTTTCTCCTGCATCCCTGGTCTGGAGGCTCCTTTCCTTGAGAGATGTTCTGTTTAGGAGGGTGGGGTGGGAGGGCAAGGACAGCATCCTGGAAGACACCTGGTCGCCTGGACCGAACCTGGGCTGAATCTGTGTCTCGCCACGGCATCTCCTCCTGTGGTTAAACTCTGGTGAGACTGATGGGAAACGGAAGTGCTGTTTTAGTAATGTATATCTGATTGTGTTGTCTCTCCATTCTTGTGCCTTCATTATCTACTACCGTGGACTTCCCCAGTTGCTCCCAACTAATTTCCCTATTGCTATACGTCCTTTCTCCCCCAAACAAACAGCCCCTGGATTGTGGCCCCGTGGTTCTTAAGTCTTCTGTGATTGGCCACTGCTGAGCCCGACCAGTGTTTCTGACTACGTTTCATGCCCTGCAGCTCTCCTCCTGTCTCCTCTTCCTTTTTAGTGACACTGGCCTTTTCGCAGGCCTTCCGGAAGTCTCAGACCTTCTGATTTCTATGCTGGGTGGGATACTCCTTCCCCACTTTGAAAGATGCTTCAAATACTAGCTTAAACATCTCTTCGGCTGACAGGGCCTCTGTGATTTTCCAATCCAAATCAGGTCTTTCTAGTTACTACACTTTGTCACCTTTAATACATAATTATTACCGTTCTCTATCTTAATTTGTCTCTGATATCTTCTCTGAAGCTAAACTTCCACAGGGTGTAATTCTCTACTATGGTGTGCAGTGCTTGGCTGGGTTGTTGGTTCATGAGTTACTCAATTAGTGTTTGTCAAGATTATTTATGTGGTTCAATAATCACTACTGATGAAGACTTACCTGAGCAGGGTGTCCCCAGTAGAAAACCAGAGCTATCGGGCAGGTTGGTGACTTTAGTTTCTTTAGTCTTAGAATTATGTGTGTGACAGTGATGTATCTCTCTCTTTGTTTCATTGTTTCTTTTTTTGTTGTTGTTGTTTTGTTTTTGAAAGTATCTGGTAAAGGGTCTGCACACTAAATTTCCTTAAAAAGATTTATTTTTATTTTAAATTATGTGATACATGTGTTTACACTGTGAGTGTGTTGTGGGTTTGTGTACATGTGAGAGTAGGTGTCTGTGGAGGTCAGAAGGCAGTGCCTGACCCCCTGGAGCTGGAAGAGGTGGTGAGCTGCCTGCCTTGAGGGCTAGAGATGCGTTCCACCGGGGGATCCTCTGAAAGCCATGTACACACTTGGGGGATGAGCCAGCTCTCCAGCCCTATTTTTGTTTTTGAGGTCTTGCTATGCAGTGTTGGCTGAACTCAAATGTCTCAGATGTGTGACCACTGCTTCTTTTTGCTTTTTTTTTTTTTTTTTTCCTGGCTTGTTACATTAATTTAAGCAGACTAAACCTCTTAGCCATTCATTTGCAAGCTATCACCGAATGGCTGCTGTTACCTCTTCTGGTATAGTTACAGATTTTTTTTTGTTTGTTTGTTGTTGTTGTTTCACATTTAACCTTTTCATCAGGTTTTGATGCTGTTGCGTAGGATGATGTCACACTGGCACAAGACTTGCCAATACCTGTGGATTCTGGCTCTCTGACATAAAACTCACACTTCTCTAATGTGTCGACCAGTCACTCTCCATTCATGAAGATGAACCATAACAAAGTTTGAACCGAAAGTCTAGGGAGGCTGGAATAGTGGCTCAGCGATTAGGGGCACTAGCTGCTCTTCCAGAGGAACCCCTTTGGTCCCCAGAACCCACAGGGCAGCTCAGAACTCTCTGTAACTCCAGCTGCAGGGATCTTTGGCCTCTTCTGTTCTCCAGAGGCACTGAACACACAGACGGACAGACATGCAGGCAGAAGACCCACACATTTAAAAAGAGATGGGGGTAGGAGGGCTAGAAAAGAGAGAGACAAATGGAGATTAAAGCATAAGAAGTCTTTTCTTAATTTTTCTATCTTCCTGCTATCTGCCCTTTGTGACAAAAATGCCCTCCAGCCAAAAAGCTAACTCTAGTGAAACCAGAAATTAGCTCTTCATCCTGACACACACTGAAATGCAGATCCAATAAAATGTGCTTTCTTAAAGTTAGCTCCCTTCAGGAAATCATGGAAGACTGTTGTCATGGGGAACTGTGAAAGGAACCAGGAAGGACTTAGCTGGGAAAATACCAATGAAGGATAACACGGAGGTCCTTGTTGTCATGATTTCATGAATTCACGCATTTCCACCAGACACATGCCTGTGGTCACGCATGGACACTCTATGGTTAAATTCAGAATGGTGTATTTCTTCTGTGATGTGAATTATGTTACATGGAGTGACAGAATTTATGCAGCCTTGTGAGACGTGCCAGAGCAATGTAGCATTTAAGCTAAGATATTTTAATGACCCAATTTGTTCAGACTGCTGGAGGATAAAAAGCGATTTCATAAGATTTGCTGCTATTAATTGCTGCAGCCCCTAGTGTGTAGAACGTGGTGGGCAGGTGTTTTCGGGATTATACTAAGAGCAAGAGAAAACAACAGGCCTGTTCTTAATATTCAAATTATAATTAGAGACAACAGCAACATCTCAGAGCAGAATCAAAAGGCATGGTTAGCGTGCAGTAAGACATCATAATTAACGTATTAAATGCAGATTCAATAACCTCGATGCATTTAGTAATTACTTACCTGCTTACAATAAATAATTTGCTAGCAGATCCAGAATGCACTTAATTGGGATATAGCAGTCGACACTGTTCCTTGACTCCTGGTCTGGGAAGGAGAAGAAAGAACCCATATTTTTAAAGAGAACTCTGAAAAAAGTTCATCTTAAAAAAAAAAAAAATGCCGAGACTCGGCTTTAATATCATTCTCCTGGGGCACAGACTTTGAAATGATATTTTCACACAAGGTAGAATCTGAAATTTGAATCCTGTCAGAGGCACAAAATACTGAAAGTCCAGATCTCACAGGGAATAACATTTAAATATTACACGTCTATGTCCAAGGCAGAGAAGACAGGAATAAAAATGACCCCATTTCAAGTGAAATCTTTGTCCTCCTTGTTTTTTTGAACTGGGTTAGATTAGCATTTTTTGTTCAGCTTGGCCTGAAAGAATACAAAATAAATATGATTTGAAGCCAAGGGTTTGAAGCTGTAATGTTCACACAGTTAAAACGATTCTCCATTTACCAAAGGCCCTGCTTTGCAAGGAAGCTTAGGGTTGTTATTTATAGGCTGTGGGACCAAAATGAACTGGGCCATCCATCAAACTGGGCGATTAGCGCAGTGGAAAAAAAAAAAAAGCCCCAAAGAGTTGATTGACTGGATTTTCCATTTTGCAGTAAATTATTTTAGAGCCAACTTTCTTTGGTTATTGGTGCTTGTTTCTTCCTTGACTTTCAGATCTGTCTCATATAGGCCAGTCACTGGGTATCACAAAGAACTCAGCCTTAAGGGTTAGTCCCTCCTCAAGTGCTTAAACAAAAAAGAGCCGGAGTCCTTGTGACTCACGTGTAAGAGTGTAACTCCTTTTCCCTGTATAAGTTCTGAATAGAAAAGTAGGCATGATGGTGTGTCATGTGTACATATGCATGATTACAGACAGAGGCCAAAGCATTACTCAGAGAACCAGAAGGATTTGCAATGGATTGTCACCTGAAATTCTTTGCTGTGGGACCTCGAAGATCTGATTATTTGTGACACATCTGTGTGACCTGGAGACTCTTGGAGGCTTCTACAGGGGAATTATGGTGTGTACCTATAGATGGAGCAGGACTTTCGCCTTGGCAGATGACTGTTCTTCTGGGGAACAGCATATGGCTTGCTGGATAGGCAGGTGACCAGCTTCATGGGTATGTGACCACCAAGTGAACATGAGGGGCTGATTATATACTGATTGTTGTCTGGTCCCCCAAACGATCGACTCGCACATGAATATAAGTTGGTCATGTTTCAAGTTCCTAGAGAAGTTTCACTATTGCTCCTCTTGTTGTCTTGTATCCTCTCTGTCACACTCACACACTGTGTATATGTCCTCGTGAGAAGGCTCTAACAGTGATGGAGGAAGGCCGTTTCAGGACTGGACCATAGACACATGGCCAATGTATATAACACAGTGTAACTGTTACACTCTGGCTGCTTTCTTCAGCAAAAGGGTGAAGGAAAATCCTGCTCTTGGAAAGATCTTCAAGAAGTGTACCTAGCTTTTAAGTTTTCCTAGTGGGACTAGTGTGTCATCTGAGTGTCGTGTGATAAAAGCCTCAAGTTCAACACCAGGCTTCGAAAGACTAAACACAATTTATACTTTCCTGGAAGAAGAGAGACACTCCATCATGGTCCTATAAACAATCCATAGCCAGTGCCTCATGATTCATTTAGATGGTTAGGATTATGGACTGAATGTTCATGTCTCCTTAAGATGGAGCTGGACTGAAAGGTGGCAATCAGGATGTGTGTGGTTAGATCTTTCTGAATGACCTTGGGGGGGTGACCATGTTTGTCTTATGTTTGTCCAGGCTCTTTCCCAGGTCACCCCACCCATGCCTGATAGACTTGTATGTAAAGTGGCCATGGCAGCAAAGATGGAGGCCATGCATGAATTCAGCATCAGGGATTTCCATTCACTATGGCCAATCTGTTTGTGGTAGCTGCCGAGTGCCCTACATGGCGATAGCAGAGATGGTGCCAGCACACGGGAGGTGAGCTAGCTGCCGATTGTGCTGGACTGCATTCATCTCGGAAGAGACAACGCTTTGTTCTACTGGGAGAGGTGTTTGCTTTGGATTTGTTTTCCTTGACCATGGTGCTTTGGCCAAGCCTGCCGTCTGTTGAGCTGACATCACATAGTCAGGTGAAGGTATTACCACACAAGGCTTCTGACCAAGGGGCGTATTCAACAGCAATGCAAGTATGGACTTGCCTTGTGCTCATGGTATTTACTGGTCTTAACAGTGTTCCTCAGCACTGAAGGAGCTGCCTGACAGAATGATGGAATACGCTTCCAAAGATTTAGTTTCCACGCCAGCTGGGTCTCTGTACTTTGCAAAGTGGAGCTAAAGAATATTAGGCTATGGTATAGGCACTAGACCACTGACTAAACCACTGACTAATTTATGCCAGGATTTTTCAAACAGCTGGGATCCCTGGATGCAGGCAAACCATGTGGACTGGGTGTGTGTGTATGTGTGTGTGTTTGTGTGATACTTGTTAGAACTACTAGCCAGCTGCTGTGTGTGAGATGTGTGTTCAGTGTGAGATGCCAGGTGCTCTTATAGTTTACAAACACCATTCGCCTCATGTGCATGTCATTGATACAGGGCAGCATCCAGGCCCACAGCTCCTCCAGCTCCTTCTGGATTTCTTCCCCGAATATCTCTAAATTCTGGTGCTGGCTGTGTGGTAGAGATGCCAGCTCCTTGTGTAGGCTACCCGTGTTGTCATGGCTGGAGGTTGTGAGGGCTTCAGGTGGTCCCCTTGTTCTGTCTTCTTGGCATCCAGATTTTCCTCCCCTTGCTCTGAGGGCCCCGCGGGGACACCAGGCCCACAGCTGCTTGGGAGGCTGCAGCCTTCTAGGTCGTTCCTTAGCAACAATCGAGTGAGATTTTCACACAGCCCAGTCTATGTCTCTGGAAAAGCCTAAATGACACAACCTCTTTCTATCCAGGGAAGGACTCTGTCTTCTCAGTGATCTGCTGGCCTAGCTTCCTGCCTCCCAGAACTTTTAAATCCACCATCATCTTGACTCCCGAGTTCGTTTCCTTTTTTCAAAATGTTCGGAATCAATCAAAACGTGGAGTGCAATGCCATCTTATCTTACCTCAGGTCACTCAGGAAAGCAGGCTCTTTCGTAAAGACTCCGCGGTAAAAGCGGATGTTAGTCAAAGCAAAACACCGACAGCACATGACTTACATACCGGTCCGTCTGCTCTCTCACCTGTGGATCCCTTACTCTCTCTCACCTTCCTCAGTACTCAAAATCCCGTCAAAAGCAAGATGAGTCAGTCCTCCCATTGTCTTGTGAGCGTCATAGTTTCATGTCAACTTGACACAGTTAAAGTCATCTGAAAAGAGCGAACCTTAGTTGAAAAAAAGGCCTTCGTTAAGATTCAGCTGTAGGGCCGGGCGGTGGTGGCGCACGCCTTTAATCCCAGCACTTGGGAGGCAGAGGCAGGTGGATTTCTGAGTTCGAGGCCAGCCTGGTCTACAGAGTGAGTTCCAGGACAGCCAGGGCTACACAGAGAAACCCTGTCTCAAAAAAAACCAAAAAAAAAAAAAAAAAAAAAGAAGATTCAGCTGTAGGGCCGGGTGGTGGTGGCGCATGCCTTTAATCCCAGCACTTGGGAGGCAGAGGCAGGCGGATTTCTGAGTTTGAGGCCAGCCTGGTCTACAGAGTTAGTTCCAGGACAGCCAGGGCTACACAGAGAAACCCTGTCTCGAAAAACCAAAAAAAAAAAAAAAAAAAAATCATCAGCTGTAGGGCATTTTCTTAGTGATGGGGAGGGGACAGCCCATTGTGGGCGGTGCTATTCTCAGAGCTGGTGGTCCTGGGTTCTGCAAGAAAGCAGGCTGAGCAAGCCATGGGGAAACAAGCCAGTAAGCAGCACCCCTCCATGGCCTCTGCTTCAGCTCCTGCTTCCAGGTTCCTGCTCTGTTTGAGTTCCTGTTCTGACTTCCTTCAGTGATGAACAGTGACATGGAAATGTAAGACAAATAAACCCTTTCCTCCCCCAAGTTGTTTTTTGGTCATGGTGTTTCATTGCAGTGATAGAAACCCTGACTAAGACAAGTTGGTACCAGGGAGCAGGTTATTGCTGTGACAGACTTGACTTTGTTATTTTTGAGAGGATTATGGGAGGACTTCAGAACATTGGGCTAGAAAAGCCATCGGATGTTCAAAACTTGGTTAGCTGTTCTATGAAGGCTTGGAAGATAAGAATTTGAGGGCTATGCTGAAGATGGAGGCCTGGTTTGTGAATTTCAGGTGAAAGATTAAAGACCATTTGTTACTTAGAATTAAGATTCTGTGGTTCTGGTCAGCTAGGGCTGAAGAAGAATCAGCTGTGATTAACAAGATACCAGAACTACTAAAGTGAAACCTTTGATTTTTTTTTTTTTTTCTGGGAAACTTGATGCTGACCAACTGGAGCTAAGAAATTAGAAGTGATTAGAAGAGACCAGCATCGTCGGGGTGAAATCTGGGAAGTGTTTCCTGAGAGCACACAGAAGTTGTGTTTCAGAACTGGCTGAGGTTGTATCGTGAGCTGGCAGCTGAACTTGGTAGTGTAAGAGTGACCCAGGTAGTACTGGTTTTGAGGGTACAAAGGGGTCATGGAGAGCTGCTGAGACTTGGCACCATGAGAGCCCAGGAGAGGCCATTGGTCAAGGTGCAGCCTCAGTGGAAGTTGAAAGCCAAGGACTGAAGGAGTCATGCAGAGAAGATGAGGCTTTGCACCCACCAGGAAGAGAGCCTGTGAGAGGCTATTGGTGAATGTGCAGCCCAGTTGCAGCAGAAGATTGGAGAAGCCATCTGTTGGGGGCCAACTTTTAGCAGAAAGCAGCTATCAGCTTTGCAGCCATCTTGAGCCATATACCCTGACATGAGACTTGGATTACAATAGCCTACAACAGCTGAGAACACTCTGATAATCTTGGTTTAGATACCTTGAGATTAAAGGTGTGTGAGATTAAAGGTGTGTGACTTAATAGTATACTTAGAAGTATAGAGATCAGAGTTAGAGACAAGACCTAAGGGCATGATTAAACGTGTAACTTAGAGGCGTGGCTTAGAAGTGAGACATATAAAAGGCAGAGACAGAACAGATCAGAATTGAGACGATAGAAGACATTAGTCAGACTATAGAAGACAGAACCAGAGATCAGAGAATACAAGGGATCATCAGAGACGAATCTCAGACATTAGGTAAAATCTGGCCACACCCTCGCTCTTGCTGAACCCCCGACCTGAAGACCGGAGCGGCAGCTTGGGCCGGGATACAGTGGCCGCCCAAACGTGGGTCGTCCCAGGCCTCAACATTTTGCCTGGGCTGCAACATTTATTTTGGCCTCCCCAACGTGGGACTAGTGCGGTCCCCAACAGCCATCAACAACATCAACAACAGCAGTAGTGGTGGGGTGGAGCCTACTGGATCTTAGTAGTTGTGTATATTTCAGAGGATGGGGCTCAAGTCCCTTGGAGGAACCCAGAAAATCGTGAGTAAATCCCATACATTGGATGTTGAGTTATTTATATTGTTGGAGTTTGGTTTTGCTTTCTTCAGATTGTGACTATGCCTTGGTGCTTCCCTCTTGAAGTAAGAAAATATTTAACTTATTTTTTACTTTATTGGAGCCCACAGTTGACTGTTTTTTTTTTTTTTTTTAAGAGATTTTTAGGTTTTTAAAAGACACCTTGGATTTTTTTTTTCTTTTTGATTTTTTGAGACAGGGTTTCTCTATGTAGCCCTGGCTGTTCTAGAACTCACTCTGTAGACCAGGCTGGCCTCTGCCTCCCAAGTGCTGGGATTAAAGGTGTGCACCACCACTGCCTGGCGACACCTTGGATTTTTTAGAGACAAATTTTAAGGTGTTTTAATTTGTAAAGGTGGTAGGAATTTTAAAGTTTGCAAAATGTTTTATGTTGTGATGTTGATGTTAATGTGTGACCTTAGGGATGGATAAGAAAGGACAGGTTATAAACTAACAACAATATGTTCATGTGTCAAGTTAACAAGGGGTCAGTTGTGTTGGAGAGTTTTATGTCAACTTGACACAAGCTAGAGCCACCTGAAAGGGGGGAAGCTCAATTAAGAAGATGCCTCTATAAGATCCAGATGTAGGGCCTTTTCTCGATAAATGATTAATGGGGGTGGGGTGGGGGTGGGGCAGCCCACTGTGGGCGGTGCCATCCCTGGCTTTCTGATCCTGGGTTCTACAAGAATAAAAGCTGAACAAAGCCACAGGGAGCAAGCCAGTAAGCAGCATCCCTCCATGGCCTCTGCGTCAGCTCCTGCCTCCAGGTTCCTGCCCTGTGTGAGTTCCTGTCCTGACTTCCTTTGGTGATAGACTATGGATGTGGAAGTGTAAGCCACATAACTCCCCCCCTTTTTTTTCCTTAACTTGATTTTTTTTTGGTCATGATGTTTCTTCAAAGCAATAAAACCCCCAAGACTGACCAAAAGCAACTTGAAGAGGAAAGGGTTAATTCCAACGTACAGCTTCTGGTCCATCACCCAGGCGGATCAGGACAAAAAACCTGGAGGCAGGCATTGAGGCAGAGGCCACAGAGGTATGAGGCTCACTGGCTTGCTTCTCGTGGTTTGCTTTCTACTACATCCTGGGGTCTGGACCCTCCCACAGCAATCACGAACCAAGAAAGTACACCAGGTGCTTGTCTGCAGGCCATTCTGACAGGGATATTTTCTCAATAGACAGTCTTTCTTCAGAATGACTCTCGCTTGTGTCAAGCTGATATCACACTGCCTGCATGGTTTTCTAAAATCTCTACTTCTCTGCAGCCGCGACCGTAAAGAATGGCTTTCTTCTGGAAACACGCTTTTTGTTCTTAGAATACTGTTTTCAGGTATTAATGAACAAACGACATTGAGAATAGACCCTGGGCAGTCAGCCCAGTTCATTTACCACCTAAATAATTCAGTCCTGCCCACTTG
Source organism: Arvicanthis niloticus (assembly GCF_011762505.2). Lineage (NCBI taxonomy): Eukaryota > Metazoa > Chordata > Mammalia > Rodentia > Muridae > Arvicanthis > Arvicanthis niloticus. Next base: position 48,230,456 of record NC_133429.1, on the reverse strand, counting down.
CCTTGTAGTGTGTGGGATTCAGATTTGTGCATGAGCAATATGATAAACCATTGCACGCCACCGGTCTTTGGGGCCACTGGTCTTTGGGGATGCTGGAAAATAGTTCAAACTGAGAATACTCACCTCCGTTAATTTCTGAGCTCATTTAGAGCGTGAAGTTAATTTCTGGCCGTTGGGTATCTACAGCTCAAACTTAACACTCCCGTAGCAGAATCTAGACCTGGGGCTGCCCTTGCAGTGCCAACAAGTTGCTGTCCTATGTGTCCCCGTTCTGAGTAACTACCTCTTCATTCTCCAGTGACAGCCTCAGATGGTTTCCCTGTCACCAAAACCTCATGAACAAACTGTGTCTTCATTGGTCGCTTCCCTTCCCATGTCCCTGATTCTGGAACGCATTCCAGTTGGACTGGCACACCGAGGCTGGTTTCTTGGCAGCTCTTGGCCTGGTTCCCTCCCTTGAGACAACGCTCTCTCCCGCCTTTGTGGATGGTGCTTCTTTGGTTCCTTCTTTTGACATTCCTTCTGTTGTTTTTAAACCTTTAAAGTTTGGAATTCTACAGAGCTCGGCCCCTTTTCTTTTTCTTTGTCTCTCACCCCTGAAATTAGTTTATCTAGTCACGAATACTGTCATAGCTAAGGCTGTGTTTTAGGTTTAAATTGCTGGGCTTACGAGGGCTATGAAACAAAAATGCCTTTAACCTGGAAGCCCCTCTTGTCCAAGGACAGGTAACATCCTAGAATGTCGTTCATGTAAGATAGCAAGCCAACAAACCATGTTAACGAGTGTGGCTACCCCAGTGGTAGAGGATGCATACTCGATTCCTATATAACTCAGACATTTTGGCACCAGTCCCTTGGTCTACGATGTCTCTCTTGCTGTCCCTCCCCTTTTCTCCTCTCATGGTTAGCTTTAGTCACGTGCTCTGCCTGGACTCTGCCCTCTGCCTGCTTTCTCCCTTGTAGCTACAATACAGATCTCCACACTTGACGAGTGATCATGTCCTCCCTCTTTGATTTCACTTTTCCCATTCAATTTCCATTTAAAAAAGATGTTTCTAATTGTGTGTGTGTGTGTGCGCGTGCACATGTGTACGCATGCTGTGCCTCCAGAGGACAGAAGAGGACATAGAATTCTCTGGAACTGGAGTTAGATGAGGCTGTTAGCTACCTGATATGGATGTGTGCTGGGACCTAAGCTCTAGTCCTCTGTGAGTCCACTGAGCCATCTCTTCAGCCTCTTAATGTTCTGCTTAACAATTACCTCACCAACTAAGTGTAAATGCTACGATCCCACCAACTAGGATGGCGTCTGCTGCACCACAGGCATTTAATGTAAACTAGCTGAGCAAAAGTAGGAAGAGAAGAACAAGATAGGGTGTGTAACTTGGAGCATTAGATGTGTCCTGTGAGCAGATTCTCTCTAGTAAACATGGAGCAGGTTTTTCTTACTTGCATGGTGGATGTTCATTTCTCTCTTCCTGTTAAAGAGGATTCCGCACGATTCGGTTTGGCTTCTTAAAGATAGAGGGGTCCCTGATCCCGAGAGGAAGTAGATGAGGCGATTGGGTGAATGTTGAAGGTGGAAGGGCAGATTAAGACAGTGGCAGTCCTGTGTGTGTGTGTGTGCGCGCGCGTGCCCGTGCCCGTGCCCGTGCCCGCCTGTGTGGTGAAATGGTTGCTGGCTAGAATAGGCTGGCGAGTGCTGGCTGGCTCAGGTCATTTCAGATGTTTTCTGAGGATGGATTTCCAAAAGCGAATCACCTGGCCAAATGCTCTAGACATTTTTAAAGCCCGAAGTGCTTTTAATGGAAGTCGCACTATTTAGCCTTTGTGTTCAAGTCTAGAAGCATAACGTGGTCATATGTTATTCCATTTTACAGCTAGAAAGCAGCAGTTTGGAGAGGGGAAGGAGCGGTACAAATGGGAAACCACCCTCTGTCCAACTGCAAGCTACCCTCCTCCCCTTACACAAACAACATGGCAACTCTACGCTGGTGGTCACATAAAACTGTAGGTCTTTGCTGTGAGGGAGGAGCCTCAGGAGTAGGGACAGGGACCGAGACAGTGGGAGGTGGACCTACCCACACCTTCTAGGGCGTGACCAGAGCTGTAATTTCTCAGGACCACTCCAGCCATGTTTCTTTGCCTTGCTTTGATCTGCCTTCCGTGTTCTCAAGGTTAACCTTGTGAAGTTTCATGATCAGCAGCAGGGCTGTGATGGATATTCATGTAAACCGATATGGACGTTAATTAATACCCATGACCACACACAGCGTAAGCAGAAATGAAGCCAGTGACAATTACCAATCTTGACAGAAGGGACAAAAACTACAAGGAACCGTTAGCGGACCTCATCAGCGTGTGGCTGCATAATATAGACCACGCATGCGTCTAAGCATCACGGAAATGGCGACGGCACCTCAGGAGCGCTGTTCTCACAGCTGCTTCCAAACGTGCACCCCCTTTCAGCATCGTTTGGAAATCTTTAGGACCTTGTGTCAGAAATAGTTCCTCTAGGATTCTGAGAATTCTGATCTCTAATTCTTCCAGTGTTTTCCTAGTTCTGAGATATACATATCCGATTACTCTCATGTGGGGAATTAATTGGGGGTTGGGGGGAAGGGAAGACAACCAAGTTCCCGGGTTCTGGAAATACCGTTTACTTTTTCTGTGCTTTTTAAAAAGAAGAACCACGATAAGGGGCATGCTCATAGCAAACATTCTAGAGTTGTCTCGGTGAACGGTGCAGCTAACTCACAACAAAGCGCCGAGACCTCCTTTTATTGACTTCTTAACATATGCCCAGCAGAAAATCCCAGGCATCTGGTTTTGAGTGGTTCTGGAGGTTCAATGTGGGTGGGTGGGGGGTTTGTGCTCTGCTCATGAGAGACTGTAATGTCAGAGTGTTCCCTGAGCTAACCCTCAAATGAAATGAGTCTGTCTTAGGGCTTCTTTGGGTCTACTTTCAGCTAGAATCAAGCCCCTGCATCAACGCCAACTTCTATCCCTTTCTTATCTTTTGCTTGAAAACAAAAGGATAATATTGGGTTGGGGTTTGATCATGAGAGTGGAACCTGTTGTAGAGCATCCACCAGAGAAGACTGCTTGGACATAGCTTCAAGCCAACAGAAAGCCTTTCTTAGCCAGCTGGTGACTACACTGGCTGCTCTGGATCCCAGTGTAGCCCCAAGCTTTTCTCAGGATGAGCTTTTAAGCACAAAACCCACATTCTGGGTTGACATGCTTCAGTTAACAAGAACAGTTAGCCAGGAGCGAACTACAGACGCAAAAAGCAAGGTTAGTACATTTTGAGACTTTTCCCAGAACTGTATGGACTTTGATGGATTAGGTCTTTGTTTTAGTTTTGGCAGGTGGTGCTGTCTACATGCTGAATTTTACAGCCTGAATGGCATTTCCATCATGGAGTCAGCTGTGCTAAGGTCTGGGGTCTGTTACAGAACCTTCATGAATAGGATTAGTTTTTTTTTTTTTTTTTTAAAGGACCCCAGAAAGCTGCCTTGTCTACCTTCTAAAAAACAGGAGCAAACTGCCTATGCCATCCCTGAATCTTCCAGGGCCTTGAATGTAGACTTCTCAGTCTTCAGAGACAAACCTGTATTTTTTTTTTTTTTTTTTATGTTACTCAGCTTATGGTATTTTGTTACCAGCAACCTGAACAGAGACTATTCATGGCTGTGATTTCATTTTATGTTAACAGCCCTCTGAGGCAGAGATTATTCTGTTTATTTTATAAAGAAGCTAAAGCTTAGGTTTAGGTAGTTTCCTTCTGGACGCACAGCTAGGAAGCATTGAAGACAGGTCTCGGCTTTCCTGAGATGAAATTATTTACCATCCCCTTTGTGTCTCTCTAGTTAAGACAGAATATTCTGCATTTTATTCCAGAATTAAGCAATCACGCTTAAATACTCCTTTTATTAATGCTACTGGGCAAGAATAAGACCACAATTACAATTTTTGAAGTAAATTTGAAGCAAGCCTTGTTAAATACTGGCCAGGATAGTGGATGCTGGCCAGATCCATACGTGGGATTTCCAGAGAATGGGACCTAATTACAGTAGTCAGAAGCTTATTAAGGCAAAATTCACAAGGCTACATACTTCCTGCCTTCATCCAATCAAGGGTAAGCATACATTCTGACATAACTTCCTGCCTACATACCTCCCACCTACTTGTGATAAAGCACATCCTGTGCAGTGGGGGCAACTAACCTTGTTTACAGAAGTGAGAACTCGTGGCTTGTTACCTTATATGAACAGCAGACCCCAGCATTGCAGGAAGTTATCTGTCTTTGGGCAAGTGAGGCTTGTAGATTAGAGGCATTTTGTTCAATAGATCTCTTAAATACAGTAATTTAAACTTAAAATATAACTTTATCAATGATACTTAATGAATTATTATGCTTTATCTAAGAGATGAAGGGGCTTTAGTCTTCCTGTTCAATTGTTGGGAGTTGTTTCCAGTTAAAAATTTAAAAGCCAAGATGTCTGAAACCTGTGAGCTTTGACTATCGGTCATCACTCTGGTCAACATTTAATGGGAAAGAAATTGAGTAGGAAAGCATTTGGTTAAAAGTAGTGAAAAAATTCTAGCCACACCGTCTCACCCCAGAGTAAATTTCTCACCATTTCATCATAAAAGAGAGGCCGAGGAGTCTCATACTGTACCACAGGGTCCCAGATCTCCATCCCTGACATGGGGCTTTCTCCTCAGGCTTGCGCTACAGCTGTGCAGCTCATTTTGAGCAAGAAGACTTCTCTGAGGAAGATGTCTTCAGTTCTATGGCCAGTGAGGTGCTTATCCTGGGCTGTTTGTCTAGATGTTGACAGGCTTCCCTCTCCCACTTCCTCCTCCTTGGCAGAAAGCAAGACTCAGTCACAGTTCTGGCCAGTATACTTATGACCACAGTCTCATGGTTGCCTGGGAGGTCATCTTCCTCAGCACCATGGTTGGGCTATAAGAGTTACATTAAGTCCACCTCGGTAGGAGCTGCTTGACCCAGAGAAGAGGGTGTCTGGGGCTTGCCCTGGGAGGACACTGGGGGTGAATTGAGCTGCAGAATGGATTCAAAAAGGATTAGAATCACCACACTGTAGAAGCCAGGAAGGAGAACTGGGGAGAGACGGTGGAGGGATATGGTGATATGTATGTCCAAGTTGGGAGATAGTATTGCTATTAGCTATGCTAATCCAAAAGAATATGCAGGGAAGAAAACCCATGTCATGGAAGCCAAGGTCTGAGGAGGCTAGAAGTCTTTCCTTTCTTACTGTCCCTTGGGAAGGAGAGCAGAATTGTAGGGGGTGAAGAAAAGGGTAGGTTGTAGGTGAAGGCGGTTGTCTGGGTGGTGGTGGTGGTGTGTAGTGGGTTGAGTGGGAAGAGGCAAAGGCGCAGCCCAGGGGTCTGTCAGTCCTGAAGCTTATGTCTCACATGGTTGTCGGATGAACCGTTGTGAAACGAGGAGCCTGTGGCTGACCAGCAAACGACCTGCCTCTGGAATCCTGCCAAAGCCATCATTTGAATCTCTGCAGTCACCAGGCTTTCCAATCTGCTAGGTGGAAGGTGTCATCAGTCTCCTTACGCCTCCCCCTCTGGGTGTTTAAAATGGAGACATTTCCCAGCTTGTTGCTCTCAGGAACGATGTCATGTGTGCCAATGAGAAGATGCAGTTCTTGGAATTCCACGGAGGGAAGAGCTATGCAAATTCACTGAGCTATATTCCTGGCATGTGGTTGAGCTGAGAACTCTAGTTACCACCCAGCCATGCAAAGCAGGAGGTTAGGCCTGCTGAGCTCTGCACAGGACTCCGTCTAGTGGAAACTATGTGGGTTGATGTAGCTCAGTGGTACTTACCTAGTCAGGATGAGTGAGGCTCTAGATTCAATCACACAGAGAAAAACCAATCAATTAATCAAACACCCCCCCCCCCCCAAGTAAACAATGTACTCTTTGTTATGTTTTTCTAAAGTTTGGGTGAAACACCATGACCAAAAGCAACAGAGAGGGGAAAGTGTTTATTTTACACTCTCTTCCATATCACTGTTTGTTATTGAAGTCAGGACATGTCTGGCTTTGAGTGATGTGTTTCAGCAAAGCCTTTGCTATGTTTGGGTCAAGCAGTAGAGGCTGAGAAATTGTTTTGAGACTGTTTAAACTTTGAGGAAATGTTGTCTCTCTAGAGGATCTGCCCTTGGTGCTACGTGAGCGCTTTCAGCTGCTCCAACCTTGCTCCAAAGACACTCCTGGCAAACTACTTGGAGTTCTTACTTTTGATTATGGCTAGCCATGGTCGGAAGGGCCTGAGATTTGTGTGGGTTGTCTGCTCTCGAGGGCAGCAAGGGCCAGATAACTTTGGTAGTTGGAACCTTTCCCAGACCTGATTAACCTTGTGTAATGTTTGAACAAAGTAACTGGAGTGAGCTAGCCGGGTGTGAGTCTTTGCCAAGAAGGCTGAACCCCTCTGCCCTCTGCTCCTTTGGGAAACAAAGCTTAGCATTTCGGTGAGCTTCTCTCTCTCCTGTGGTGCCTACTACCTACATCAATCAACAGAGTGATGCTGCTTACTGGCTTGCTCCTCATGGTTTGCTCAGCCTACTTTCTTATAGAACCCAGGACCACTAGCCCAGGGATGACACTACTCACAATAGGCTGGGCAGTCCTAAACCACTAATTAAGAAAATGCTCTACGGGCTTGCCTACAGCCAGATCTTACGGAGGCAATTTTTCAATCTTGGCACATTCACTCTGGCTTGTGTCAATTTAACATAAAACTAGCCAGCACTCCCTGACAAAGCAGAAGGAAGGAACCAATTTTGCCTTACAGAAATGTGCACATCTAACAAACTAGCTCAGAAAGTGATGGTGGCTGAGTGCCAAGGTGGCTTCAGCAGTCTTGAACATTTATGTCTCTCTCACGTTACCTTCTCTCCTTTGGTTTGGGTCTTGTTGTATCTGGTGATGCCTGGTCTGGAGGAGCCGCGCCCCCCCCCCCCCCCCCCTTGGCTGTCTCCCCAGTGTGCCCAGTAAGAGCGCCAGCTGCTGGCCACATGCAGAAAACATTTGCTTCCTCTTTGTAATCCTTCCAACCGTGTCAAGATGATATTTTAAAGCTCTTGTATGGGTTTAAGGCAGCAGTCATGGCCTTTCAAAGACTGTTTACGCTCCAGATGCCGACTTGGACTGAATCGACATCTGGCAAGCAGATGAGCTTACAGCTGTAACCACTAATGCATTGGATTTGAATTCAGTGCTTGGCGAGGATGAGGCACTGAACGACATTGTGATCTATGCAAAGCCAGCCTGCCTGTCCCTGTCCAGGCGCGTGGTGCACAGGCTTGCTCCGTGAACGCCACAGGGTCCTGTCTAGCGTGCACATACATTTATCTATCAAGAATATGCTAGGGGAAACCAGTAAAAAACAGACCCGCGGCAAATATCAGTTGGGCTTGGTTTCATTTTGATTTGGAAGAATATGCCCAAGACGTACAAGGTTCAGTGTGCAGACCATGTGCCATCCAAGAAGGGAACACTGCACGTATCTGACTCTGTCAGAAGCACGAGCTGTCGACTGAACCCTCATCCATAGCGGAGTGCATATTGCCCTGTTTGAGCTGGAAGAGGACGCTTTGGGAAAACACGGCTGTTTGCTTTCCGAGCTCTGCTGTGGGAATGGCCGCTTGGGAACAGGTCACAGTGTGGTCCATACTCCAGCAGACCGGGGGCAGCAGCCTGCTGCCCGCCAACATGCAGCTAAGCCCCCTGAGAACCTGGTCCCGTTCAGTATTGCTCTCCAGCTGCCCACGCGAATCCCAGCAATTGGTCACGCAGGGCATAAGATCGATGCTTCTCTTGGCATCTGTTGTAAGGGAAGGGATTGTACTAGAATCAAAGCTTTTTATCCAGCCGATTGTCAGGTTTCAATAAAAGCAATGAACCTTAAAAAAAAAAAAGCCTTAGTTTCATGTGACATTATATCTGAGAAAAGCGACTTAATTGGGAAAAAAATCCTTTTCTGTACCTGTTATGTGTGCTGACCAGGAGGTAATTACAAAGCTAAATCATTCAATGACCTGACAGTTTGTTTTCTGATCAGTGGAGTAAAGAAATATTTTCCAGTGACAAGATTGCAAATGTTCTACATTTCTGAACCTGTGTGTATCCAGGGTATGTATACTATTAGTTTTTTTTTTTTTTTTCCTTTTGGTTATTCTTTAATTCTTTACCAGTTGCAATTTTTTACTTTGCAAGTGCATTGTGGGTAATTTATGTTGTTTTGACAGTTTGATTTTCTGCTATACTTTTCAATTCTGCACCCAGAGTTGTACAGACTACTGTTTAGACAAACGACATGGAAATATAGAGGTTATCTGTGTAAAATGATTCATATTTCAAAATAGGGTCTTCTGTTAAAAAAAAAAAAAAGCCAACCACATTGCTATTAAATCACACTTTTTTATATTACTTTTTTCCTTGACTGAGGTTTGTTGAATTTACTATTATAACATATTTCCAAAAACACATTAGTTAAATGGGGCTGAAAATCATGCACACATATTTTATGGAAAAAATGTGTAGGTATATTTTCAATTTTAAGCTATAAACTCTGGCTTTCCATGGATGATTAAAATATTCTGACCCATTTAAAATGAACTACACAATAAAAGTGGTGTGCAATAATAATTTTATAATGCTTAATAATATAAAGTGCTTTATCTGAAAATGCCCTTTAAAAGGTTTTATGCATAATTCAAATACTTCTATCTAGAAAATGAGTGATGTGCAAATAAAGGACTGATAAAATAATTTAAAAATAGGGGCAGAGATTCCTGCCTCTGTTATAGAACCAAGAAGCAGCGACGTGTTCAAATGTCTTTGGCTGTTGGCGAGGGGCAGAGAGAGCTAGGACAGGGTGGCACAACAAGAGATACACTAGGTCCAAACCTTCTCTAACACAGGTTTCCTGACTTAAAAAACAGAGGGCACAAAAGGCTTCTGAAGTTTATTGAATATGCTTCTTATTGTCATTTTTTTGCCACCAAAGAGAGTTTGCCCTTGCTTACACTGGAGAGGGATGGTTCAGATCTTCAACCAGGTAACTTCCAGGAGTGCCTTTAACATGCAGACTAGCTCTGAGGGCCTCCTTGAACCCATGAGAGTGAGAGAGGGAGGATCTGAAGCAAGGTTGTGAGCATCCTTCTTCTGCTGCTCCTTAGTTATCCCAAGCAGCAGAAGACAGAGGAGCCAGGCAGAGAGAGGATCGGAATCTGTTTGTTAATGAGGGCTGAACTGTTTATTCTGCATCTAGAATGATCCAAAAGGTGGCCAGCTAAAATGGCGCCTAAGCTTATGAATGGCACCCGCCTAAGTTTATGAATGGCGCCTGCTGGGTTTTGTGAATGGCGCCTGACTTCCTCACACAACGCGGTCAGAGCCACATCCTCAGAACTACTGAGCAGACTCGCTGCCTCGCAGAATCAGGCCATTTGACGTGTGCCAATGGTGTGTGCCCACGTGGCAGGCTCTGAGTGACCAGGCATGGGGATAAAACGGAAAGTGGAATTGGGATCTGGGGCTTCCAGAGAGATATTGTAAAAAGGTTCCTGAGTAAACTGTGTTGGGAAGAATCTCGTGTCGTGTCGCTACTTTCTGCGGGTTGGAACAGGTAGCGACATGAGGAGACATAGCAAATCAGGCCCAGAAGGAACAGGTTAATTATAGTGGAAATAGGAATTGAATATCCTGGTTAATTTGGTTCAAAAGCTTAATATGCTTTTTTTCCTCTATGTTTTATTTATTTTATTATTATTTTTTAAAGATGTATTTATTTTATGTATATGAATACACTGTTGCTGTTTTCAGATACACCAGAAGAGGGTATCAGATCCCATTACAGATGTGAGCCACCATGTGGTTGCTGGGAATTGAACTCAGGACCTTTGGAAGAGCAGTCAGTGTGTTTAACCTCTGAGCCATCTCTCCAGCTTGGTTTTATTTATTTTAACACTCTTTTTTTTCCCCTGTTGATCAGTGGTTTTCAACCTGTGGGTTACACCCCTTTGGGGTGTGTGTCAAATACCCTTTCAGAAGGGTCTCCTAAGACCATCAGAAAACACAGATATTGTCATTATGATTTGCAACAGTAGCAAAATTACAGCTATGAATTAACAACGTAGATAACTGTGGTTGGAGGTCACCATAACATGAACTGTATTAAAGGGTCACAGTATCAGGAAGGCTGAGTTCCGATGGGGTTGATGAAGGTTTTAGTTGTGTTTTCTGGATCTTTTTGAGTCTGAGCCTTTAATCTTTGATTGTAACTCATCCTTCCAGTTACCAGAATTGTTAAGATCAGAGCGTGGGTTCTGGTAGTCCTCACACCCCAGCCTAGGCCACTCTTCCCAGTAGCAGGACCAAACAGACAGTAATACCAGAAAGCAGAGGCCCAGTAGCATGACCAAACAGACAGTTATAGCAGAAGGCAGAGGAAGGAGGTTTATTCAACATGGCCACATTGGGAAGAGCAACAAAGAAAAGGTCCACTGATGTCTCAGGCCCATCTTTGGGTTCTTGACATGAGTTTATATTTGAATGTAGGCGAGAGGAGTGTTCGATGAAGCAGTCCCAGTCAATATGGAGTTCTGCCTCAGACGCTGACAGGTTGTCAGAACTGTGCGACTTTTCCCCCCTTCTGCTAGTTTTAGCCATTCCTTCTTCCTAATGTGAGATTCTTAGGGTGTGGTGGCTTGAATATGCTTGGTCCACGGCAAGTGGCACTACTAGGAGGTGTAGCCTTGTTGGATAGGCTTGAGTGAGTGTTGGAGTAGGTGTGGCCTTGTTGGAGTAGGTGTGGCCTTGTTGGAATAGGCATGGCCTTGTAGGAGGAAGTGCGTCACTGTGTAGGCTGACCTTGAGGGCTCCCACTGCTTAAGCTCCACCCAGTGAGAAGAGAGCTCCCTGCAGAAGCCAGACTCCTCCCGCTGCCTTTGGATTAAGATGCAGAACTCTTTCCTCCACCAGCACCATGTCTGCCTGCACACTGCCATGCTTCCCATCATGACGATAATGGACTGCACCTCTGAAACTCTAAGCCAGCCCCAACTCAATGTTGTCTTTTATGAGTTGCCTTAGTTATAATGTCTCTTCACAGTAATGAAACTCAAACTAAGACATATGGCAAGTTCCAACGTTTTTGGGAGGGTGTCCGTCATTTCAAGGGAGGGACACATGTACATCTTTAGAACATTCTGATGGACAAGGTGGACATGGGGAATATAGATAGGCCTCTCCTTTGCTTTGAGATCATTTTCTGGATTTGCTTTCTTGTTGACTTTGGTGTCTGTATATTAAGGAATCTATTACCATCACTTCCTTGGGGCCACTTATGACAAATTAGTCCTTATGACTAATTATGACTTTCTGTATAGTGCTCAATGCGTCTACTGCATAACCCCTGTACCTAAGGCTCAGGGAACATTGAGGGAAGGGGGTTGGGAGTCCAGACAGGAATACTGAGAGTCAGAGGACCAGGAGTCCTTTGTCAGTGTGCTTTCTAGCTGTGACAGAAGCCACACCCAGGAAATCGCAACGTTGATTTTCTAAACAAGACTTGAACAACTCCAACAACAGTTGACATTCCAACTTCGATGGCAGGAATCTCATAAGACCTCATCCTTAGCTGAAAAGACACAAGCAATTAACAACCTCTGAGAAAGGGAGAACTAAATTTCCTCAGGAATGAGCTCCTACTGGCTACCCAGTGCCAAGTGGCTAACCCTAGGAACTTCTATATAGAGGCAACCCTGAATGGACTTAGCAGGTTGTAAATATATATCTCTTTGTTTATATGTATATGTAACAGCAATGGTTAAAGAAGAAGAGGCTGTAAATTTGGGAAGGATGGAGAAGAAGGGTAGGAGTTGAGGAAATGATATTATTATTATTTATTATTATTATTATCATTATTATTATTGACAGGGGCTCACTATGAAGGTCTGGCTGGCCTTGAACTCACAGAGAGATGCACTTGGCTCTGGAGTACCAAGATTAAGAACATGTGCTACCAAGCCTATCTGTAATTATAAATTGTGGTACTTAAAAAGAGTTGTTGATTGAAGGGCTGGGGAAGTAGCTTAGTTGGTAAAGTGTTTGCTTATTTTGCAAACCTGAGGAACTGAATTTGAACCCTCAAGCCTATATATAAAAACCAGGCCTGCTAGTGCAGCTTTGTAATCCCAGTGCAGTCGGAACGGTGTCAGGGGATGGATACTTGTACATCTCTGGAACTTGCTCACCACCTAACCTTAGTCTAACTAACCAGCAAGCTTCAGGCCAGAGGGAAAGCCTGTCTCGAAAACAAGACAGATGGCTTCTGAGGGAGGATACCCAAGGCTGACCTTCAACCTCCATGCGTGTGGAAGCATGTAGGTGTCCACATCTACACAGATGAATCCACGTGAGCACACGCCTCCTGATAAGACATGCTGATCAACTTCACCCTAGAGAAATTTCAGTGCAGCTTAAATATATTGCAGTGTAGCTTGCTTGACTTTAAGCTGTTTTCGTTGTGGGTGGCTTTGTTTTCTTGTGTATGACATTCTCTCTTAAAGTTATTTGATCCTCAGCCAAGTTTGAATCAACACTGAGAAAAGTTTACTGATAATGTGTCCTGGTTTACTTTTCCTATTGCTGAGACAAATACTGTAACTAGAAGCAACGTGGGGAGGAAAGGGTTAATTTTCCTTTCCAGTTGTGGTTCCTCATGGAGGAAGTCAGGGCAGGAACTCAAGGTAGGAACCTAGGAGGAGCTGGTGTCAGGCCATGGGGAAGTGCTGCTTACTGCAATGCTCCTCATGGCTTGCTTTCTTTTGCAACCCAGGACTACCATGTCAATCATTAATCAAGACAGTACACTACGGACTTGCCTACAGGCCATCTGATGGAGGTATTTTTCTCAGTTGTAGGTCTTCCCAGGTGACTCTAGCTTGTGTCAAGTTGACAAAAACAAACAAACAAACAAAACAACAACAACAAAAAAACAACCAAACAAACAAAAAACCCAAAACTAACCAGGACACATAGCTTCCTCCTCCCTGATCTCTTGTCATTTATTCTGGTTTTATTTGTTTTACCCAGAGTAACACCCGAGGAAAGCGTCACATGAGTAGAAATAAATAATGGCTGGGTGATGACTTACGATTAGATAGAGTGTGCTCTGAAGTCCGCATTTAAATAAAACCAGTGGCCAGGTCTACACCAGGTAGCTATGATTGATCTGGTAGAGAAAGCAACCGCAGCAGAGAGGCCAGGTGAGAGGTCCCTGGGCGTTGCTTTCCATCTGTGATTCCCAATTTACATAGATTACTTTGGAGCTGACTGAATAATAGTGGAATGGTTGGCTGGCGACAGAAAGATGAGGAAAGTGATAAATGCATAGGAGGCGGCAGGAGAGATTTGGAGGGATTTGTATCAGCTTTGTAACCAGACCTACACATGGGAAATAAACAATGTTGCTAAACAATGAACATTTCTCCCGAGGACTAAACTAATGAACAGAAGTAAAAATAAATAGCACTGAACTAACTAGGGCAGTAAGACTTCTAAAAGAACACCGTGGGGAGGAAGGGGAGTTACCCTCTGCTGCTGCCTACATAACACAGGGCCACAATTCACCTGAGCAACAGCCTTAGGCTAATTACGCCCAGCTAGCTGGTCAAAATGTTTAGCTCTATCCAATTTATTGACTCTTTTCTCTCAAGTTTCAAAGGAAGCATCAATATTTGTTTACATGTCAAGATTACATATCCCCAAGCTGTTAAAAAGAGCAAGAAAATTAAAATACAGTTTGGGTTAGAAAACGACTCGAAAGGTTTCAGTTCAGCGTGTGTGTTGGCTGTGCAATAAACCCTTGAGACCTAGAGATATTGCCTTGAAAGACAAGAAATGACAAGGAAAAGCATTAGCTTCCAGAGCAATCTCTCTGCCAAAGGATCAGAAACTTTTAGCTCTTCAGCTAAAAATGTGCCAAGCAAACTCTTGTCTCCTATTGTTATTCTTAGTGAAAAAGTATTTTGATTTCACCAGTGTCTTAGTTATGATTTTACTTCTTCTTTTTTTTTTTTTTCTGGTTTTTCGAGACAGGGTTTCTCTGTGTAGCCCTGGCTGTCCTGGAACTCACTCTGTAGACCAGGCTGGCCTCGAACTCAGAAATCCGCCTGCCTCTGCCTCCCAAGTGCTGGGATTAAAGGCGTGCACCACCACCGCCCGGCTTTAGTTATGATTTTATTGTCGTGAGTAGATGCAATAGTTTATGAAGCAACTTCTTATGAAGGAAAACATTTAATTGGGGCTGGCTTACAGTTCATAGGTTTAGTCCATTATCATGACAGGAAGCATGGTGGCCCGCAGGCAGACATGGTGCTGGAGAGGAAGCTGAGAGTTCTACATCTGTACTTACAGGCAGCAGGAAGAGAGAGTGAGCTACTGGCCTGGGTTGAGCTCCTGAAACCTCAAATCACCCCCTGTGACACACTTCCTCCAATAAGGCCACACCCACACCAACAAGGCCACACCTCCTAATAGCGCCACTCCCTATGAACCTATGGGGGCCGTTTTCATTCAAACCACCACAAGACCCCATCTCAAAAACACAGATAAAAATCTCCAACGAATACACAAAACCATCCAAACTATTTTCTGTCGTGACCAGCTCTTTTGGTGTGGTTGTGAGGGTCCTGTGACTCACTGGCAGTGTGGTAAATTCTTGTGTTTGCAGTGGGCAGGGTTGATGCAGATTCTCTCCCAGTGTCCTTGTCCAGCTTTGGAATCAGCAGTGCTGGCCTCTAAGGATGATTGAGGATACGGGGGCCCCTCTTCTGCTTCTAGAAGAGGGAAGAGTGACACTCGGTCCCCTTCACATGGTTAGCAGAGCTCACGGCACTGCCCGTGGCTTTTCTTTCTGGGATCCTCTCCATTCCTTGCCATATTCTAGGGTGGCACAGATATTCTGGATCAGTGCTCCTTAACGCCACACTGAGGTAGAAGTACTAAGAATATGTGAGTCTGTACCTCCCCTTCCCTCCCTTCCCCTTCCCTCCCCCGCCCTGCTGAGGCTCAGGAAAGAAGAGGTGGAAAGAACGTAGGAGCTGGGGGGTTGTTTATAAGAATATTGTGAAATGCTATCTCCTAGACACAAAACGCCCGATGTACCCAAGAACTCACACCAACCATGGTTAACCACACAAGACTGTACAAAACTGGGCCCATCATCTTCTCATGGATGGGGAAGGGGGCTTATTGGCCCCACCCCTCTGAAGAAGAACTAATGGTTGCTGGGGGAAGGGGAGTCATATTCCTCCGTGGAGTAGCCAGTAATCTCCACCCATGCTTATTCAGACAACCGTAATTAATGCAGTGGTGCACACTGATAGACAAAGACATAAAAGTGGGAGGGGGAAGAGCACAAGAGAAGATAATAGAGGTGGCATTTGATTAATGTATATGATCTGTATCATCATTTATGAAATATATTAATGTATATGATCTACATTAATGTATATGATATAGTAATATATAATATTAACACAGATGATATATATTAATATATCATCTATATTAATATTAACATATATTATATGTTATGATATTAATATGATATATATTAATATATCATCTATATTGATATAGATGATATATTAACATATATTAATATATAATATATATTAATGTGGATGATATATTAACATAGATGATATATATCAACATAGATATTTATTAACATAGGTGATAGATATCAACATAGATGATATATTAACATATATGATACATATTTGTTGAAAAGTTAAAAAAAAGTCACCTAAACTATTGTCTTTTTTGACCCAACCAGACGCCTCTGTGGAAGTGGGCACTCCTGGCCATGTGAGAACACCCTGATCCCACCCACAGGGCTGCTTTTCTCCTTTCCCTTGGTTTCTTTGCCTCAGACTCTGATTCCCATTTGCTATAGCAGCTCTTTTCTTGGAGACAGGAGGATGAGCATGGGGTGGGGGTGGGGAGGGAGGACAGGAAGGAGGTGGCTGGAAGGAATTTGAATTGCTCTGTAGTCATGGAGCAGAAACAGATCATTCCAAATCCTTTGCGCTACCTCACACCCGCCTTTCTCCTCACTGTTGTTACTAGGCAGCCATTTAAACAGTTCATAGTCGAACTATGAATTAAGTAGAGTAGAAACCACCAACCTAAGCTGAAGCTGAAGCATCTCTCTCACCTGTCACTCTATAGAGACGAGCTATAGAAATCCCTATCGGAAACACAGCTGGTGCCCAGCCTCTTATCACAGAAGCCCCTGAGCTGCCCTGAGTACGGCATTTGGACAATCAGAAAGCTCATCTCAGGTAGCTCAGAGTCTATCATTTTAGAAATTCATTGAAATAGGCAGAAGGAAAAATAATATTGAGTCTTAAAAGAATGCATTCAACTCTGAGGGCATTTTTCCTGTTATGATTAACTTAATTTCCCTGGGAGATGTTTTCCTTTGAAGTTGTGAATGAATTAGACTTTTCCCTCTCAGAATATTAACATGTATCATTTTGGATGCGCCGCCTACTTTTTGCACTTAAATGCAGTTAATATTGAATAAGTAGTTTGTTTGTCCTTATTATTGTTATTGTTAATACATCTGGACCCTTATAGTACTTAATGTCTGTAGCATGAGGATATAGGCAATTTCTGGGACAGTACTTTTTCTCACACATTCCCATAGCCTTGTTTAAGTATCACGTGATATTTGTTGATTTGAAGTCTAGTCAGGCGACTGTCAAAAAGGAGGAAGGATGACAGGGTAGTAATTGTGACTTAAGGCCAATCAATGACCTGTGTGTGTGTGTCTGTGTGTATGTTTGTACGTGATGCATGTGTATGTGTATATGTGTATATATCTTTACATGTGCGTGCATGCATGTATGTGTGTGAATGTATATGTGTGTGTGCATATGTCTGTGTGTGGGTGTATGTGCATGATGCATGTGTGTGTGTATATGTGTATATATCTTTACGTGTGTGTGCATGTATATGCATGTGGATGTGGATGTGAGTGTATATGCATGTGTGATGTTTGAGTGTGTGCATGCATGTGCATATGCACATGTGTGCATGTGTGTGTACACACATGTGTGTATGCATGCAGCTGCATGTGTGTGTTTGTGTGTGTGCACACACATAAAGATGGAAGTGAGAGTTGATGTTGGATGCCTTCCTTAATCTTTCTTATCTTATTATTTGAGACCAATAACTTAACCCAGAGCTGTCTGGCCAGTGAATTCTACAGATCTGCCTGTCCCCTTTCCTTGCTCAGGGGTTACAGGCCTGGGCTGCCATGCCTGGCTTTATGTGTGGGTACTGGCTATCTGAATTCAGGTTCTCAAACCTTTGTGGCACGTTCTTTACTAGCTGAGTCATCTCCCTAGCACCCACACTTCTTGTGAATTGAGAAAATAATTGCTTTTTATTGCCTAAGCCACCATTAAGATTTTTGTTTCGTTGCTCAAGTCAAATGAATGTGGCATCAAATGGAGAAAGACTTCACCACAAACTCGAGGGCATTTAAGGATTAAAATGATTTTTTATATGGATGTTTTGCCTTTGTGTGTATCTGTGCACCATGTGTGTGAACAGTGCCTACGGAGGCCAGAAAGTGAGTACCAGATCTGAAGTTAGAGATGTTTGAAACACCAGCAGATAGTACTAGAATCCCTGTCCTCTGGAGATACAACCTGTGCTTTTAACTGCTGAACCATCTCTCCAGCTCCATTTTGAGATGTTTGAGGGTTCCAGCTGAAGAGGCAACTGAGTTCTGCCTTTTTACTTGCCGTGGTGGAGGTCGAATCCGAGGCCTCCTTCATACGTGTTGGGCAAACTACTGTTAAGCTATGTTTCCAGCCTGATGCCTCCTTCTTAAAGCCTTGATCCCCAAGTAACTATTCCTGCCCCCGTTCATGGTGACAAGTCACTTGTCTCTCTCTTGCTTCAGAAGGAGTGGGAACTGCACTTGTCTGGGTGAGCAGATGGTCTCAGGCAGGCCCATCTTTAGATCTTAAAACAGAAGAGTGGATTTGTTTGTTTGTTTGTTTATTTATTTTTCTAAGACAGGGTTTCTCTGTGTAGCCCTGGCTGTCCTGGAACTCACTCTATAGACCAGGCTGGCCTCGAAGTGAGAAATTCACCTGCCTCTGCCTCCCAAGTGCTGGGATTAAAGGCGTGTGCCACCACTGCCTGGCAGAAGAGATGGGTAATTTTTGCCATATCCACTGTCTCTTGAAATACTTGTTCAGGGACTTGAAGCTGCAGTGTCAGAGTTCTGAATTCCCTAGTAAGATGGGAAGGAACGGCTAACGAGGTCAATGATTTTCCCAATCAATTTTTCAATCATTGGCAAACAAAGAAGCTGAGGCAGAGGCAGAGGCAGCATTTTCTCCTCCTGGAAATTACGTGACTCTACGAAATGCTGGGTAGTTGTTTGTTTAGATCTTATATGGCTACAGTGTTGACTTTTGATTTATGTGGCTACAGTGTTGACTTTTGATTTAATGGGATTCATGTATCAACAGTCTAAATCCTAACGGATGTATCTGCCAAGTCTTCTTATATTAGCGAGAAGGAAACAATTTAAGGCGTGTGGTCATTTTCCCTTTTAAAATGTATATCTGATGACACGGTGGCTTACAACTGAGAGACAGAATTTCAGAAGGAGTAGCAGTGCCTGTCATAAATGCTATGCTATCCATGTAATAAAGTGATTTTCTCTGGTGGGACAAACATGGCACTAAGGAGGAATGAGCCTGGCCTGATAAAATAGCTTTTATTAATCTCCTAATGTTTTTATCTTGTTTTAGAATTATGATTAGCTTCAAGAGAGTAGCAAGCCATTTACCATCAGAGCTAAGTGTTACTGCTATCCAGATATCTTTGGTTAATGCCTGCTGTTTATTTCAAACACAAAATGCTCCATTAAGAAAAATCAGCTATAATGGGCTGACTTTATTATCAAGAAATTATACCTGTTATGGGAACCTCGCTAATTACAAGCACTTGGATTTGTTTGGGTGATAAAAATAGATGAAGACGGTCATTTGTTAGGAGGAGCACTTGTCGTGCACACCAGCATCATAAAACTGAAATAAAGTCTGAGAAGAAATGTTCAAGAAGACTGGGATTTGTCTGGGAACAGACTAGACCAGGAGCCAATATGGAGCAAGGATCAGTGTAGAGGGCTTTACCGTGGACAAGTCTCCCCTTAGCCATTTCTAGCAGCCAAGCAGACCTTGTATTTCCTTCTTGCTTCTTTGGCTGAGTCACATATGAACTGGCTTCAGATTCTAAGTCATTAGACCAGTGGTTTTAACCTTCCCAACACTGCTACCCTTGATTACAGTTTGTCATGCCGTGGTCACCCCAACCATAAAACTATTTCATCGCTGCTTCATAACCATAATTTTGCTACTGTTGTGAATTGTAGTGCAAATATCTGATATACAGGATATCTAATTCAGTTGATACCTACCGAGAAAGGGGAAATCAGTTTTCTCCAATGGAGTGTTACTGGGTATATCAACTACACCCCAGGATAGGCCTCCTGCTTGGGAGTAGTTGGCCAACTCAAGATGAACTCACTTCCCCCAACCCACTCTTTTTTTTTTTTTATTTTGAGTCAAGGTCCTACTGTGTTATTCAGGTCAGTCTGGAACTTGCAATCCTGCCTCAGCTTCCCAAGTGCCAGGGTTATAGGTGTTTGTTGGGGGCCGACTTTTAGCAGAAAGCAGCTATCAGCTTTGCAGCCATCTTGAGCCATATTCCCTGACATGAGACTTGGATTACAACAGCCTACAACAGCTGAGCACACTCCGATAATCTTGGTTTAGATACCTTGGGTGTGTGAGATTAAAGGTGTGTGAGATTAAAGGTGTGTAATTTAAGAGTGTGACTTAGAAGTGTAGAGATCAGATTTAGAGACAAGACCTAAGGGCATGATTAAAGGTGTGACCTGACATCGTGGCTTAGAAGTGAGACATATAAAAGGATAGAGGCAGACAGAGAAAGAACAGATTACTTGACATTATGTAGAGACACTTTTAGGAGACTCTTTAGATATACTCTTTGGGGAGACTCTTTAGAGAGCACAGCTAGACTTGGGACTTGGACCAGGAAGAGAGACTAAAGAATAAATGGGATTGAATCACACTCTGTCTGGTATCTACGAGTCTGTCCTCACTCTCTCTCTTGCTGAACCCCGACCCGAGGACCGGAGCAGCAGCTAGGGCCAGGATACAGTGGCCGCCAAACGCGGGGCAGCCCGGGCCTCAACATTTTGCTTGGGCCGCGACATTTTTTGGCACCCGAACGTGGGACTAGTGCGGTTCTCAACATTTTTTGGTGCCCAACGTAGGGCTAGTGCGGTTTGCAACAGGTGTTCATCACCTTGGGTGATCTGTCATCATCTTGACCCATCTTCCTTAACCTAAATGTAACGGTGTCACCCTTAACTCCTCCCTCCCCTCCCCTCCCTTCCCTTCCTGTATTCTCTTGTTTTCAACCAGAAGTTTCCCTCTCAATTTTTCTGCTACGTCTACTCCTACTGATGTAGTCTGGGTCACCACCGGTTTTTCCTTTTCTTGTGACAAGGTCTTACTGAATAGCCTAGGTTAGCCTCAGACTAACAGCGATGCTGACTGCTGGGATTGCAGGTGTGTGATCCAGTGCCTGGCTATCAGTTCATGTTTTACATGTTGTAGCCTACCCATCCAACGTGCACATTCATAACATGCCATCTTCAGAGCAAGGATTTATTTAATTATTTATATGTGTCCTAGGCTGGCTTTGAACTTGCTATGAAGCAGAAGATGACCTTGAATTTCAGATTCTCCTGCTTCTACCTCCCAAGTGCTGGGATTACAGGCATACCTGGCTCATGTGGTGCTAGAAACCAAACCCAGGGCTTTGTGCAGACTATGCACGCACTCTGCCAACTACCTCAGCCTGAAGGAAATTTTATTTTGTTTTCTTATAATCTTTTGTTTTAAAATAGTTCCCTCAACCTTTTATTTTGAAACATTTCAAATCTACACAAAACTCAGGTTAAGAGAACCATAAACACTATTTTACTCTGCTTCAAAGTGAGCATAGATTCCTTGTTTTAAATGTTAGCCTTTTGGGTAACATTGATGCACACATAAGAGCTTCTATCTCCCTGAGAATGGACCAGGACTTTGCAAATTTCTTGTGTAATACTGGATCCTCTCCTTGGGTTCCCACTTCAGCGTCTTGGAGGAGTATCTGGTATCTTCTTCCACCTTTGAATTTCCTGAAATTTGTTCCTTTTCTGTTGTTTTAGGGTGTCAAAGGAAAGAGCTAATGGCAGAAACCACACATAAACATAAGATTCTTCACACTTGAAGAATCTCAGACTGTGTCATGGAGACCTAACCCTCTTCTCTTTGTTCACAAAGGCAACTGGATCATATATGCCCACTTAAAAACTGTGGGTTCCCATGCCAACCACTCTAAATGGTGATGGGAAAAGTCACTAGTGGGGCGGGGCTGTGGTCCTGACGGTGCTAAACACTTTTCCTTGTACACTTAATAATGAGGCCCCTTAAGGAGCCAGTATTTCCCTGTTTCCTGTTGCTCCAATTCTTCCTACTCTGAGGGACTGGCTCTGTCTGGGGGTAGACGGCCCTGTGGTGGTCCCATCTTCCACTGAGACTCCCCAACACTAAAACCACTGTCCAGCAGGAGGATCAGAATAACCACTACATCAACAGAAGCTAATCAGCCTGAGGCAGCACCCACCCAACAGTACAGAGCCTCCACAGGCTTTCAAAAAGCTTTTATTCAACATTTGATGATCAGACTTCAGGTTCTGACAATACAAAGATCAGACAAGATCATCGAGATGAAGGTCCTGTAGCAGATCAGGGCTTTGCCTCTGAGGAATTGGGCAATAAACCCAGGAAACCAGGAGTAGACTCTGTCAGGAAGTCAATCTACCACATATCTCAGATCAAATTTTCTTTAAACCTCTTTTTTTGATTTATGGGAGAAGTTGGGTATATACCTAGAAATTCTGTGAGTAATTCTGAAATGTTAGTCATTGAAGGGTTTAGGGAGCACTCCTGTTATTCCCCCTCCCCAACCTTTTCTTTTCTTAAAAAACATCTTTGTGGAGGTGAGAAAAGACTCTCAGAGAGGTGAAGGATCTGAGCGCTAAGATCAGCTTTTGATGTTGGTCCACCATTTTTCCAATTGGCCAAGAGCACCCAAATGCAATCTGCTGGTTCTTGTCTTATGAAGGGACGGATTCAGTTGAGAGACATAGACATTATAAATAGAAGTTTATTTAGCAAAGAGAAGGCAAAGTATATTTGAGAGAGACTGGAGTGGGCTGCCCTGAGGGTCAGGGCATAGGAAGTTCTCCAGTGTTGCGTTTGAACGGGTTTTATGAACACAGGTAAGGTAGGTAGTATGTTTATTGGGTAAAGTAATGCTTTTTTCCACTCCCAAATTATGAGTAAGATCTCTTTTGAGGTATTTCTTTTCATGATTTTCCTAGAAAAGCCCACAAGACAGGGGCTCAAAATCCCAATGTAAACGGCGTTGTAAGAAGCTAAGATCTTGGAGGAAGCAGACCCCCCCACCCCCACCACTAGTGCGCATGCGTAGCGGAGTGCTGTCCATGAGGGGCACGGCTATTGAGATGCAGCTTCTGTTTCCTTGGTTATTTCATGAAACTGCCCAGGGTCCCATGATGGGTGTCCCGGCTAACTGTTGGTTAAGACAGTTTGTTATGTTTAAAGTTGAGGTTTTATCACGAAAGCTGGAGATGGGTTTTACAATATTTTGTCAAGGCATCCAAACAGGAAGAATGCTTGCCTTCCGTCTAGGACCTGTCTTCCGGCTTCACTGCTCATAGGTATCCTGTATTTTACAATGCTTAATTCCAGCAATAAGAAAGATCTGTGTAAAAATGGCAACTGGATCTTGGCATAAAATACTTCATCGTTGTCTTTCCTCCTCTTTCTATTTTTTGCCCCCTCAAAGCACTCCAGTTGCGCTGTGGTTGGTATAGATCTTTATATTCTGTCAGCTTCACTTGTTTCTGCTTAACTAAGGGCGCTTGTGAGGACAAGCACAGAGCACTAGAAGAGAATTGAATAGGGCTTTCTGGTGACAAATGAAAGAAATTGAACTAGGGACAACACAGAGTATGAGCTACTGGTTAACTCAGGAAAGGACGGGGTAGATCTGGCATCAGAAATAGATGGAACCAAGAAATCAAACACCGCAATAACACATGCTTCTTGTCTGAGCGTCGGCTTATTTGCTCAGACTAGCGGTTTGTGCTTGGCCACAGATGCATAGCTTCAGCATCATGCCTCCCCCTCCCCCCACTCCACACCCCCACCCCCACCCCCGTCCCCAATGGAAACATCCTTCTCCATCAGTTTAATTTGGAAGGAAACCCAGGCTGGAGTTCCAAACTGGCCACAATTGAGTAGTCACAGAGACCAAAGGATGAGCCCTTGTGATTGACCTACTTGGATCAAGTCCTCATCTTTCGGCTCGTCGGACCCTCCACAGGATGCATGCGGTTCCAGAACGATCTACGTAAACATGCCTTCTCTACTTCTGTTTTTATTGCTCAAGCTTTTCTTCCCTCTATTTTATCTGTGTCTATAAAAGGACACAGAGACAGAGCTAGTCCCCATCCCTCTTTGATGTAAACTCATCCCTCTTCATCTGATGTGATCTCTGACTATCTAACCAAGAGGAGTGGCCAATGTTTGTCTTGAGCAGGAGAGCTGCACCTGATGAGAGTCCTACCAGAGAGAGCAGGATTCTGGTTGAGTGGCCCCAGGGCACAGGTCCCATTGAATTCAGTTTTACTGGCAGGACAGAAGTGAATGAGCTCCAGCATAAATCTCCAATCTACTGCTGCAGGGGTTTCTATGTTTCAGGCACTTGATAATGAGAACCAGAGATTTTTGTGTGCTGAAAACTGGCAGGAGGAGGGAGGAAGAGGGGAGAGGTAGAGGGGGGGAGCTTTTTATAAGAGGACAGAGGGAGAAAAGGAAACCTGTTTTGTGTCTTGATTTTTGATCCTCCAGCCTTCCCCTGTTTTCTTTATGGTATGTGTCAGCTCAAGAGCTTGCTTGGGGCTTCCCCAGACATCTCTCTGGGAGCAGGAAACAATGGCTTGCTAAGTTTCAGGCCTTATTTTTTTTTTTTTTTTTATCAGCTTGAAAATTTAGAATAATTCAAGGTACATACAATTGTAAAAAAAAAAAAGAAAGAAAGAAAAAGAAAAAAAAAAGAAAATCTATTAATTAGCTACCCACAGGCTACTTTCTCAATTTTGATTTAAGCCCTGAGGAGAAAATGACTTACCGCTCTGTTGTACAGCCCGGTATGGAAACTACCACCCGGGCTTGGAAGCATTAGCAGAGCCTTCTGCTTCTCAAGGATTCAGAAGAAAGGCCTTGGGAGCTCATTAGTGGATCCCTGAACTGGGGAGAAGCAGAGTTCCCTTAACTCTGCTTTATATGCATATTGCAGTTTGTGTGACAACAGTCTCCAAAAAAGGACCAAGCATTCACTCTGCTAATGACAGCTGACGTTTCTAATCACCCGAGGGGCGCAGATGTCTCATTTCTGGAGACATACATAGAGGTGACAGGAATCAGCCCACAGCCTAGACCCTTGGGGAGCCAAACATTCAGAATAAACACAGCCTGGATTCAGCCAAAAACCACATTTCAAATGTGTACAGCAGCCAGCTCGGCTACCCCACCTAACCTCTTCATGCCTATGCCTCTCTGCCCATTCACCTCATCAGAACTCAGTCAGGAGGCATCCTGCCTCAACAGTGACATGTTTCTGCCAACCAGGCAACCAGTCCCGACCCCATCTGTCTCCATCAACTCCTCATTTTCTCTCCCTCACTGTCTGACACCTGACTAAAGACCCAATGGTCTACGATGTGATTTTACAGGGCTCTACCGGCTTTGAGATCCTGCATTTTGAGCAGACTTTGAGGTGATACCAATGTTGATGGTCCTGGGGACAGACTGTGAACAGCAAGGGGCTGAGTTACACGGAGGACATAGGGGAGCTGACACCTTAGATACGAAGCGGGTATAGTTATTAGGACCCTGTGCTGCAGAGAGAAGGTCCCAGATGAGTCTTAGTTTGCCTCTGAGTTTCTGTTGTTTTCCTCATCCTCCTGTCTATTCTTCTACAGATTACAGTAGGGCTGCATCTTAGAAATGTGTTTTGAAGACAATCATTTTACATGTATGGTTTTTTTTTTTTTTTTTTTTTTTTTTTTTTTTATATACGCACGTACCCACCGAAACCAGAAGAGGGTCCTGGATCTCCTGGAACTGGAGTTACAGATGGTTGTAAGCCACCATGCGTGTGCTGGGAATTTAACTCAGCTCCCCTGTAAGAACAAGTGCTCTAAACTACTGAGTCATCTCCCCAGCCCACGGGTGCATCTTTTGAATGGAACCCATTTTGTGAGTTAATTTGAGGGAACTTGAGTCTCTTCCTTGCAGTCACACATGCCTTGAGTAGATCAGGGAAGACAACCTCAGCATTTAGAGAAAAGCCCTCAGTGATGCTCACAGGCAGCACAGATAACTAGCTCTGGCTCTCTAGGCTGTGGCAACCCTTCCCATCATGCCTCATCTTCTGCTAGGCAGACAGATGCTCAGAGTCTGTGGGGGAAGCCCGGCTCTGACCTGGCTAACTTGCTCATTTCTCCAGTCAGGTCCTTTAGTTAAGAGAGATGCAGTTTTAAAATAAAAATATTTCCATATTGGAGATTGAATGTAAAAAAAAAAAGACCCGTTTGACATATAAACTATCAGAAAATACAGCAAACGAATGCACGGTGAGAATTCTAACGTGACAGGCAACCTGTCAAGTTAGCTGAGCTTTTACCACGTCCCCAGAATAATTTCTGGCTCCAGCCACACTAAGTACAAAATAGCTTGTATTCTATTGTCTAAAATGTTTGCAAATATATTTTAGATAAGGTTAGGAAGAAGGGAATATACAGTGACTCTCTCATCTATTTATTTGAAACAATGGCTCCCCATGTAACACAGGCTGACTCTGAATACATGATCTTCCTGCTTCAGCCTCCTAAATCTGAGATTGTATCAACATGCCCAGCTTGGGGAATTGTTTTATTGCTGGCCCTATATAGATTTAGTGCTGTAGGCAGCAATAAAGACAATAGGTTTTATTCAGCGTGTGTATGTGAAAGGAACCCAAGTCTTTTGGGAAATTCAGTGTTCAATACTGAGTATCCCTCCCTCAGTTGTGTAAGACACTGTGCTGGGCACAGCAGAGGGTTTGACAAATCAAGTGAACAGCTGAGTTAAGGTTTTTATATTCAAGGATAAAATGTGTTATTTTTTCTTTACCTCCTATTTCTTCGAGTCTACGATCCTTTCTCTCAGCCCACTGATACAACATCAAGCCAGTGAGGAGGCAGTGTCTTAGTCTGTGTTCTACTGCTATGAATAGACACCATGACCACAGTGACTCTTATAAAGGAAAGCATTTAAGGGGGGGGGGGGGTGTTGCTTACAGTTTTGGAGTTTTAGTACAGAATTACCATGGTGGAGAACATGGTGGCATGCATGGTGTGAGAGCAGTAGCTGAGAGCTGCATACTGATCTTTAGGCAGAGGGAGAGGGGGAGACAGAGAGAGACAGAGACAGAGAGAGACACAGAGACAGAGAGACAGAGAGAAAAAGACAGAGAGAGATAGAGACAAAGAGAGAGAGAAACAGAGACAGACACACACAGAGAGACAGAGACACAGAGACACAGAGACACAGAGAGAGACAGAGACAAACAGAGATAGACAGAGATAGACAGAGACAGACAGAGACAGACAGAGACAGAGAGAGAGACAGAGAGAGACAGAGATACACAGAGAGAGACAGACACATAGAGACAGAGACACAGAGAGAGACAGAGAGACACAGAGACAGACAAAGAGATAGACAGAGACAGATAGAGACTGGGTCTTGATTAGATTTTGAAAGCCTCAAAGCCCCACCCACCCCATGACACACTTCCTCCAATATGGCCACACTTCCTAATCCTTCTAATCATTTCAAACAGTTCTGTCAGTTCCTTAGCTGACTAAGTATTCAAATATATGAGCCTTTGAGGGACATTCTTATTCAAGCCTCCACAGGCAGATTTTTTTTTTTTTTTAAACACATTCAGTGCTCCTCAGTTCTGGTACTGCAAGTGAGGTTCCTAGGAGTCCATCATTCTAGCTGGCCTCCCCTTTCTCAGTCTGCACTACAGTCAGAGCCTAGGTAATGCCACTGGTGAAACACCCCCTCCTCTACTCTCTTACCTCTTTGCTTTCTCAGGAAATTCCTTCCTTGACCTCTGTAAGAGGTCATCTGGCAAAGCTAACCTAAGTCAGACGCTAGACAGCAGATTGCTGCAGCCTGTTTAACTGGGTGAGTCCTATCTTCTTCATCTAGCCCCCCTGTGCATATTTCTCAGATGGGTAGCTTCCATGTGGTAGGATAAAGAATGTGATGGGCTTACATGGCCCTAACGTCCATGTATTGGAGCCCTGGTCCCTAGTGCAGTCTGTATTAGGGACAGAGTCTTCAAGGAGGTAAGCAAGGCTAATTGAAGACAAGAGGGTGGAGCCCTTACCTGGCAGAGATGGTGCCTTGCAAGAAGAGGAGACACAGAGTTCTTACTCTGGACTGTGAGAAGGCTACCCTTCCTGTAAGCTAAGGAGGGAGCCCTTGCCAGAGCCCAGCCAGGGTGGCTTGATCTTGAACTTTATATTATTCAGTCTTCCATCTGTAAGAAATACCCAGTTCATCAGTTTGAAAGGAAGATGGGTCATTTTATCTGCTGAGCCAGAGGTTCCAGTCTCTGGTCCCTTGGGCCATGTTACTTTGTGCCTGAGGCCTTGCAGTACATCATGAAGAGCATGGGACCAAAGATGCTCCCTCTTGGCATGCAGGGAATCAGAGTCAAGAGTAGTCCCTGAGAGGGCTCTTCTACAATGGTTCAACTGCCTTCCACCCCTCTCTGGCATGTCACAGGCTGGTAACCTGCCTTTAACACGTAAGTCTTTGGGATTAGGACCCAAGCTACAGCATATTTCAAAGCATCAAAATGGTGAGAAAATAGGTTTCTGTCATTTAAGCCACCCAGTGTGTCAGATCTGCCTGAGATCAAGGATGGGTCCAGAGGAGGCTGGATGGCTAGGACAGGGGAGGACAGTGCTTGCCTCCGAGGATGAGCGCTAGTAACTGGCCTTCTCTCTGGAGATCACCAGCCGTGTCTTTCCCATCTAGGATTTCATTTCTGATGGATGGGGCGTGAGAACAGCCGCTCTGTGGTAAGATGTAGTGTGTGTGTTTGATTCTGAGATTTTGGTAGGAATGTTACTTCATCCTAGAATATGCCTGTCTTGTGGTACCTCCTTACAGTGACCTTTGGCCCCAGAACTACAGTTTTATGGAAGTTGAATTCAGAGAGAAGTCTTTCTCTGTGTGTCTCTCTCTCTGGGTGTATCTCTCTCTCTGTGTTTTTCTCTCTGTGTGTCTCTCTGTGTATGTGTCTCTCTGTGTATGTGTCTCTCTCTGTGTTTATCTTTCTCCATGTGTCTCTCTCTGTGTGTGTCTCTCTCTGTATGTATCTCTCTCCATGTGTCTCTGTGTATGTGTCTGTGTGTGGTGTCTCTGTGTATATGTCTCTCTCTGTGTGTCTCTCTCTTTCTCTGTGTGTCTCTCTCTCAATCTTCCTTTTAATTCCATGGCGATTTCATATTCATGGTATTTCTGAAGTTTCGATAGCACCCATAAACCAACCTCCCAGACTGCTGATGTGGTCATCGGGGCCTCCATTCCTGGAGAGTTATTAGGAGGAAGAGCTACTGTATCCAAGCCACCAGGAGATGCATAAGCTCTGATAATTAGAATGAAATATAATCGATGAGTGGACGGATGTGCAGTTTATGAGCAAAGGTAACCTTTTGTTCTTTCCGATTATGCTCTCCCCCGCGGACTTGGCAGATGAGGCCGTGTTATAAATAGAAGTGATATTTTGTGGGGTTCTTTTAACTGAAATGTACATGAGGTCAAATTCTCATCAAGGTAATATATAGAAGTAATGAGCCAGGCCCACATTTTCCAAGCATTTACCCATCTAGTGGCAATAAGTGGGCAAAGATGAAGCAGGGGTAGGGGGTGGGGTTTGCAGAAACTACAACTAAATAGTTACTTGTGTGGATGGAGGACAGCGACTTATCTCCTTGTAATGAATGCTTGCCAGAGATAATTGACTTCATTTGTTAATCGTATTCATGGTATTAATGAGATCATTAGCATAACAGTCACATCCTATTCTCTTGTGGTCTCAGTCTGGGGAATCACAAGTTCCACACACCTTGTTGCTGTAGATATACTCACACATTCCAATTACGTACAGATTCAAATGCCATCTGTGCTGGCTTCACACAAGGGCACCCTGAAACTATTCCTTACCTGTTTTTAAGGTCACTTTTTTTTTTTTTTTGGAGAATTTGGTAGATATTTTTTAAAAGTAATGTCTTTCATATTCATGGCAAAGATCCAGATTTAGCTCCTGTGATCGACAAGGTGATCCATTTTTCTCAAATTCCATACATCAGTTAAGACGTTGCCACGGACTAGGAATCTGGAAGAAGAAAGAAAAAGGAACAAGAAGGAAGAAGAGGAGGTTGGGTTCACGATATGTCATCCCTAAACACCTTGGCATTGGGAGAACCATAGTGTGAGGATGATGTTTCTAACCTCTGTTGACTCTTCCCTCTGAAGTAGGAGACACAACCCTAACATGAGAGTGGTCCCTCCTTACCCCAGAGGGAAGGCACATCCTGGTCTCTGAAGACCAGGTATTGAGAAGAATCTGAACAGACAGGCTTTGCTAAAACTCCACCTAGGTTGGAACCAGTAGCACAACTCCTTATTTGATCATGATTTCTGAGCATGGTGGTGCACACCTTTATCCTAGCACTCATGGGCAGAGGCAGGTAGATTTCTGGTGGTCTAGACCAGCGTGATCAACGTAGTGAGTTCCAGAATAGCCAGGGCTACATAGAGAAACCCTGTTTTAAACCAACCAACCAACCAGCCAACCAACCAACCAACCAACCAACCAACCAACCAACCAACCAAGCAATCATCATTTCCTCATGACTTCCCACTTCTCGCCAAACCTGACTAAAAACCACAAGGTTTTGTTGAGTTCTCATTTTTGAAGGGTCCTTTGTTACATAAAGAAGTAAATAAGTATGCACGCTTCTTTCTTGTTATTTATCTTTTGTAATAAGAACTTCAGCCGTGAACCTAGTCTAATGTAAGAAAATAAATTTCTCTTTCCTTATTGTGGCAGACGCCACATACTTGGAACACAGGACTTGAAGGGACTGATCTAGGATTGATCTAGAAGCTTCCTCCTGCGGACCAGCTCTTGTAGTATCCAAAGATGCTATGCAAGTTGCCCGTGGAGAAAAGTCATCAATAAATCTACTCAGCTGTAAAGCTTCTGGACCCAACAATGCTCACAGTGGGCACTTACGTTGGGAATCATCAACAGCGGTCTAATCGGACTTCAGGCCCACTTAGTAGGAGGGGATTCATACCCCATATTGTAGACATAGCTGGCTACTTATGGTCAGCATGGTCATATTGTAAACATACATATGGCGGGCGAGGCGAGGTCACGGGCCCTAGAGGAGAACCTTTTAGGTCACTTTCCTAAACCGTCTTCATGCCCGTAGTAAGTGTGGCTCTCACCACTCACAGAATCTCCTTTCTGCAGTAGATGGAGACCATTGGAGAAAGCCACATGTTAAGATATGTAGGACAACCGACTGTCGGGCATCCAACCCCAGCTGATACATCTGCAAAGCAAGCTCTGCAGTTAAGGCTTGGGGAGCATTGTACAAAAGGGGGAAAGAGACATTGTAAAAGCTAGAGAACCCTGGACATCTTCTGCCAGACAGTGTCTTCTGCATATGACAGGGAAGCTGCACGGTTGCCATCTTAAAACACAATCAGCCAAGCAAGAGACGCATAATACCACAACAGCTGATATGCCAATGAGATGGTGAAAGTCTCACAGACCCACCCTTAGAACTACAGGCTTCCTGTGTGTGTGTGTGTGTGTGCGTAATTAGTAAAACAATACTAATTAAAGAAGATTCATGAATTTTGAGAGGGAGGTGGAAGACACACAGGAGTTATGGGGGAGAGGAATGGGTGGAAATAATTAGGTATAATGCAGATGTAGGAAATTCTCAAAAATGTCCTACATATTTTGACATGTGGCTTTCTCCAATGGTCTCCATCTACTGCAGAAAGGAGATTCTTTGGTGAGGGGTGAAAGCCACACTTACTACGGGCATGAAGATGGTTTAGGAAAGGTTCTCCTCTAGGGTCTGTGACCTCACCTGCCATATGTATGTTTACAATATGACCTTGCTGACCATATGTAACCAGCTATGTCTACAATATGGGGTATGAATCCCCTCCTACTAAGTTTTTTTTTTTTTTTTTTTTTTTTTTTTTTTTTTTTTTTTTTTTATAAAAGTGAAATGTCACCCTTTCTTGAGGAACTGTGGAGGGACTCGGGCAACAGGGAGATGGGTTCTTGAATCAGATCTATAAATATTGGTGTGTGCATAGGTACCTGTGGCTTTGGATTCTGGAAGGGGACTGGATAACCCACATCCTTGACCAACTCCTGTACCAGTAAATGTATTTGAAGGGGACTCTAAGTACCTGCATGCTACTTCCTGACACTAAAATGATAGTGTTTGAGAGCCAGCCTCGGGATGTCACATGACCCCCAGGGAGACCCGCCAGGCTACTGTGAAGCTTTGAGGCCAGCCAACCACGGACTCCTGATGGAGTTGCCCATAACACTTTAAGGCTAGCTATCCCTTAGGTGCCATCAGTTCAGATACTCAGTTCACACACTTGGCAGCAGGCGACACTATATAGCATTAAGGACGGTTGGGTCTGAGGTCGAGCAAATGAGGATGGACCATGCAGGAACAGTCTGTTTATGGTGGATTTCTAAAGCGAATCGACTAGGGGCGTGGCCAGACTTGGGAGCGGGAACCATGACTGGAAGCAAGGGTCTCACAGGCCTTTTAAAGCAAAAAACAAACAAACAAAAAAAATCAAAACAAAAAACAAAACCAGAAGCAGAAAAAAAGGGGCAGTAGGAGCAGTTTGTCCTTTACTGGGACTGGCTGTGTCTGTTCTGTGTCAGCAAGGAACTGATTGGCCCTGGCTAGCTTTTGAGGTTTTCCCAGGAAGGTCTCTCTCTCTCTCTCTCTCTCTCTCTCTCTCTCTCTCTCTCTCTCTCTCTCTCTCTCTCTCACACACACACACACACACACACACACACACACACACACACACACATCAGGACAAGTTGTTTACAAGCTATAGGGCAGAGTGCAAATGGTGGAGTTTAAGACAAATTGAAGTTACCTTGATTCTTCCGAGGACTCTTTCCTTTCTTTAGGATGGAGGAGATGCACAGGGCAAGAAAAGTGGGAAGAGCATCCGTATCTTCTCTGGGTGTGTCAGTCTCTAGGTGTCTTCCATGTTCAGTAATGCAGAGTCTCTCCAAACCATGTCCTCCTCCTGCAGATGGAGGCTTCTTTTGAATGCAGGCATGCTTACCGCATTGTCTCTTAGTGATCAGCTCAGTCCTCAGCTGCCTCTCTGCTCTTGGACACTGGAGGCTGGGGCAGAAAATTCCTACCTTACATGATTGGCTCCTCTGACAATTAGCCTTCATTCTGCAACTCTACAGGAGATGTCTCATAAGAGCAAAAGATACCCAGTGGTCTAGAAAATCACAAAGGATCTTGGGGGCTCCATGGCAGATGCTTTTCTCTCTCAGTAAACAACGGAGATTGTGGGAGAGAAGAAATATATATGTATATGTATATATATTTTCTTATTGAATTGAAATATCACATTTCTTTTTATTGTGATTTTTTTCCTCTTGAGTAACTTGGGCTGGTCGGAATCTATTTTCTCTCATCTCTTTTCAATTGCATCACTTCCACTGTAATAAACTCCTCATGGCAGTCAATATTTCATTTTTATTAAGGTCTTAAATTAGGGGCCAGTGGCATGGTTCAGCAGGTAAAGGTACTTGGCTCAAAGACTGATGAGCAGATTTTGATCCCTGTAACCCAAATGGGAAGAAGAGAGCTGACTTTCACGAGCTGTCTTTTGACTTCCTCATGAGCACACTTCTGAGAACACACGCACACTCGTGTGCACACACACGCTGTAATAAAAAAGTTTTAGATTAATGTTATTTATGGAAGACAACTCATGAAGCTTCAAAACCATTTCATGAAATAAAAGTGTCTTTGCTAAAACATTTGAAAAATGCTGTTAAACAAACAGTCATTTCCCCCAGATTCTATATTTGCATGTAGAAACTTAACTGTTCTTAAACGTCAGTAGTTTCTACTGAGATCCATAAAATCCCAAAATCAGTTGGTCCCCACTGGCTGACCCCTGAGGCTGTTGTATATAAGGCCTTTGGCTTTTTAGGCTTGGAGCACTTTCTCTGTTCCTCTTGATTAAACTCATAGAAGACAGTTGTCCTCTTGCAATGATGCCTGTATATCTTTAAGTCCAGTAGAGGATTGTCTTCAATTCTGCCTGTTTTTGATACCATGTTTTAACTCTCCTATCTCTTTAAAAAATTAAAAAATATATATTAATATATATATAATATATTAATATATTATGTATGAATATATATTAATATATAATATATTAATATATTATGTATTAATATATATTAATATATTATATATATTTTATATATATGTCACATTTCTTTTTATTGTGATTTTTTTTCCTCTTGAGTAACTTGGGCTGGTCGGAATCTATTTTCTCTCATCTCTTTTCAATTGCATCACTTCCACTGTAATAAACTCCTCATGGCAGTCAATATTTCATTTTTATTAAGGTCTTAAATTAGGGGCCAGTGGCATGGTTCAGCAGGTAAAGGTACTTGGCTCAAAGACTGATGAGCAGATTTTGATCCCAGATATATATATATACCTGTGAACCATGTACACGCTGTGGAGGCAGAGTTGGATCTCCTGGAATGGAGTTGTGGATGGTCATGAGCTGTCATGTAGGTGCTGGGAATTGAACTTGGGTCCTTTGGAAGAAGTAGTATTCTCAGCCACTGAGCCATCTCTCCCCTCTCTCTCTTATAAACATGATTTTGGGCTTATTTGCATAATCAGGATAACTTTGTCATTTCAAGATATTTAGTTGTATCTGTAGAGATCCTTTTGCCATGTAAGGTAACAATTCCCAGAGTCTAATGACTACAGAACAGGTGTCTTTGGAGGCTCTCTAGGCCACCGTGTGGGACTTTGGCTGGTAGATGGGAGGAAACATGCAAAGGCTGTGGGGTCAGGAAGTCATAGTCAGAAAAGATGAATATCCAAAGAGCCCAATCCATTTAGTATTTCAGGCTGAGACCTGGGGATCTCAGGTGGTAAAGCACTTATCTAGCATGCTCGAAAGCTCTGAAGTTCATCCTTAGCCCTGACAAACAGGGAGGAGGAGGGGAGAGGAGGAGGAAGAAGAGGAGGAAGAGGAGGTAGAGGAGGAGGAAGTAGAGGAAGAGAAAGAAGAAAAGGAAGAAAAGGGGGAGGAGGAGGAGGTGGATGAGACTGCTGACCAGCTGCCTTCTCACTTCTCAGCTCCCATTTGTAAAACTTCACAGTGTACACGGGGGTGGCTGACTTCTTGGACTACAAACAATTATTTGTGTAGTGTCTGAGGCAAAGAGTTAATGGATTTGCTCTAAGCCATACAGCTTGTTAATAAGATTATAACATGAAGTTAATGGGGTGCTAATCTGCTGCTTAGCTTGTAAGTCCCTCTACCTGTGCCTACACTGCTTGGAATATTATTTATGTACCCACAGTACAAATTCAGCCATAACCCTGAACACTGGGGTATGGCAAGCTTTGTATAATTCTCTTCATGTAGATGCACCCAAGCATATACCAGACGGGTTTCTTCTATTGCTTCCCCTCAATTTCTTTCTCCCTCTATAGACTCAGCTGGACAGATACTATCCTGTATCTGGGGCACTGCTGAGTCACTACAAGACCTGCTGCCCTCTTTATTCTTTTTCTACCTCTTCTCTTACCTCTCCCTCCTTCCCTTCCCTCTCACCTCTCTCTCCAGAGTCAGCACAATGACCACAGTATTTGTTGAACAAATTAATAAGTGGCCCTGTTTGTAGGAGAGAGCACTTCATGGGAAAGAGTGTGGCCCAATGGTGCAGACGATAGCCAGACTCATTTTAGTACAGAAAACACTCCCAGCCATGGGAGGAAACAGTCACTTTTCTGTTTGTTATTTAGATTGTCCTCAACTTCCTGTGAGATTGTGGAAGGAAAACGCTCAGTTACATCCACGGACAGCTGGAAACATTGCTTTGTGGATCTTGGGGATCCTTGGCCCAGAGTAGCCACATCTTAATATGGCGGGTGTGCAGAGTGGCCTCTGCTGCTGTTTATCATGGTTTATCACGGGTTTAGCATTGTCAACGGAATCTGTAGCATCTTTATCCAGCAGGCTTTAGGCCACTGTCCTGCTGGCTGGATGACTCTGAGGAGTATGGCAGATATATGCCACTAGACACAGCTCTGAGGCTCCTTAAGGAGACTCATAGGCCTTAGAAGCCATCACCACCATGTGTCACCGACCAGGATGAAGTCCTGAGACACAGAGTGGTCACGGAGAAGCTGGGTGGGACCACAACGATGGAAGAAGGAGAGATCAGAGAGCTCTTATCGATCACTGCTAAAATGATGGTGTTTTCCCTTCCAGAGCAGCTTGGCAAGACACAGATAATGCACAAAATATATATTACACGTGTACATGCTTACCAGCAGATAGCTATGATGGCTTAGATGTCACTATTACATATTACATCAGTATGACCACTACATAAGTAACATATATCACAACCATCTATACATGTCTGGATGTGTGTATGCATATCTCCTCCCCCCCCCCTCTCTCTCACACACACACACACACACACACACACACACACACACACACACAGAGGTCAAATAAACAAACAGCTGTACAGTGGAGCAGCAAGTTAGCCAGTGGCTGGGATGTCAAGCCTTCTTCTTTTTTGTTTACAAGGAGAAGCTTGGGCAAACATTGGGCAAACTCCCTAGGGTGTTAGGATTTACCCCATTTATTAAAAGTCAAAGCTAACATTCTTAATATCTATAGCTGTCTCTGAGTCTGAAAAGCAATCCACGGTAGTATTCACAGGAGACAGCACTGTCTGGTTTTCTTATGGAGAAACAATTTTTTCTTCAATTTTCATTATTTACATCCCAAATGTTGTCCTTCTCCCAGCCCCACCCCCTTCCCAGAGTTCTTCACTCTCTCCATCCTCACCTTTGCATCAGAGTGTTCCCCAGGCATCCTTCTTCCCTGGGGCATCAAATCTCTAGAGGATTAGGCACATCTTATTCCTACTGGGGCTAGACAAGGCAATCCTTTGCTACATATGTGCAGGGGCCTCAGACCAGCCCCGTGTGCTCTTTGGTTGATGGCTTAGCATGTCTACAGACATTGTCTTTGTTCAGGAAGCCATGTTGGTGAGTCTTCATAGGCATATTGTTTTCCTAACGTTTCTAGGACACATGATCTCGCGGCAAGCTTTCTGATCCTCCGGCTCTCACAGTTTTCCCCTCCTCCTCTTCTGCAGCAACCACTGTGACTTAGGTGTGGGAGTTGTGTTGTAGATGCATTAGTTAGGATCAGGCTCTACAACTTGGCATTTTGGTTGTCTCTGGTTTTCTGCCATGGTCTCTATTTGTTGCAAAGAGAAGTTTCCTTGTTAGGGAGGGGGCAAGAACTATACTTCTCCGTGGCTGTCAGGATAAGTCTTTAGAATGTAGTTAGAGAATTATGTTGGTTTAGTAAAGGGGCATTTATAGGTTCTACTCCAAGACTCATGACTTCACTGGCTCTGGGTAGTTGGCTAAGTTTTCAGTACCAGACATGATTTGCTTCTTGTTGAGGGGGCCTTAAGTCCAACTATGTATGTGTGCCATCCTTGCACCCTTCAGGTTGCCATGCTATGCTGGTCATTGTGGTTCATTGGTAGATGTCACACCTGGGAAGGACTGTTGGCTGCTTCTCTCCCTTCAAAGCTAGCATGGCACCTTGTTGTACCATGAAAGTTAATCCTCAGGGAGGAGGCTTTCAGGTTGATTCAGTTCAGATCCTCTGACTATATGTCTGAAGCATGTGGTGTCTTCACCAATAGGGACTTACCCTCAATGTCTGGGAAGCCGCCAAGGGGAATAGAAAGATCTTAAAATGTTTTGGTAGTCTCTTGGAAAACCCTGACCGACAATTCAAGATGGCTTCCTACGCCTGGTGTTTGGGTTCTTGTAAGGAGCATTGTCAGCCCAGATGAGAAATCTCATTCAAACTGTGTATGTATTTGCATAGTTCGATATGATACAGGTGTTTTTAAGCAGGTAATAATATGATCCCTTAGGACTTCTCAGATATCCTCAAGGCTATTTTACAACCTTCCTTCCTTCTTCTGTATTTATCTCTGTCCTTTTTTTTTTTTTTTAAAAAAGATTTATTTATTTATTGTATATGAGTATACTGTAGCTGTCTTTACACACACCAGAAGAAGGTATCAGATCCCATTACAGATGATTGTGAGCTACCATGTGGTTGCTGGGAATTGAACTCAGGGCCTCTGGAAGAGCAGTCAGTGCTCTTAACCTCTGAGCCATCTCTCCAGCCCTCTGTCCTCTTTCTTATCTTTCTTATCTGTTCCCTGTTTCCCTCTTCTGATCTCCTGTGAACTGCTTTTCATTCTCCTTTCTGTCGCATCCTACCCAGAAGGGTCGTCTTACTGTCCTGATTTATGTAATTACTCACATCTGAAGATTAAGAACTAGAAACTACAGACAAGAGAAAATATGTGATGTTTGTCTGTCTGGGTCTAGATTCTCACTCACTGTTTTTTTTTTTTTTTCTAGTTTCATCCATTTACCTGGTAATTTCATTTTTAAAAACAGCTGAATAGTAATCCAGAGTTTATGCAATATGCATAGTGTATATTCAATATGCACAGTGTATATGCAATATGCATAGTGTATATGCAATATGTATAGTGTATATGCAATATGCACAGTATACATGCAATATGCATATACACATGTACCACATTTTCATTATTCATCCATTCATTGGAAGATATCCAGGTTGTTCTCATTTCTTAGCTATTGAATAGAGCAGCTATGAACATGGCTGAGCACATATCCATGCCCTGGTATGTTGAGTCCTTTGGGTGCGTGCCGAGCAGTAGTATAGCTGGCTCGTGTGGTAGACTTATTCTTAGCACTTCGAAGAGTCTCCACACTGATTTCCAGAATGCTCAGACCAGTTCACAATCCCAACAACAATGAATGAATTCTCCAGGCATTTGTTGTCTGTTGTCTTATTGACTTTTGGTGTTCTGTCTGGGGAATGATGGAATCTCAAAGCCGTTTTGTTTGCATTTCTGTAATTAAGTATGAAATGGAGGAAGTTAACTATGCTCGTGTTCGGGTCTTCAGTTTCGCTACCTTGGACTCCATGTCTGCTGTCCTGCCGTATTATCGCTATGGCTGGGCAGTAGAAGATCTGGAGCGCTGACCCCTCTAGCACTGTTCCTTTTGCTCAGGGTTATCTTGCCTTTTCAGGATTTTTTTTCCCCCCCGTAAGAACTTGAGGATTTTTTTTCTAGTCCTGTGAAGAATGAGGGTGTATTTTGATTTGTGATTGCATTGAATTTGTAAATTGCTTTTGGGAGAATGGTCAATTTCATAGTATTAATTCTGTTAGCATTCTGTCTAAGCTCCTTCCCATGGTTACCTGGCACCAGCCAGGTATGCTCCGCCCACAGTTACCTAGCAACAGCCAGGTGTGCCTGATTTACTATAAAAGGAGCTGCTTGCCCCCTCTGCTCTCTCTTGCCTTCCTGCTCCTGCTCTCTCCTAATTCCCTTCATCCCCTCTCTCCATGTGCTCACAGTTGGCCTCTACTTCTCTTCTCATCTCTTCTCTCTCTCTGCCTTTCTCTGCCTCTACTACCCTCTTAACTCCCCTCCCCATGCCCTGAATAAACTCTATTCTATACTATACCGTCCTGTGGCTGGTCCCTCAGGGGGAAGGGATGCCTTAGCATGGGCCCACCAAGGCATCCCCTCCCCCCATACCTCACCACACCTCCACCAAACATATCCCCTCCACTCTTTATCTTTTTTTTTTTAAATAAACACATCAAATTCTACTAATCCACAGACATAGGGTTATTCCCATATTTTAGTGTTTCTCTATCTCCTTCATATGTTTATGGTTTTTATTGTGACAGCCGTT
Organism: Arvicanthis niloticus; assembly: GCF_011762505.2. Lineage (NCBI taxonomy): Eukaryota > Metazoa > Chordata > Mammalia > Rodentia > Muridae > Arvicanthis > Arvicanthis niloticus. The sequence continues at coordinate 48,190,864 of NC_133429.1, read as the reverse complement.
TACTCCCATGGGGAGTAACCACGGGGTTATGTTTATTCCTAGACATTTTTTAAGGCTAAGGTGAATGGGAGTGCGCCCATGCTCCCCTCGCTGTGTTTGTTGGTGGTACACAGAACAGCTATTGACCTGTGCAAGCTGATTCCGTATGCTGCAATGTTGCTGAAACTATTATTTATAGACACTCTCTGGTGGAATGTTTGGGATCTTTTATTTAATCATATCATGTCAATTGCAAATAGGGAGGGCTTGACCTCTTTCCTGATTTTCCCCCTTTAATTTCCTTCTCTTGATTTATTGTTCCAGCTTATACTTCCAGCACAAGATCGGAAAGGTGTGGGAATAGTGCTTCTGATTTCAGTGAGATTCAAGCTCGTTTCCATTTAGGGTGGTCCTGCATGTGGGTTTCTCATATATATATTTCATTATGTTGAGATATGTTCCCCACAGTCCTGCTCTCTAGGACATCAGACCATATTTTATGTTTTACGTTGAGATGGACTGCCCAGGTTGGCTTTGATCTCACTCAAAACTTGCAATACTCATGGGCCGGGTGGTGGTGGCGCATGCCTTTAATCCCAGCACTTGGGAGGCAGAGGCAGGCAGATTTCTGAGTTCGAGGCCAGCCTGGTCTACAGAGTGAGTTCCAGGACAGCCAGGGCTACTCAGAGAAACCCTGTCTCGAAAACAAACAAACAAACAAAACAAACAAACAAAAAAACCCAAAAAACTTGCAATACTCCTGACTCAGCCGTCAATTACAGGCCTGTGTTGCCAGGCATGGATACAAATGGATTTTTCTAAGCTCTCCCTAAAATCACCTCTGTTTGAGAAGAAAATGGATGGGGTTTTAGCATGACGTGATCGCTTGGGAGCTGGTAAGACGTGGAGACTGGAAGTGAAGTAAAAATGCCACAGTGAACCAGGGCAGTCATTAATGGCAGCGTGCTTTGGCAAGAGTAAATAAGTTTGTACAGAATTCTTATATGGAATGTATAATACATAAAAATGTCCACATTATTGAACGTTTGTGAGGAATACATTTCTCTGAGAAACTGAAGAAGTTACCTCTGTGTGTAAATGTGGCGGATATACCAAACAGACTAAAGACAATCCTGCTGCCTTGGTCCTGGCCTGCTGCTAGCCTTACCTGGAGCTTTTAAAAGAGATTCAACCATACAAAAGCAACATCTGTCTGACAGATTTCCTTTTGTGCTGGAGCCCATTGGGCTTGCTTATTGGAAAGTTCGCGTGGATTCCAGAGGAAGCACAGACGGGTTTATTTACCGTGTTGCACTGAGTTAAATGAACGCAGTGGTTTTTGGGGTTGATGTGATAGGTGGCGACATCCACTCGTGGGAATCAGTGATTGGTGGGCATTGTTACAGCCGCAGGATGGAAAGCATTCTATGATTGACTCTCTGGCACACATGGCCAGGTTGTGGTCACACTTGAACACAATAAAGCCAGGCAGTCATTTAGTAGCCGAATGCTTGCCAAGCCAGAAAGTCCACTTTCTGCTTTTTTAAATGCTGGCAGAATTCTTTGGCTTTTTCTCTTGAAGATCATTTTCTGACTTAATAGGCCTCTAACAGTGTATGTGGCTAGGATAATTATTTCAGTGAAAATCAAGATTACATTATAATATATAAACAAACAAAAACCATACTACATTTATTATCTAAAGACACCTTTTTCCCCTTTCCCTTCTCCCTCTTGCTCCAGCCCAAAGGTTTTTTTTTTTTTTAAATTTTATTATATGTAAGTACACTGTAGCTGTCTTCAGACACCCATAAGAGGGTGTCAGATCTCATTATGGATGAGTTGTGAGCTACCATGTGGTTGCTGGGATTTGAACTCATGACCTCTGAAGAGCAGTCGGTGCTCTTAACCACTGATTTCACCAGCCCTGAGGACACCTTTCTTATCCCCAGTAGTAGGGCTTAACCTGTTGCACATATGTAACTGATTATATTTGGCAGTTAAAAAAATCTTTGAATGTTTATGTGCATGGGTGTTTTGCCTGCATGTATGTTTGTACACCGTGTATGTAAAGTGCCCTGGGAGAGTATAAGAGGATATCAGAGTCCCAGGGACTGGTGTTACAGATGGTCGTGAGTCAACATGTGGGTGCTGAGAATTGAACCTTGGTCTTCTGCAGAAACAGCCAGAGCTCTTAAGCTTTGAGCCATCTCTCTAGCCAAGACAGGTTTGACTTTTTTTAAAAAAGCTATTTTTATACAGGACAACAGAATGACTGGATTCCAATTAAACTTAATTTCATGAAACTCTTCACCAAATGTGAAGTTCTCATGAGACTCCTTGCTGAGTCCCGAAGTCACAAAAATGAACAAAATAGATGTGAATCTCGTTTTTCAAAGTTTACATTCCAGGCAGGGGAGGAGGCATGGGGAGGGGCAGACAGTTCGACCAGAGCTTTGGTAGGAGAAGAACAGTACGAATTTGAAGCAAGGGGACGTAATAGTCTCTAGAACAGAAAAGTAAAAGCAAAAAACCCCCAAACCAAAACAACAACAACAACAACAACAACAACAACAACAACAAACCTTTCCCAAAGGATGACAGCTAAGTAGAGATGGAGAGTCGTTTAAGGCAAAGGGCCCCAGGCAAGCGGAAGAGCTCTTGGAGATAGGAAGAAGGTCTGGGAGAGGTGAGGATCAGACTCCCAGATTTGACCTGACTAACCATCCCTTGCACTCATAGCAGCAGGTGTGACCCACGCAAGATCTCCACAGGATTGAGCACACTGACGCCCTGCCGTGGAAGGGTGGGATTCTACTTCTCCCTGTGGGTTTACAAGCATAGAACAAGCAGAGAGAGAGAGAGAGAGAGAGAGAGAGAGAGAGAGAGAGAGAGAGAGAGAGAGAGAGATATTTTGTTCAGTGATGTAGCCACTGGCAAGGTGCCCGTGTTTCTGTAAACAAACTTGTGCCCAAACTCCTTAAGAGCTGGCAGAGTTCTTTGGCATCTATATGTGGGATTTACCAGAATCACTTCCGGGCTACGATCCAATTAATCTAACAAAGGTGGGCTGTGAACGGCAAGTCCAAGAATCCTGAAGTTGCTTGGTTCACAAGCCTGCATGTCTCAGCTGGCCTTCAGTATACACTGAAAGACATAGGCTCCAATGCCACTGAAGGAATGAACTTGCTAGCAAGGCGAAAGCAAGCAGGCTAAGACCAAAAGCTTCCTCCTTCCATGTCTTATATAGGCTTCTAGCAGAAGGTATGGCCCAGATTAAAGGTGTGTCTTTCTGCCTCAAGACCCAAATCAAAGGCGTGTATCTTCCTTTCTCAGGATCCAGACATGTTTGTCTTTCTACCTCAAAGGTTCGGACTAGAAGCAGATTCACCCAAGCAAAACTTCTCTCTCACAAGTGTGCCTTTTACTTCTGCGATGTAGTTCATTCCTGTTATGGATTTGATTTAATGCTCGCATTATGTTATTTGGGTTTCCAAGATTGCACGAGAATCCTACATGGGAGACACTGAAGGTCCCTACCCTCAGGTGCTTCTGATTGATAAATAAAGTTGATGTGGCCAATGGCTGGGCAGGGAGACAGAGGCAGGACTTTACGATCTGTGGGCAAGGGGACTGAAGAAGAAGCAGAATCGACATGCCAGGGAAGGAATAAGACCCAGGTTTGAGAACTACAGAAGGGAAAGCATTCAGTCATGTAAGAGCAGGAGAAGAGCGGCCCCAGGTGTCCCTCCCCCGATTGGGTCTGGGGTAGCAAAGATGGAATCCAGAGCATTGGGGTTGGTAACAAGGAATGCATCTGCCACTGCCGCTGGGGTGATCAGAGCGAATTAATCAACTACATTCCAGATATAGTTCCTCTATCTCAGGCCCTTTCACCACATGTCTGTTCTTAGCAAAACATCCTCTCATGTGTCTGCTTCAGCAAAACATCCTTTCATAAGACAGTTTCCACAAAAACATCACATGACATAATTGAGTCTCCAGTGAAACTCCCACTTCATATGTGTGTATTAGTTAGATTTCTCTAGAGGAACAGAACTTATAGAATCTATCTATCTATCTATCTATCTATCTATCTATCTATCTATCAAGATGATTTATGAGAATGGCTTACAGACTGTGGTTTAGCTAGTCCAGTAATGGCTGTCTATAAATGAAAGGCCCAATAATCCAATATTCCAAGGTGCTAGATATCTCAGCTGGTCTTAAGTATATGCCAGAATCCAGAAGAAGTAGACTTCTAAAGCCAGAGAATGAATGGACTTGCTAACAAGAGTGAGAAACAAGCAGCCAAAGATCAAATTTCCTTCTTTTATGTCCTTTGATGATTAAATAATATTTTTTTTGTATGAATGCATTTTAAGTGGAGATGGCTAATGGCTTTTTAAAGCATGGGATACTTAATATTTAACTACTGGGTTGTTACAATGTTGCAAACAACCACTTCGGCAAAATCTAAGACTCATGGTACGGCTGCCTCCCATTCATCTGTCTGCTGATATTTGTGCTGAGATCTTGGCGTGGGGCGGGAGGGGTTGGGTAGGGCATGGCCATACTGGTCTAGAGATCCAGGCTGTGTTTGTAGGGAATGTGTCATTCTTATGCAGAGAATGCCACACAGGAGTTGATGAGAAAAAAAAAAAAAAAAAGCCATCCTGGATGGAGTCACTGGTAGGATGGGCAGGTAGATATCAGGTGGAGGCTGGTATCTGGGGTTACCTGCAAACCGATAAACTCCATGTGTATTCACACAGTTCATCCTTAGAGGTTCAGTGCAGCAGCCACAGAGCAAACTCCTCTTCAGCTCTTTTCTAGTTAAGCAAATCTCTTAAAAATGAAGAATTAGGGAAATCACCCCACACTACACCCCCGGGGGGCTTCATGTGTTCACGGTGTCTAACTACTTTCTGAGAACTAGGCTTCATAAATGTTGAACTCTGTTCCCCCAAATATTGAAAATAATATGGAAAAATTACATAGACAATTTTAGACAGAATCTTCCCATATAGATGAGGCTAGCTTAGAACTTGCTAGGTAGCATAAACCTGCCCCAATTTAAAATCCTCTGGTCTCAGCCTTGCAAATATTGTCATTACACATATGCACTAGCATGTCTAGCTGGAAAACTATAAAATATGTAGATGTCAAGGAAGTGTTGCTGAAATCCCTTGTCAAAGGGGGAAAGCATGCCATTCTTAAACTATCAAGATTTCTAAAACGAAAATTTAGTCAGCACTTCCCTCAGAACGATTTCCCGTTCCGCGGAGAAGAACCATGGGGAGTTGTAATTTGTCCAAGTGATAAACACTTAAGAATGAGACCAGAGATGGAAGCTTCTCCTCCCTCCGCCGTATCTCAGGCTAATGGAGCAGGGAGTTTTCAGGTCATTCTTCACTCCTGGATCTGGAACCATGCAGGCTGATGAGCGAAATCGATCTGCTATTTAGTTTTGCTGAGTACTGTTTAATCTCCCAACTGGAAGAGCCATGGCCCACCCTTGAAGAGGAGGGCCCAATTTAACAGATGTCTAATTTCCCCCTTCCTCTCCTCCTGGTGATGGGGACCTCTGTGGCCAGTGTCTTTTTTCATTATTATATCTGACTGCAATAGTCCAGGGAACTCTACCCTTCATATAAAGCACCCCATAAATTTAGGAGATTCTATTAATATACTTTGAGACAGTATTTTATATATATCTATGAACAAACTGGGCATGTTGGTCATTATTCATGGCTTTTGACTTTTTAAAAATATGATTTTTGGACTAGTTTTAGGTACACACACACACACACACACACACACATAAACAGGTATTTCTTATGTCCTCACTGTCCCTGAAAAAGCACAGCCTCTCCTATCATCATTTTCCCCAGCAGAATAGCACATTCATTGCTATTGATTAACCTAGAATGACGTCACTATCAGCTGAGCCCTTAGTTAAAGTGAGGGTTCACTATAGGCAGCGTCTATGCTGTGGGTTTGGGCAAATGTATAGATAGTATCACATGTCCACCATTCCACTACCATACACATATTTTAATGTTCATTACTTTTAAAAATGAATAATTCTGTTGATCATGGTGGCTAATGTTGGCAATCACAACATATGGGTGCCTGAGGCAAGAGGATTTCAAATACCAGGCCAGTTTGGCAGACCATATTTCCAAATAACCCTCCAACCCTCACATCAATAATTCCTTAATATAAAATATCCAGAGAATGTTAAAAATTCTAATTATCTCCTAAATTCTGTGCATGCCTTCCTGTCTATTCCAGGGCGTACTGTGGCATCTGCCGTAGAGCAGGAATGTGTGACACGCACGGGTTGTTCAGTGTGGCTTCAGCATAAGATCTGACAGGAGGCTGGTATGAGATGAAACTCTACAGCTTGGTAGGGACACTTTATACCATGTTAAAGGATTTAAACTTTAGGCTGGCTGATGATGCCCTTGAAGAATTGTATACATATGGTACATATAGTACTGTAATATAACATGTAGTTATATGTAACTCTATATATTATGATATAACACGATTAAATTATCATTTTAGAAAGTGCCTTAGTTAGGGTTTTACTGCTGTGAACAGACACCATGACCAAGGCAACTCTTATAAATAACAACATTTAACTGGGGCTGCTTACAGGTTCAGAGGTTCAGTCCATCATCACCAAAACAGGAGCATGGCAGCATCCAGGCAGGCATGGTGCAGGAGGAGCCGAGAGTTCTCCATCTTCATCTGAAGGCTGCTAGGAGATACTGACTTCCAGGCAGCTAGGATGAGGGTATTAAAGCCCACACCCACAATGCCATGGCTATTACAACGAGGCCACACCTCCCAACAGTACCACTCCCTGGGTCAAGCATATTCAAACCATGACAGGAAGATAACTTGGTCTTGAAAGATTCCCAGATAGAAGCTGGCAATACAGGAACAAGTCATTCCAAAGAATCTTCCTGTGGGGAACTAAGCAAAGATGAGATCATGTCTAAGGCCCGTGATACGGAGGGTGGGCTTGAGTTGTATCTGATGCTCTCCACATAGAAGGGTTTAGTAGTGATTAGAAATGACAAGGAAAGAGGCTGGCAGACTGAACCTTATCTCTAAAGTGAAGTAAAGGATTTGATGGTGCTCAGATAGGGAAGGCAGGCTTGTAGGGGCAAGGAGAGGAGGTTAAGTCTAGAGATGATGGATGGATTTGTGGAATGGGAGAGCACAGTACATGTGCACTCATTAAGCTTAACACTCTGTGTGTGCAAGCATGCGTGTGCACGTGTGCATGTGCGTTCGTGTGTATGTGTGCATGTACATGTACATGTGTGTGCATGTGCACGTGTACATGTGCGTGCACGTGTCTGCATGTGTGTGTGCACGTGTGCACGTGTGTGCATGTGTCTACATGTGTGTGTTCAATATTCATGTCTTTGTGAGTGCACACACAGACCAAAGAAAACTGGAGAGTGGAAGTGCAAATCTGTTATGGATGTATTGTGAACCCAAAAGCTTGTCAGAAAGCCCTTAAAGTGAGGTAAGCAACCCAGGTCCAGAGCACTTAAGATTCGCCATCTTCTCACTCTACACGTTCTACACACAACACAGACACATCACTCTTAGGACGAGTGAGAAGTCAGAGGACACTCTAAACTTTGGGCCAAGAGAATGAAGGAGAACACAAAGAAAAATGCTGCCGACAGATGTCAAGCGTCAGGCTTTAAGAGTAACAGATAGAAGACCAGACCCTGTAGGGAAAGGGTCTATCACTCCGAGGATTGTCTCTGCCTCCTGTTTGTTGTTCTCTGAGCTCTCGGCTGTCGCTTCAGCTACCCCTCCTCATTTAAGCTACATTAAGATCTGTAACTCATGAGCCGTAAGTCTTAAAACTCAAACAACACAGGAACAGATACATGAGGGTAAAGTGAAGTCCGTGTAAATCCTACCCTCCCTGTTTCCTGAGCTTCTCGCCCTCCTCTGTGTATCTGCTGAACTCCATGTGCAGGCTTACAGATCTGCAGTTCTCACTTGGCAGCTTAGCAAGACCATTCAATTTCATGTGTCGTTTTGAAATTTGTTAGTCTTGTGGTAGATTGCTGGTTTCCTCCCCAATCACCACACGTGAATCTTATTCCATCTGAGTTTGTCTACTATTATCCATCATAAATGTAGACAGTACACACATCTGTACTTTTCCAGCAACCCCTGGGTGAAGTGTGGAGAGATAATCCTTATCTCTCTACAAAGGCCACTCCCCAGCCAGTCAGGGGTCTTTCTGAAGTGAAATTACTTCTCAACGTCCTACAACCTACAGAGACTAGGTGACATAGTCTAGTCTATGAAATGCAAAAGGAAGTTAGCAGAGAGACTTCTGGGAAATTGCATCATGGGTGAAAAAGCAATATTATCACGAATAAAACCTCAACTTCTGGCCTTCCTCCCTGTAATTCTAACTTCCTGCTTTTGGATATAATTTTAAAGTTTTATTAACTTACTGTGGCAGTGATATACTTTTTCATACATTAAAAAGACATTATTTGTTTACAGAGAATGAGGGTTCATCATGGCATTTTTAAGACAGAATTTTTGTTCTTTCTCCTCCTCGCCCGTATCTTCCTCATCTGTGCCTCCCATGTCCAGTGGTAAAGTGGCAGTTTCTGGATAGGTCATGTGATACAAACTCATGTGGTGTTTGCTGAGGTAGACCCATGGGAGGGCATGTGAGGTTTGGAGACAGTGTAAGTAGGACTCAAGAGACAGCGGTGGAGACTTGTAGAGCCTTGAAACACTTCGTTGGTCTGGTGTCTTTGCTGATCTCAACTTCGTTGAGAGAAGCATGACAGAGAAATGTCTCCTGGTATCCTGCCGATTCTGGCTGCTCCCACCACCTTGGCTGACTTGGAGAAGGCCTGCTGGTTTCTCTTGGATTCTGCCGCGGCCGCTGATTGCTGATTTGTGTTTAATATCCTGACACTACTGAACTGGACTGCTGGTATAAATGCTGACAATGGAAACTGGAGTCTCCCCAAAGAACCACCTCCAAACTGGTCCACATCTCCTTGTCTGACTGACCATCTTTTCTCTCCTACCTTTGGATTGTGGGCTAGAAGTGGGTCACAGCGTTTGAGATCCCTTTTTAAAGTAGGCTTTAGAACCTCTAAGCCGACACAGTGGCCTCCTTCCACGTGTGCTGTCATGTGACCTGACCCTCTAACCCATCTTCCTTAACACCTGCAGTTCCCTTCAAGGTCTCTTGTCTGGTTTGAATATAATTTTGATTCCAAGATGAGACCTCAAAGGCCGCAGGATGTAAAGTCTATTTTGTTTCCCATATTTCATTTCCCACGGTTACAAAGAATACTGCAATGAATATTTGATACAAAACTTGACAAATGTACGGCTATTTTTAAATAGATAGATTTCCAGAAATGGAACTGTTGGATGAAAAATATTTACATTTCCATTTTTGATGGATAATATCAAACTGTCCCGTGCAAGGCTTTTTCGTCCTTAGTGATCCTGTCATCTGCCAAGTGAAATACAAGTCAACTTCATCCACACTGCTACCCTTAGTGAGGTGGAATGCTCTTTGTATCTGTGTGCTACCTGTACTTCTTACTGTATGAGCTACATGTCATATTCTCTGGTCATTTCCTGCTATGTTGTTTTCTTTCTTAGTAACTGGTAGTAACAGCAGCTTTATTTAAGTCCTTAATTATTTTTCTTTTATTTCATATGTGATTAAATTTGTCATTTCTTCTTTCATTTATTTATTTAAAAATTCTTTTCAATTTCAAGTATATGTGTATGTCTATGTGGGTATGTGGACCAGGGTATGGGTGCCCACAGAGGCCAGAAGAGGGCGCTGGATCCCCTGGAGCTGGAGCTACAGGCAGTTAAGAGACATGGGTCCCAAGAACCAAACCTGGGTCCCCTGCAAGAGCAGTAAGTTCTCTTAAGTGACAAGCCACCTCTCCAGCTATTTCTTTCTCAAGAGATATAATTTTTGTTAAATATTATAAAGATACAAGTGAGTATAAATGAAATATTTAAATTTCAAAGAATGACAATGTCATAAGTTCTGAGCAGTTCACAATCTGGAGGATGCCGTTTGTACCTCCATGTTGCCGTTGAAATCCACCACTCCCTTCACATTCAGAGGGATCGCAGCCCTGAAGTTTGTGTGCATTACTCTTTCTTTTCCTGAATGCTTTTAAGTTCACAGACCCTGTACAGACAGCATTGCTTGGCTTTGAACTGTACACAAATGGGGTCCTATACTCGAGCTTGCTTTTCTCACTGGGGTGTCCCCTTTGTATATCTTGATGGGGTACATGGTGACAACTCAATAATAGCAGTGTGATAATCAAGGAAATATTATGTGTCCCCATCTCTTCAGCTATGACCATTTTTACAGCCTGGGAATTCATATTCTTTCCTACTCATCTGAAAGATGACACAGATTGTTTTAATTATTAATCCGCTGTGCTGAAGAACCAGACGTGGTTCCTGTACACTGTTTGGTACCTTTTAGTGACCTTTATTCGGTCCCCACTGCCCTGGCTCCACCCATTCTCTAATGGTTACCAGTTCACTTGATTCTACAAAATGGCCTTAGTGAGAGCATGTGGTGTTTGTGTTTGCATCTGGCTCATTTCTCTGAACTTGGCAACTTCCAGTTATATCATGTTGATGCAAATGATGGGACTGTATTTCAAAAAATGATTGAAATGTGTTCCCTTAGGTAAATATAATGCTCCCCCTTCCCTTATGTAAATATGTTCCCACCCCCCCATGTAAATATGTCCCACCCCTTATGTAAATATACCCCACCCCTTATGTTAATATGACACGCTATACTCCACTCCTTATGCAAATATGCTTCTCCCCCACCCCTACCCCACTCCCCTTCCCCAGGTTTCAAGCATCTTAGGCTGGTGGCAAACATTGAAGATGAGCTGGAACTGATCCTTTCTCTACTTACTAAGTGGCAACATTGTAAGCCTGAACACCACACCCAGTTTATGCTTTGTTTGGGATCAAAACCTAAGACTTTGTGCGTGCAAAGTCCTCAGCCCCTTCCCCAGTACAGCATCCTGCCTTTATTGGTGGAGGGAATCTGGGTTGACGTCACATTCCCACTGCTGTGAGTTATGTCGTCAACTGTCTTTTCGGTGGGCGTTTCATCTCCCTGAGCGGTGTACCGCAGAGTGAAATGGCTGGGCCACAGGCAGTTCTAATTTTTTTTGAAGACGCTTCATAATTATTTTCATAATGGTTCTACTGATTTGCATTCCTGCAAACACACAGCATACCACCGGCACCTCCTCCTCCTCCTCCTTCTTCAAAGATTTGTTTATTTATTTCATCTATGTGAGTACACTGTCACTACCTTTGGACGACCAGAAGAGGGCATTAGATCCCGTTACAGATGTTTGTGAGCCACCTTGTGGTTGCTGGGAATTGAACTCAGGACCTTGGGAAGAGCAGTCAGTGCTCTTCACCACTGAACCATCTCTCCAGGCCCAAGTTCTCTTCTTCTAATCCTCACTAGCATTTGTAAACTTTTTCAATTTTTTTTAAAGGTTAGCCATTCTGACTGGGATGAGATGATACTGTATTGTGTTTTTTATTCTTTTTTTTTTTTTTTTTTCGGAGAAGTATCCATATCATTTTTTTAGTCTGTTTATAAAATTGGATTGCTTGCTCTCTTGATGTTCTTTTTTCTTTTTTTTCTTTTTTTTCGAGACAGGGTTTTTCTGTGTAGCTCTGGCTGTCCTGGAACTCACTCTGTAGACCAGGCTGTCCTGGAACTCAGAAATCCACCTGCCTCTGCCTCCCAAGTGCTGGGATTAAAGGCGTGCGCCACCACCACCTGGCTCTCTTGATGTTCTAAATTTTGATTTTTTTTTTTATATATCTTTTTTCCCCTCAGGTTTTCTTATATATCACAACTATCAAACTTATGAGATTAATAGCTTGCAAATATTTTCTCTTGTTCTGAAGGTTGTCTCTGAATTCTATTATTTCTTTTGCAATTATTTCTTAATTCCATGCTTCTTAATTCCATGCAATCTTTTTTTCCAAGTATTTTTTATTGATGTGTGTGTGTAAGTTCACAGAGTGTACTCCAATCCTGCTCATTTCCCAGTCCTTCCAGTGTTGAGGTTTGGTTTGTTGCTGTAGATTGTAATGCTAATTTCTATTCCTGTTGGTGTAAGCAACATTTCTCACATTTACAAGCTTTTGTTGTGTAAACGTTTTGTTTCTTGATTTAAAAAAATTAGTTAAGTAAATGCAGATTCCTGGGGGGATTAAAGGTAGGTGGGTTTGGAGTGACCTGTGGGGGTGAAGAAGAGGGGAGTGAGAAGAGACCAGGGGGAGAAGGAAGAAGAAGGAGGGCAGAGGAGGAAGCTGCTATGGGAGGAGATGGATGGTGAGCACAAGGCCAGGAGAAACAGCAAGTATCTGGGGTACACTGCTGGGGAGGGGGCAGGTCTGCAGTTAGAAGAGTAGATTAGGGGTGACACCCCCCCCCCCCAGTAATCATCAAATCCAAATAGAATAACCCCAGTCTGAGTCTCATTTACCTGTAAACTAGTCAGGGATAAACTTAAATTGTCTGGACTACATTATGTCTGCCCTCTACCCTGGTAACTTCTCCCCAAAACAAACTAGAAAATAAGAACAGAAGTCTCACTCTGGATGCTGTAGTGTGTCCCATGGTATACTTTCTTGCCCACACGCCTTTCCTTGCACATGCTCATTGCAATCAGTCATTGGCTTCGGCTACATCGTCAATACTGGACCCTCACAGAGACTCCTCTAAGATGGCCGGCTGTTACCCTGTGTCATGGAGATCCTGCAGCTTTGGTTCTGTGGGACCGGCCTCTTCATGTGTTCCAGCAGCACATAGCTGGGGTAGGTGTTAGGGTGGGCCAGCGCAAAGCCCCGGATTTTGGCTTGGGAAATAGCTGAGTTGGTCAGCCTGCCAACTCTCCCACACCAGTCCTCTGGGGCCAGCTCTCCTGAGCGCCACAGCTGGTAAGGGGTGGGGCCGGCTCTCCCATGTCTATACCATGCGGGTTAGCTCTCCTGTACCTGTGCCACCAGGGCCAGCTTGCCTGTGCTGGCCAGGTGAGTGGCAGGGCCTGCTCTCCTGAATTCTGCATCCAGTGAGGGTTAGGGTCATCTCTCTTGTGCCTGTGACACCACTGGCACCGCCTTAGGGTGGCTGGTAAGGGGTTAGTCCAGCTCAGTGAGGTATTAAGACATCCACATGAGCTCAGGCAGCAGGCCAGACTAAGGAGGTCCACCTGGCCTTTGGAGGTAACGCAGGCCATGGCCGTTGACACAGACCCCTGCTGCAGAAGGGCCATGGACACAGACATGGCTATCCACAGCAGTGCAGGCCCAGTAGTCACTGTGGCCTCAGGTGGCTGCAGGCCTCTCACGTCGGGCTGCTCCTCAATACTTCCATGTCTCCAGATGCTCCTGTCTTCATAGTGCACAAACCGCTCCTTCTCCTTCCCTCCAACCTCTCCACCACACACTTGCTCTGGCTTAGTGGTGCCCGCTCTGGTGTGCAGCAGGCCAGGCCTGCAGCCTTTGGCTGCCTCCTACATGCAGTCTTAGTTTGGGACACAGATGTTCCGTTCTCTTTTCTTTTTACGGTATTCCATTTTCTTACTTTCAGAAATACTTGTCATGTGCATAGGACACACACTGCAGCCTGAGAGAGTGAGGAAGTGTGCCAGGGTGACTAAGGGTCACTGGTGCGTGAGAAAATGATGATTCTGGCTCAGATTAATGCAGATCACTCACACTGATGTGTTTATAAAAGATAAAGAGAGAGGGAATGCATTTGGTACAGTGTGGGGGAAGGGGTTGCCTCTGCCGGTCCATGCTGAAGCACCCTTTCCTCCTGAGGGACCAACCACATGACGGTATAGTATAGAAGAGAGTTTATTCAGGGCATGGGGAGGAGAGTTGAGAGGGTAGTAGAGGCAGAGAAAGAGGGAAAGAGAGAGAGAAGTAGAGGGTGGCCATGAGCATTTGGAGAGGGAAGGGGAGGGAGGGTTAAGGGGAAAGAGTGGGAGCAGGGAGGCAAGAGAGAGGAGGAGGCAAGCAGCCCCCTTTAATAGTGAGTCAGGCATACCTGACTGTTGCCAGGTAACTGTGGACAGGGTGGGGGGTGGTGGTGCTTAGACAAATGCTAACACCACTGCTCTGCTTCTGGGTCTGTTGTCAATCTAACTCTTCCAAAGACATAAGTGCCATAGGTGCTGTGGCAGTTTGAATGAGAATGGCCGCCCCATAGGCTCATCTATTTGAATACTTGGTTCACAGTTGGTGAAAGTATTTGGGAAATATTGGGAGGTGTGGCCTTGTTGGAGGAGGTGTGTCATTGGGGGTGGGCTGTGAGGTTTCAAAAGCCTACACTTTTCCCATCTAAGTCTCACTCTGCCTCATGGTGGTTGTCTCAAGATGTGAGCTCTCTTGTGCTGGAGGTATGGCTCAGCGGGTAAGAGCACTGAATGCTCCTCTGGAGGTCCTGAGTTCAAGTCCCAGCAACCACATGATGGCTCACAACCATCTGTAATGATATCTGATGCCCTCTTCTGGGCTATCTGAAGAGAGTGACAGTGTACTTACATATAATAAATAAATAAGCTGCCTTGGTCATGATGTCTTCTCAGGACAACTGTAAAGTAAGACATGCGTTTGTCTGTCTGTCTATCTGTTCCCATTTTTATAGATGACAGAGCTGAGATTGAAGACCCCCAAACTTGGGAGACCCTTACTCAAGTTTCGGGAAATCACGGCCACTCAAAAATCTCAAGACACCGTACCTGGATGCAATCAGCAGAGGTTTATTAGGGAGAGTTGGCTGGCCAAGGTCAAATTGCTTGCCCACACAGGAGCAGAATTTGACAAAAGACCAGCAAGCTAAAGGGCTTTTTATAGCACAGGATGGGGAAAGGGAGGAATTTTCACACGGTTACACATAATTAGTTGCTTTACAAATTTTGAACATCAGCAGGCTATACCAGTCCATGGGGGTGGGGGGCAGTTCCCACAGGCAGAAGCTTATCTAGGTTAGCAGAGCATCTAGTTAGACTTAAATTACAGCTTTCTGGAACACTAGGAAGACCTGGGGAGGGGGAGGGGTAAAACATAAAAACAGTGGAAAGTTAGCTAGTTCCTGGAACCACCCAGATGACTTGCATCTTTCTTTGTGGTCAGGAATATGTCTTCCTGCTTTGGGCCTTCCCCACCCACAAGTGGGTTCTCTTCCCTGAGGCTTGAGGAATGTTAAATGTTAATCCAGCAGGTGTCCTCTGACTCAGGGATAATGTACTCACTCCTCCCAGAATGTATCCTGGGGCAGTGAAGGCCTGAAATCTTACATTCAGTTCAGCTTTCTGGAACCTGCATTCTTTTGCTCAGGTCTAGGGGTAAAGAAAAAGCTTATATATATTTTATAAAATGATCTTTATAATTTTTCACTCTACAAGATATGTATACGTGATTTATCCAGGATCACAACCACAGAGGGATCAAGATTCATACAAATCTGGGTCAGCTCTAGATCTCATGTTTAGATAACCTTGGGTACTTGAAACAAGGTGTCTCTATACAGTGGTGTCTGTCCCAGAACTCACTATGTAGACCAGGCTAGCTTTGAACTCACAGAGATCTACCTGCCTCTGCCTCCCAAGTTCATGCTAGGATTAAAGGAATGCACCACTATGCTCAGATTTTGTGAGCTCAAAGTTTGCTTCATAAATTCACTTAGAAAATCATTTTTTCATCAATTATAATAACACCATCCCTCCACTGAGTTACTAACTCACAGTCAAAATTTCTGACCCAGAATTGTTCCTGTCTAAAAGAACAGTCTAAAAGAACAGTCTCTTTTTCAGGCACGAAAATGGAGAAGAGACTGAGGGAAAGGCAGTTCAATGACCGGCCCAACTTGGGATCCATCTCATGGTGAGGGTGGGGGGCACCAAGGACCCATAGCACAAGGTTCAAGGACCCTAGGACATATATAGCAGAGGTCTGCCTGTCTGGCCTTAGTGGGAGAAGATGTGCTGGAGAGAGAGAGAGAGAGAGAGAGAGAGAGAGAGAGAGAGAGAGAGAGAGAGAGAGAGAGGAGAGTTGAAGTCCCAAGGAAGGGGGAGGCTTGGTGGAGGGGGAGCACTCTCTGGGAGGTAAGGGGGAGGAATGGGATGAGGAACTGTGGGAGGGGAGACCAGGAGGGAGGGCAATGACTGGAATGAACAAATTGAATTAATAAAAAAAAGATATCCAAGATAGTATAAAATTTATTAGTATAGTCGAAATGTATGAATTTGTAGGATAGGCTTGTTTTTAACTGATGGTAATTTATATTCTGGAATAGTGATATGTATGTGCATGTATATATATGTGACTGTGTGTGTACGTACGTGTATACACACACATAAATATATATTAATATGTATAAAACTATATGTGTATATATCTGAAAAGCATTTTTATAAAAAGGTCCACATATGTGAAAGTCCTCAGTGGCAAATTGCATAACTTACAGTGACGTCTACCTGTTTCAGGTAATGGGTTGTTTTTTCACAATCTTTGAATGTTCATACTGATATTTAAAATGTTGTCTCCTCACTAACCTCTTCCATGAGACGGTCAGGGCATAATTACACTTCTGTTCTCCCTCGGGAGGAGACGACGGCTTCAGCACAGAGCTGGCCTCCACTGTATCTGTAAGTTGCCCGACTGCTGTGCACATCAGGATAACTTTCATGCGATGTAGAGGTAATACAATAGAAGCCACAGTTTAGAAATCCAATTTATCTCGCTGTGAACAGAATTGCCTCTGCTACAGATGACAATTAGTTTTGTTCCGTAACACCGTTACAGAAATGTGACATTGAAAAACTACTTGCAAACTATTAAACATTCACCCACCGCAAATCCATGCCGTGGAGGGGAAAAAAATGTTAATTCCATTTATGTGGAGAAAACATAAAAGCGTTTTTTACGAGGAGTATCCGAAGGTCAGGCTGTGACTGCGGAGGTGACGAAGGGAAGGCTCCTCAAACTTTCAGTTGCTCATACATTCTATTAAAGCTGAGAAATTCTGCTGATCCTTGGTTTTCAAAAGCACAGGGGTTGCAGCATTGGCACAATAGAGATTAATGCAGAGCGAAACCAGCCTGTAATGTCTCCTCTAACTGCAGAAGGGCCCGCTGCTCCGCTTCTGACTGCCACTGGGCTCTCCTCTTTGGGTTTTGAGTCTTTCTTCTTTCTTCTTTTCAACATTCCTGGTCCCGTTCATACATCGCAAGCGTTCATGCGTAGCGAAGGTTCCAAATGGACCTACCTGCCTGCCTGCCTGCCTCCCTCCCTCCCTCCCTCCCTCCCTCCCTCCCTCCCTCCCTCCCTCTGTCCCTCCTTTCTTTCTTTCTTTTCTTTTCTTTTCTTTTCTTTTTTGAGACAGGGTTTCTCTGTGTAGCCCTGGCTGTCCTGGAACTCACGCTGTAGACCAGGCTGGCCTTGAACTCAGAAATCCGCCTGCCTCTGCTTCCCAAGTGCTGGGATTAAAGGCCACCACTGCCCGGCTCCAAACGGACCTTCTTATAACATGAGGGTCAAAGGGCTGCACACCATGAACATGACAACACTCTGCTGTGTAAATAACGCTACCCACTCTTCTGCAGGCAACACACAATGTAAGACTGGACTTGTGGGCCGGAGAGAAGGCTCAGTAGCTAAGAACTCTTCCAATTGTTCTAGAGGCTCTGGGTACAATTCCCAGAACTCCCAGTGGGGTGGCCCATAGCAGCCTGTAACTCCAGTTCTGGGGGAACTGATGCCCTCTTTTCGTTTCCAAAGGGCACTGCATTCATATGTGTAACCTTCCGCCTCCCACACACTAAACACAAAACAATTTTCTCTTGGTCAGCTTCTTCTGTACCTAGATCTTTGTCTGGCTGAGACTTATTCACATTAGGGAGGGAAATTTTATTTTACTTGGTGTCTTAATCACTGTTCTATTGCTGTGTGAAGAGATATCATGACCGTGGCAACTTAAAAAAGAAGCATTTAATTGGGGGGGGAGGGCGTTGCTTAGAGTTTCAGAGGGTGAGGCCATGTCCATCATGGCAGGGAGCATGGTGGCAGGCAGGCAGGCAGGCAGCCAGCCAGGCATGGTTTTGGAGGAGTAGCTGAGAACCTACATCTGATCCACAAGCATGAGGCAGAGAGGGGAAGGGAGGGGGTGGGGAGGGGGGAGCGTGTCAGCCTGGCATGGACTTTTGAAACCTCAAAGTCCACCCCCATGACACACTCCTAATCTTTCCCACGTCACCAACTAGGGACTGAGCATTCAAATATATGAGCCAGTGTGTGTGTTGTTGGGGGGTGGGGGGCTGTGCATTCTCATTCAAAACACTACACTTAGGCTACCAGTTCAACTAACCTAATCCAGACAGATACCCTCTGCCTTCAGTTTCATTAAGTGCCTGTGCACCCCCATACCTGATCAAGCTGACACTCAGATGAACTGCCTCAAGTTGTAAGAACAAGCACATGCTATTCTCTGTGTTTAGGCTTTGCTTGGTCTCCTGACTGGTTCTTTAGGAGTCTGTTCTTAGCTATGACTTCCAGACGGGGTTAGGTCCCTCTCCTGTGACAATCTCCTGCCCCTGTATCATAGCGTGTTTCTTCAGGTACCATGGTTTCCTACTTGTTCTGAGCATATAGACACCAGTTACACAGCATCAGGGATGGCCTTTAGCTTGCATACCTGCTGGGACCAACAGATGTTTGTTAAATGATTGAATGAGCAGACTTAGGCAGATGTAGTGTAGCAGGTAGACGCTGATGTGAGCTTTAACGGAGGGAGTGTTTCAGGAGAAATCTAAACGCCGCCGGTTGAAGAAAGCCAATAGCACAAATGCTTATTCTGGAATTACGACTTCAGAGACTTAGTGCTCATGTGGATGAAACCCCACACTCATTTTCTAGTACCTCAAGTAATTGTAGTTATTCTGACACAGTCTGAAGACACAGGTGCTGTGTTTTATAAAAATAAAGAGGAGAGAGAGGGAAATATGTTTGGTGGATGTGCAGTCAGGTGTCAGGGAAGGGGGTGCCTCTGCTGGCCCATGCTGAGGCATCCCTTCCCGCTGAGGGGCCAGCCACAAGACCATATAGTATATAATAAAGTTTATTCAGGGCATGGGGAGGAGATTGAGAGAAAGGCAGAGAGAGAGAGAGAGAGAGACAGAGAGACAGAGAGAGAGAGAGAAAGAGAGAGAGAGAGAAGGCTGGCCATCAGCACATGGAGATAGAGTGGGGAGGGGAACAGGGAGAGGTGGGGGTAGCAGGTGAAAAGGGACAGAGCAGGAGCAAGAGAGAGGGGAAGGGGCAAGCAGCTCCTTTTATAATGATGCAGGCACACCTGGCTGTTGCCAGGTAACTGTGGGATGGAGCCTAGACAAAATGCCAACACTAGGAGTCCTTCCTTTCATCAGATTTGAGGAATTCTTTTTTTAATTAATTAATTTTACATCCCAACCAGTGTCCCCTCCCTCTTTTCCTCCTAGTCCTTTCTTCCCCACTTCCCCTCCCCCACCCACTTCTCTTCAGAAAAGGGGAGGCCTCCTATGGGTATCAACCAGCCTTGGCAGATCAAGTTGTAGTAAGTCACATCTTTTCCTATTGAGGCTAGAAGAGGCAGCTGAGTAAGGGGGGGGAAGGAATTCACAGGCAGGCAACAGAGTCAGAGACAGCCCCTGCTGTTAGGAGTCCCACAAGAAGACCAAGCTATACAATGGTTACATATGTGTAGATGGCCAAGGTCAGTCTCAGGCATGCTTCTTGGTTGGTGGTTAAAGTTGAGGAATTCTTTTTTTAATTTCCACAAAACCGTGTGTGTGTGTGTGTGTGTGTGTGTGTGTGTGTGTGTGTGTGTGCGCGCGCGCAAGCATGTGTGTATTTGCATGGTGTGGGGGTTAGGGAGCAACTTTTGAGGACAGAGCCCTGTTTTTCTGGAGTCTGTGTGAAGCCTCCAGCCAGATGAGAATCAGGAATTCCAAATTTGCTGCAAAGGTTGCTGACACAGAGATGACATTCCTCTGTAGACTTTATTGTCAACTCGATGCAACCTTGGATGAAGAAAGGACATCAGCTGAGAAATTACCTAGACTAGATTGTTCCCGTACACACCTGTGGAGGCGTGGTCTAGACCAGATTGCCCTTGGGCACACCTATAGAGGTGCGGTCTTGAATACTGACTGATGTAGGAGGGCCCAGTCTACTCCTGGCAGTACCATCCTACGGGCAGGTAGGTGGGCTGATAAGAAAGTTAACAATATGAGTGGAGAGGTTGGGGGATGTGTCAGAGAGCACAACCAGCTAGCAGCTCATCGCTGTGGCTTCCACACCATCATTGAAATTCTTTAGCAACCCTTTAAAGATAATGACTTCGGACCATATATATGACCATTGCAAGGACAATAAAGTGTGACCCTCCTTTGAGAAGTCAGGGCATGCTCCCAGGTGTCTTACCCTCTTTCCCAGCAATTTCTCTTAACTTCGTACATCAAAATGTCTTTTAATAAAAGACCCCCCCCCCCCCTTCACCTTGGCTCGCCCTGAAAGTCTTTTCTGTGGAATAACTAAGGATCCAGCTTTAGAAGACTAAGGGAACATCTCAGGCTGCAGGTGGCAGTGTGGAACTGTGCCTCCACTCCTGACAGCTTGTGGTGTAGCCTACCTCAGGTTTCTGATGTATCTGTTTGCAAATGATGACATTTAACTGCTTCTTCTTCCTCTTCTAGTTCCCGTAAACCGGGAGCGAGCGCCAGAGCCTTGATTAAGTTCAAATTCAACCCTTTCCACCAAGGTTGAATAGAGAAGAGTTGGTACTCCACATGACACCCGTGGCTGGAAGCATTTTCTGCTGCAGGGATGCTACAACAGCGTTTCTCCCGATGCCTAGCAAACAACGGGAAGAGCCTTGCTCTGGTACCTTGCTAATACTCGCGAATTGTGTTTCAGCGTCTCTTGGCTGCCTGAGTTTGTATCCCAATGCAGGTCACAGAATGGTGATTTCCTAATATGGGTTCCCGCTCCATTTCTTAGTTGGAATCCTGTCATTTTCTTTCCCCCAGATAGGGCTATTTGGCGTTCTGAATTATTATCATTACATTCCTTTTTTAAAAAGAAAGGTAAGCTGAATTCTAAATTCAGTTCTCTTCAAAGTTTTTTCCTTTTGCCGTAAGAGAGTTTCTCAGTGGATTGTGTGTATTGTCACCAACAGCAATCATTATTTTGGTGTTCACAGTGCAGCATAGACGCATTTCTGGTCAGGGAGAGCCCCCATTAGTTGTTTTCTGTGACCTTTTGAAGAGTCTCATTAAACTTTGATATGCTTCCCAGAGCAATAAAATGCTCCAAGCTCATCTTGTGAATTTCCTGTCCCACATGTGCAATCAGCTTTAACAGCAAGGAGTTTTGGTTTCTTTCGGTGCGCATACCATATTGGAATCCAAGTGTGGTCAGGAGAGGTACTTAGGATATACCTGGGTGTTAGTGTTTCCAAGTCTTCTGATTCTGAATCTTCCAACTCAAAATGAATGTGGCTTTTACTTCTATTAAAAGATTATACACATGCAAAAAGAAATCTTGATTTCCAAAAATACCATACTTTTGTAGCATTAAAATTTCTTTGCCGGGCAGTGGTGGCGCACACCTTTAATCCCAGCACTTGGGAGGCAGAGGCAGGCAGATTTCTGAGTTCGAGGCCAGCCTGGTCTACAGAGTGAGCTCCAGGACAGCCTGAGCTGTACAGAGAAATCCTGTCTCCAAAAACCAAAAAACCAAAAAACCAAAAAAAAAAAAAAAAACCCCCCAAAAACAAACAAACAAAAAAAAAAAAACAAAAAACAAAAAAACAAACAAAAAAAACCCCCAGAGCCCCCAAAACCAAAAACCAAAACCAAACCAAACCAAACCAAAAAACCCCAAAACTTCTTTTATTATATTTGGTTTGTTTATTTTGTGTGCACATTTGTGTGGAGGTCAGAGAATGACTTATGGGAGTCAGGTCTCCCCTTCAACCATGTGGGCTGTGGGGATTGAATTCAGATCACCAGGCTTGGCTGTACATCATCTTTCTCTGTATAGCATTTTTATTCACTATGTATAGTTAGAAGCACACTTGCTGTCCTGGCTGGTTTTGTGGTCAACTTGACATAAGCTAGAGTCATCAGAGAGGATGGAGCCTTGGCTGAGGAAATGCCCCCATGAGATCCAGCTATAAGGCATTTTCTCAGTTATCAGTGGGGGAGGAACCAACCCATTGTGGGTAGAGCCATCTCTGGTGGTTCCAGGTTCTATAAGAAAGCAGGCTGAGCAAGCCATGGGGAACAAGCCAGTAAGCAGCACCCATCCATGGCCTTTGCATCAGCTCCTGCCTCCAGGTTCCTGCCCTGTTTGAGTTCCTGTCCTGACTTTTCTTCAGTGATAAACAGCAATATGGAAGTGTAAGCTGAATAAACCCTTTCCTCCCCAGCTTGCTCTTAGGTCATGGTGTTTCATTGCAGCAATAAAAACCCCAACTAAGCCAATGTTACTCGTAATCTACAATATAAAGTTTACAGATGTTTTCTCCTTCAGAATAGAGCTCACTAAATAAGTGTGGCCTGAACATTGAATTTAAAGCTAGTCCACTTATTTCTTTTCTCTGCGTTAAAAATGATCTTTAGTAAAGACGTTTACCATTCCTAATGCGTGGTATTAAACCTGAAAAAAAAAAAAAAAAGAATTTTTATTCAGATAGACTGGCTTCTTGTGGGGAGGGGCACTTGGAATTAAATTTGCATTCTAAATTAATTAGTGGGAGCAACAACAACACATAGGATCTTTTGTTATGTAAATATTTGGTCACAGTGACTCTGTAAAGGCTCCTGTGAGGTGGGAGGAACACTTCCTCATCCTCTCCTCTGCCCACATCCTCTCTCTCTCCTCTGCCCACATCCTCTCTCTCTCCTCTGCCCACATCCTCTCTCTCTCCTCTGCCCACATCCTCTCTCTCTCCTCTGCCCACATCCTCTCTCTCTCCTTTGCCCACATCCTCTCCTCTGCCCACATCCTCTCTCTCTCCTCTGCCCACATCCTCTCTCTCTCCTCTGCCCACATCCTCTCTCTCTCCTCTGCCCACATCCTCTCTCTTCTGCCCACATCCTCTCCTCTGCCCACATCCTCTCTCTCTCCTCTGCCCACATCCTCTCTCTCTCCTCTGCCCACATCCTCTCTTCTCTGCCCACATCCTCTCTCTCTCCTCTGTCCACATCCTCTCTTCTCTGCCCACATCCTCTCTCCTCTGTCCACATCCTCTCTGTCCACGTCCTCTCTGTCCATGTCCTTTCTGTCCACGTCCTCTCTGTCCACATCCTCTGTGTTCATGTCCTCTGTGTCCACGTCCTCTCTGTCTATGCCCTCTCTGTCCACATCTGCCCTCTCTGTCCACATCTGTCCTCTCTGTCAGTATTCTCTCTGTTCACATCCTATCTCTTTTACTTTATTTTCTAGAGACAGAAAATCTCATGGAACCTGATTTCCTTTCCTCTTCTGTCCTGTGTCTAATCCCCCTGGTTAATATGAGAAAGCTGATTTTTTTTTAAAAAGATGGTTGATTGAGACAATTTACAGACAGTGTGGATTTCTTCATCTACTTGGCTTTTTGGTTGTTTCTGACTAAAGCATGTACTAAGGAGAAAGCTAGAGATGAACCCAAGAAGGGCACATCCCTTCCTCATTGTGAAAACTGAGTGGTTCTGCTCTCTCAGCAGAGATTGCTTTGCATACCTGTGAGATGGGAGGGACCAAAGAAAAGTCAGACTTAGGAGAAGGAGATGAAAAGCTGGAAGGAAGGCTCAGAAGATAAAGGCGGCGATAGAGACACCATGCTGGGCAATTTAACAACATCCACAATTCTCAGAGAGTAAATTACTTTTGCAGCTATTTAGAAGGAACCAGAAAGTTTGTATTATTAACACCAGTTTTGTGAAAGGTTTTAGTCTATTCTTGGGGCTAAATTCAATAATCAATGGAGCACAAACTTTGCTACCCTTGCTGGGAGTGTCCTCTGAGGCGGAGTGTTTGCTCAGCACACTTGAGGTCCTGGGTTCAAACCAAACCAAACCAAACCAACAGTTGCTAAATGGGCGGTGTACTTTGGACTGACGTTGGGACCTCATGACTTACTCCTTGTTTTCTGTAGGAAAAGAATTAGGGGGCGCCAGTCTCTCTCTCATTCTATATACCCCTGGATTAAGGCATCGGATATAATAAGTGCTCAGCATGTGTCTGCTGAATGAATTCACTTGATTCCTTTTCAGTCTTTCAAATGTATTTTAGTTATCTAAGCCTATACTGATAGAAAAACATATACAATGTATGTGCACAAGGAAATACAAGTTGGAAATTCCATCCGTGCTGAAAAATACATAAGCATTCTTTTGTAGGAACAGGAAATAGGGAAATCTATTAATAATAGAGTAAGTGTTCTGTGTTGAGATCATCCGGATCCTTTCCCGATTAGATGCGTGTCACACATGAGCAAAACACACATCTGGGACAAGTCTGTGTCCCAGGTTTTAAATTCCTCTGTCTAGGTGCAAGGCCCTCTACCACACTCAAATCTGAGCCTAACCGAAGACCCAACGCTGTGTGTGAAGAACCCTACACAGTGGCCTTTAGATCCTGGTTTGAAATCGCTTCCTGAGATGAGGCTGGAGCCTATCAGGAAATAAATGAGACAGTTCGGCAGACCCAAACAAGCCCCTTTTACATGGAGATAGTCAGATACGCAACAATATCCTCAAGAGACCAGAGGGATGGAGCACCATCATGGAGCACCATGAGCAACACAGCACCTTAAAACTATTGGGCTTTGTGGGAGAGTCTCCAGTCCTCAAAGAGGTGAGACAGGACAACTGGTTCTGTGGCCCATTTTTGTCTTCAGTGTTTGGGACAGACACTCACCATCTTAATGATTTCTGTGTGAGCTAAGGGCAGAGAGGACAAAGCTAATGATGTCATCAGGTAGGCACACAGAGAATATTTCCTCTTCTGGAGATCAGTCAGTGGATCAGTCCTAGGGTGATGAGCTCTCTGGGAGCTGAGGATTGTGCCAGCTTCCCACCCAGGGTGACAGTTTAAAAACAGTGGACTGAAAAATGTCGTAAATTTGAAAAACAATGAAGCGCCTGGTGTCAAGTTCAGTGATTGATGGTTCCGGTGCCTAGAAAGCCAAATGGGAGTGAGGAAATTCCTACAATTTCAGCCTTCCAAATGTCTCTCGCAATGATTCATTCATTAAAAGCCATATAGATGTAAAGGCATCTCTATGTATAGATACGCACATACATTATTCATACTGTTCTCTGTGTTTAAAATGCTTAGGGGCTGAAACTTGCTTGGAAATGTTCAGTCAGGCAAAAATTGTTCTTCTGGCGATGTACACTTAGTTCTGGAAACTCAAGCTGACTTCCACGTTCTTGCCCCTTTCTCCCCGTGTAATTAAAGGTGAAGGTTGAGTAGGGGAGAGACAGTCGGGCTTATTCCGGTGTTCTCCCTCAGGAGATCCGCACAAGGCTCTGCCCAGCACAGACACAGTAAGAATGCTGTCCCCATTCCCTGCAAAGTGGGGCGGTGTGGCTGTCAGGCCAGTGTTTGTGTGGTCCTATGGGAGCCTAGGGTTTGAAAGTCTCTGGACTACTTATTGCCTCTTGATAGTTTCAGACTTCATGGCTTAAAATGACAGCCCCTCAGCTGGCCATGGTGATGCCTGTTTTCTTGGAATCCCAGCACTTTGGGAGATGGAGGGAGGAGATCAGGAGTTCAGGTCAGTGTTGGCTAAATATTGAGTTCAAGGCTGGTTCTGGCTATCTGAGACCTCGTCACAAAACAAAACAAAACCAAGACACTTACTTTGTTATGCTAAATTGCCTCAGGTTGGTCTGCTGGTCTTTACCATATTACATCATGCAGTCAGCTGGCCAGTAAGTACACTGGCAAACTGTATGGATACAGAAGGGACTGTTAACAGCTAAAAGGTCAGATTGATGATCCTGAATGGTAGTGACATTGTTACTCAAGTCAGTTTTCTTCAGAGTTTGGATTTATTCATTTATTGATCTGAGTCTGGCTTATTTTGCTTAACACAGTGCTCTCCAGTTGTATCCCTTCCTTTCCCTGTAAATGCAATAATTTCATCTTTTAAAAAGCCTGAATATGACTGCAGCCAGGTAAGCAGGGAAGCTAACTGCAGATCTTCACTCTTCCCGCCTCCCCTCCAAATCCAGTCCACAGTCTCACCTCAAGGGCTGTAGCAGACTATCTATTTCAGCCTCCCCTCCTCCCCATTTCCCATCTCCAGCCTCCCCTCCTCCCTTCCTCCCCATGCCCCATCTCCAGCCTCCCCTCCTCCCCATTTCCCATCTCCAGCCTCCCCTCCTCCCTTCCTCCCCATGCCCCATCTCCAGCCTCCCCTCCTCCCCATGCCCCATCATCTCCATCCTCCCCTCCTCCCCATGCCTCATCTCCAGCAGACCCTCTTCAACCTTCCTTCTCCACACCCATCACTGTATCCCGTTCCCCCAATCCAGCAGGCATTCCCTGGGAACCCACAGACTACTCAAGCTAGGAAAACAGGCAGCCTAACTGCAGTTCTTCACCTCTTCCACCTTTCCTCTAAACCCAACACTGCTGTCTAAACCCCAATAATGTAGCAGACCACCTGACGTAGCAACCCCTTCCTCTGTCCCCATCGCAATCTTCACTCTCTTCTCTCTTCTCTCTTCTTCAAATCCAGTCTCATCCTTAGCTCTGTAGCAGACTACCTGTTGTGGTCTCTCCTCATTCTCTGCTCCCACTCCCAGGCACCAAGATTCTGGTGGAACACCTGCTTTCCTGCCTTTTGTAGACACCCTTAACCCACCAACCAGACCATCTCCGGGTCATCTCTTCATACCTAGGAACATCTTTTCCTTGGAACCTAGTAGCCACACTGTCTTAGTCAGGGTTTCTATTCCTGCACAAACATCATGATCAAGAAGCATGGGGAGGACAGGGTTTATTTAGCTTATACTTCCACATTGCTGTTCATCACCAAAGGAAGTCAGGACTGGAACTCAAGCAGGTCAGGAAGCAGGAGCTTATGCAGAGGCCATGGAGGGATGTTACTTACTGGCTTGCTTCCCCTGGCTTGCTCAGCTTGCTTTCTTATAGAACCCTAGAGTACCAGCCCAGGGATGGCACCACCCACAAGGGGCCCTCCCACCCTTGATCACTAATTGAGAAAATGCCTTACAGCTGGATCTCATGGAGGCATTTCCTCAAGGGAGGCTCCTTTCTCTGTGCTAACTCCAGCTTGTGTCAAGTTGATACACAAAACCAGCCAGTACACACACCTACCAGAATGACAGAAAAATTCCCTACCAGGCAACACACAGCCACCATGTCCATCTAAACACCAGATAGACCAATGGAAAGCAAGGACAGAACACACCCACAAAGACAAGGTGAGAGATGAGCACCTGGAATTACAATCATCCCAAACCCAGATGCCAAAACTCCAGGGTCAAAACAACCAGTAACGGCAGCACATGTCCCCACTAGAGCCCCACCACCCTTCCACAGCAGGCCCTGATATTCCAGTGTAGCTGAAGCACAAAGACCTCAAAACAGCCTTTATGACAGTGATAGAAGTTCTTAAAAGAGAAAAGGAATAAACCCGTTAGAGAAAGCTATGAAAACACAAACAGTAGAAGGAAATGAATGAAATAGTTCAGGGTCTGAATGTGGAAATAGAACTAATAAGAAAACCCAAACTGAGGGAAATCTTCTGCTTCTCTCAGGGCCCTGTAGTCTCTAACACCTCTCCCAGCTCCTGTCCTGTGTTCACGGATTCAGCTCCTAAGAATTTGATTATGTTTTTAGCTGTGAATGCCTTTGAATTTATTCTGCTTGTAGTTTATTAACCCTTTCAATGGGATGGATGATTTGATGAAAATCATCAAACCTTGGAAGTCTGAGGATACTGTTTCTCTGAATATTCTTTCTTCATCTTACGATACTATTTCCTTCAATATTCTTTAACTCTTTCCTGAGGATTCTTTTAAGTATGTTACCGTATTTGATGAGTTTCTCTGGTCTCTGAGATTTCACCAATCTTTCTATTTCTCTTCTCCAGACTAAATAATTCCAACTGACTTATCTTCAAGTTTATAGCTTCTTTGTTCTTCTATCTTGAGTCTGCTATGAATCTTTCACCTCGACACAGAAAGTTTCATCTTATTCTTTTTAGTGTGTATGTATGTATTTGTTTGTTTGTTTGTTTTTGAGGCAGGGTCTCAATATGTGGCTCTGGCTATCCTGGAACTCTCTAAGTAGACCAGGCTAGCCTTGACTGACAGAGCTCCAGAGATTTTTTTTTTTTTTTTTGTTTGAGTCTTTAGACTTAGGTTTCTTTCGTTCTTTGAGTATCTTTATAGTAGCTAATTTAAGCCGTTTGTTAGTCCCACCTAAGGGACTTGACTGTCCTAAGAGATAATTTGTATTGCTTGCTCTCTGCCCATTCCTACCTGTCTATTTACACATCTTGTGACATCTTGTCAAAGGTAGACATTACAAGTATCTCAGTTTGGCATTTCTGAAGATCAAGTTTCTGCTGCCATCCTTCTGATTTGTGGCTGTTGTTTGACTTGTGACTTTTCAGAGTGAATTCTGTCTTTTTTTTTTTTTTTTTTTTTTTTTTTTTTTGCACTGCATTGAAGTGTCCATTCAGTTAGTGTAGTGGACAGCTCCTTTGGACAGAGACGTCAGTGTTGTGCACTAGCGGCCCAGCTTCTGCTGAGGGCGTCTATGTGTGTCGGGAAATGCCTTCAGTGCTCTGAGGGGTGGCTCACAACATCCTGTTAGCCTTTATTTCCTGCTTCCCCAGAGCCTTATGGTCAATAGCAGGAGAGACATATGCAGAGCTTTTCACACGGCCTCCTAAACACCCAGAAATAGTTCTGAACTTTTTAAAGTACCCTATGGGCATCCCAGCATTTCATTTTAAGTGTTTGGTCAGCTTCTCATTTGTCACAACGGTTATCGCCACCTCTGGCAGCTGTGATGTTAAACCATCTCCACAGATTGTTTTTCTCCGATGCTACAGGGAAGAAAAGGTAGAAGGAGCTCAGAGTGAAGCTGAGCAAGTGTGAGACTCGAAGCTTTCCGAGCAATTCAGGGACTCTGCAACTCTGCCGAAGAGTGAGGTGGGACTCTGGGCAACCATAAGCATATCCGGTCCCCTCTGGTGATTACAAAGAGCCTGGTTTTTACGGCCAGGGTAGTGGGAAGAGACGTGTCCTAGAGGGGAAAAGATGTACTCCTTACCAGACATTGACTGATTTCCAGAGGCCATAAAAGTTGATGTTTGACCTAGAAACAAAAGCAAAAACAACCTATTATTCTCATGGTTTTTATAGGGATGGGTAGGTTTTGGAGGCCCTGGTGCCTTACTCTGGAATGCAGAACTCTGCTTAGACTACTTGATGTGCACTTTTCCTGTTCACTAATCATGCCTTTCCTAACTTTTCTTGGCTCATACTGGCTTCTCTTTACAACACTTGGACCCGTGTTCTGCAAAAATCCACAGAGCTCTGTATCCGGGTCTAAAGGGCTCAGGATCTGCACTTTAAGTATGTTCTAGGGAACTAGGGTATTTAGTGGCTCCTGGAGCAAACTTTAACCCTTTCTCCCGTATAATGACACTCAGAGTATTACCACCTGCCGATTCATTTTGCATATGAATGTACTGTCAGCATTATTGCCACTATTTTTGTTTGTATAAATCACCTTTTCCTACCCAGAATAAAAACTTGCTGCACCAGAATAAACTCTGTCTGAATTCTAAAAATCTTCAATATTATATAGTCAGCCCTCTGCATGTTTACAAAACGAAACATGTATTGCGCATGTATGTGTGTGTGCATGTATTGTTTTTACATGTAAGTAAACTGTTAATCCCAAGCTTCTGGAATTTGCAAATTCATTAGTGTTAAAAGGTGCTAGACATCTGCGTGCAGCTTAGAACAGACCACTCCAGACCAAACGGTCCCAAGGGTGGGGGAAGGTTTATTCAGGAGATAGGGCAAAGGTGGGAGAAGAAGATGGAAGAAGAGAAGTAGAAGCCAGCCATGACTGTGTGAAAAGAGGGGAAGGGAAGGGGAGAGGGGGAGGGGACAGAGAGGAGCTAGAGGCAAGAGATCAAGAGATTAAGAGGGTAAGAGAGAGAGGAGGGGGCAAGCAGCCCCTTTTATAGAGGGCCAGGACTACCAGGCTGTTGCCAGGTAACTCTGGGGAGGAGCACACCTGGCTGTTGCCAGGTAACTGTGGAGGTGGAGTTTAGACAGAATACTAACAATTAGTGCATTGAAACTTTCCTTCCATAATCCTCTTAATTAAGAAGGTGGCTAAAATGTTTACAAAATGAAACATGTGTACATGTACATGTGTGTGCATGTACATGTGTGTGTGTGTGCTTCTCTTAATTAAGAAGGTGGCTAATTTTGTACTTAGACATTTGTACTTAGGAAAAAAAAAGATCACCTCAACCATTTTACAAATTATTTTCTTGGAAAAATGCTAATTCATAAGACTCCAGCAAAATGCCTAAATGAAGACACTTCCATCTCAGATACCCTGAAGAGAGAAGAGGGTAGGAAACACAGTGTTAATCTTTTACTCAGTGGAGAACAAGGTGTCAGTTTAATTTCTTATTCACTGGAGATGACAGTCTTAGGTGGAAATTCCCGCAGCCTTGCTGCTAGTCATCGGATGGTCACAGACTCCCTCTGCCCTATGGCCACCTGCTTCTTGTCTGTAGAACAGGCGAGTCTGGCTTACACAGAGGCACTGATGCGAACTCTGATCTCAGATGGTTGCTAGGGTCCTGCTGGAGTGTGGTGTGTGAGGTAACATTTTTCTGGCCCAGAGAAACTGTCAGATGTTAAAGTATAGGGGAGGTTAGCCTGGTAGGCTGCTAGACTTGCACGAGCACCAGTCTGGTTCATTGCTAGAGGGAAATGGATGGGTGGGTTGTGTGCTCGGCTCCAGGAGAATTCAGTTAGCTGGCCTTTGTTAGAGAGCTTGTTAGAACTGGTGAGCTGGTAGGTTGTCTCTCACTGACTGTTGAGGTTTAGTCTTTTACTGTGTATTGTAATGTTAACCGAGGGCCCCCAAGACCTGGTCGCCTCAGAGATGAGAGTCTGCGAGTAGACCCAAGTGATACTATGTGACCATGTCCCCAAGTTATATCTGGTTGGTAAATAAAGATGCTAACAGCCAATGGCAGGGCAGAAGAGACATGGGTGGGTTTAGGATTCTTGGGCTGGAGGTTGGAGGAGAACCTTGAGAGAGAGAAGAAGGTGAAGAAGGAGAGAGGAGCCACCATGGGTTAGGTGAGTCATGAAAACAAGGCCCGAGGGCTGACCAATTGGAGTTAAGAGTAGGGTTATCGATAGGAAGTAGATTCTAATAGCATAGAGGGTAGATGTCGGTCCAATTCTTTTGCTGTTTGAAGCTTATTGGAAATATAAGGTTGTGTGTGTCTTATATTCAGTAACTGAATGGTTAACAATGGGATAAAAACCCAAGATTGAGATTAAAAATTTCTACAACACACGGTGTTGGTAGATACTCATATTGGCTTATTTAAAAAGGCTAGGGTGAAAAACTATATTTCTTTTTTTTTTTTCAACATTTTTAATTGGATATTTTATTTATTTACATTTCAAATGTTATCCCCTTTCCTGGTTTCCCCTCTGAAAACCTCCTATCCCATCCTCCTCCCCCTGCTTCTATGAGGGTGCTCCCCCACTCACCCACCCACTCTTACCTCACTGTCCTGGCATTCCCCTACACTAGGGAATTAAGCCTTCTCAGGACCAATGGCCTCTCCTCCCTTTGATGCCAGACACGGCCATCCTCTGCTACATTGCAGCTGGACCCATAAGTTCCATGTGTACTCTTTGGCTGGCGGTTTAGTCCCTGGGACCTCTGTGGAGTAGGGAGTGGAAGGGGGAGGTCTGGTTGGTTGATATTGTTGTTCTTTTTATGGGGTTGCAACCTCCTTTAGTCCTTCAGTCCTTTTCTACCTCCTCCATTGGGGTCCCCATGCTCAGTCCAGTGGTTGGCTGTGAGCATCTGCCTCTGTATTTGTCAGGCTCTGGCAGAGCCTCTCAGGAGACAGCTATAGCAGGCTCCTGTCAGCAAGTCCTTCTTGGCATCAACAATAGTGTCAGGGTTTGGTGTCTGCATGTGGGATGGATCCCCAAGTGGGGCAGTCTCTGGATGGCCTTTCCTTCAGTCTTTGCTCCACACTTTGTCCCCATATTTCCTTTAGACAGGAACAATTCTGGGTTAAAAATTTGGAGATGAGTGGGTGGCCCCATCCTTCAACTGAGGGCCTTGCCTAGCTTCTGGATATGGTCTCCACAGGTTCTCCCTCCCCTTTGTTGGGTATTCCAGCTAAGGTCATCCCTGTTGAGTCCTGGAAGGCTCTTGCTTTCCTGGCACCTGGAACTTTCTGGTGGCTACCCCCAGTTCCCCATCCCCCTTTGCTACACACCTCTGCTCAATTTCCCGACCCTCTGTCTATCATCCCTGTCCCCTCCCTAATGTCACACATGCTAATTAGAAATCCTGGGCCTTGGCTTTGACCTTCAGGAAATGGAAGACAGCGCCTCACAGAGTTTGACGGTAACGAATATCTCCATTTTAAAGACAGAAATCTGTATCTTACTATAACAGATAATTAATCAAGCACATTCTCTTAAACTGCAGACTGAGCATTCATAAAAGATACAATATATTCTGATCATGATTTCCACGTGCCCTCCATCTCTTCCCATCTCCTGCCCACCTTCCCATCCACCCAGGTGCACACCGTTTCTTTCTCTCTCTCTCTTTAAAACACAAACAACAACAACAAAAAAAACCAGACAAAAACCAAATAAACTAGATTTTTCAAACAACAGAAAAAGAAACCCAAACATGTGTGTGCGTGTGTGTGTGTGTGTGTGCACACATGTATATGGAGACAAAAACTCATAAAAATAGAAAACTGGAAATCATAATATGCAACCAAAAGATCAATAAGACAGAAAATGCCCAAACAAAACAATATGAGATGAAAGAAATACACAGTTTCAGAGCTTCAGTCCGTTCTTGTCATGGCAGGGAGCATGGTGGAACACTGGCAGAGATGACACTAGAGAAGAAGCTGAGAGTTCTACATTTGGGTCTGCAGGCAGCCAGGAAGATGGAAATACTGTGACTGGCTTGGGCTTTTGAAACCCAGTGACACACTTCCTCCAACAAGGCCACACCTCCTAATCCTTTCACTCTCTGGTGATCAAAGGTTCAAACCTATGAGCCAATCTGTCAATGCTTTCCCATACTATAACCTGAGAGACAATGGAGCTGGGTGGACGCAGGTGGGAATCTCCAGAAGCTTGAGTCAAATCTTTTTTCTCCTTTAAGTTGGATTTCTTAGGTATTTTCTCCCATGCGGATAAAAAGCAGACTAATACAAAGCATACTTGCTCATCTTGGTGGTTTACGTGGGAAGATAAAAGCTAGAGAATCGACTTAGTAGGTAAAGGGGCTTGCTGCCAAGGCTGATGCTATGGATTTGTTCTTAAGACCAAAGTAGTCTTTACTGACTGCAGAGAGTGGTCCTCTGACTTCCGCATGCTCCCCGTGGTCTGTGTGTGTCCTATTACAGATAAACAAATACATGTAATTACTGAGATAGGTCTGATCCCTAATACCAAACCACGGATAGCATGACAACTCTCTGAGGAGAGTCGTGAACACCAGCTTGCTTTACCAGCGTTGTCATCAAACTCAATACCAAGCTACGTGGAGCTCCTAAATGGACCCTCTCTTCTTTCAGTGTAATAGAACTTATGCTTGCTATTGTTATCATATGACACTCACAATAATACTGATCTTTTCTTGCCTTAATTAAATCAATCTTCTTTTTTAGCAGTTGAATGGATTCTGCTTCGAATTGAGAAGCTATCACAGCCATTCTGAAAAAATGGAAAATCATTTTCTCTTTTGCGAAAACATCAGTGTTTTGGTTCTGTTTAACATGAATGAGTAAAGCAACAACAAAATCTATGTACTGTAGGTTTGGAAGAGTTACCCTGTTGTTAGGGAGTAGATGGTTATTTACTGATTTAATCAAGCCCCAAATTTGTCTAATTTTTTTCTGAGATATTAAATCTATTTCTGGGAAAATAACATGTTATACCATGAGCCAATGGTGTCAGTAGAAAGAGAAAACCATAGATGTGGGACAGGAGATCTGACCTCTGCCCGTCCCCTGTGCCACTTAAACCTGTATTACCTTGGGCATCAGTGAACAGCTCCGTCTCATCTTCATAGTCTGGTGACAAGAGGATGGCCATGAAGTCCCAACACTCTTTAGGACAGACATCTTTAGGATACATCAACAATTCTTTGGACTCATGCAATAGAGTACAGATTTTAAAGTACACATAACAAAAAAAAAATTTTCCTCTTCCCTTTTCCCTCTTGCTCCGGACCCAATTGCTATGGCCCAAAGTACACTGTAGCTGTTTTCAGACACCCATATGAGGACATCAGATCCCATTACAGATGGTTGTGAGCCACCATGTGGTTGGTGGGATTTGAACTTGGGACCTCCTGAAGAGAAGTCGTGCTCTTAACTGCTGAGCCATCTCTTCAGCCCCAGCAAAAAGGTTTTTGTTTTTTGTTTTTGTTTTTTTAAATTTTTGACAGAGATACTAATGTACTAATTCCTTAGGTGCAGATGAGAAATGAAGGCCGTTTGAAGCTATGATGAGGTGCACTGAGTGATAAAAAGGTTAATAAGAATTAGCAAGCTAGTTTTGCAAATGTAGAATGTCTTAATCTAACTGTTAGTATTCCTAGAATAATGTAGACCCTTCCCTGATCTGTTTTTTCTCCTTTATTTGTTGAAGTGTACCATACATACAGTAAAGAGCAGAGAGTCAGCTAGTCTTAGGCGTGTAAACAGAAGCAGTTAGATATAAGCCTATACTTACATAGCTGTCACCCTTTCCAAGAGGCAAAAGAGTTTGTGAAACATCTAATCACCTCAAAACTGTTCTTTTTTTCTTCTTTGCCATCAGAGTCTACTTCATTATTGTCCATCTGTTTCCAGAGGCAACTGCTCTGATGTTTCTCATTGCCAATCTTGAATGCTAGACGAATGTAACTGCTTTGGTTTTGCTGTGGGACAGGCTTTCTTTACGGGATATAGCTATGCTACTGTGTTTATAGGTAATTAAAATATCAATGTTTAGTGTTTTATTATATTAATATATGTCTTAGTTAGGGTTTCTTTGCTGTGAACAGACACCATGACCAAGGCAACTCTTATAAAAGACAGCATTTAATTGGGTCTGGCTCACAGGTTCGGAGAGGTTCAGTCCATTATCATCAAGGCAGGGGCATGGCAGCATCCAGGCAGGCATGGTGCAGGAGGAGCTGAGAGTTCTAGTTGAGAAGGCAGCTAGGAGAAGACTCACTTCCAGGGAACTAGGACTAGGGTTTTAAAGCCCACACCCACACTGACACACCTACTCCAGTGAGGCCACACATCCTAATAGTGTCACTCCCTGGGCCAATCATATACAAACCATCACAGTATACTACAGCTTGTCTACCCATTGATCGACATTTGGTTATAGATTTTGGCTACTATGTTTAGGAACATTCTCCTACATGTCCTTTGGTGGATGCATCTGTTCATTTCTCTTGGATGTATGCTTAGAATGAACTTGTCCAGGGAAGTTTAGATATACTATGTGCTATGCGATACACTGGGCTTCCTTTTAGGTAGGAAGCTCTTTTTTTTTTTTTTTTTTTTTTTTTTGAATTCTAATTGACTGAGAACACAGTCACTTTGAAAGAATCTCAGAAGCAGAGGATTAGAAAGTGGGAACTAAAGGAGAGGTGTACAGAGTGATTTTTTTTTGTTTAGACCTGGTAGGAGAACATGGCAACAATGAAGCCAGATGAGCAGCAGGGGTCACACTTGGGGAGATTGTGGACTTGGGCTTCAAGAACACGGGACAAAGACAGAGTCTGAGGAAGTGTTGTAGTGTCTGGGTGTGCTGCATGGTTTATGCCAACCTGATACAAGGTAGAGTTATCTGAAAGGAGGGATCCTCCATTGAGGGAATGCCTCCATAAGATCCAGTAGGACATTTCTTGATTAGTGATTGGTGAGGGAGGACCCAGCCCATTGTGAGTAGTTCTACTCCTGGGCGGATTGAACAAAGCCATGGGGAGCAAGACAGAAAGCAGCACCGATCTGTGGAGAGCCACACCGACACCGCACGCCCTAAAGATGGCGCCTGTCCGATGCGCCAGAGCAGTACAACTCCTGGCTGGGCGGAGAGATGGGAGGACTTAGCAATCGCCTGACCTGACGTTGCTAGGCCCAAGCCTATGGCTTGCAGTGGCGTGATGTGGCATGCTGGGACGTCCTTTCAGGGATATAAGGCTCACCCTAGGAGGAGGAGGGAGCCATCAGATCGCCCCGGGGCTCACCCATTTCTTTCAAGGCCTGAGTAAATTGCTGTTGGAAGGAACTGTTGTGCGTGTCTTTCTTCCCGCTGCTCGGGAGCTCAGCGCGTCACACCGATCCATGCCTCTGTATCAGTTCCTGCTTCCAGTTCCTGTCCTACTTGAGTTCCTGTCTTGACTTCCTTTGGTGATTAACAGTGATGTGGAAGTGTGAGCCAAGTAAATCCTTTCCTCCTCAAGTTTCTTTGGTCATAGTGTTTCACCATAGCAGTAATAACCCTGACTAGGACAATGGGAGTTCCTGCTTAGACTGAAGAGTGGCTTAGACCTGGTGAGGACAGAGGTGGAGGTGGAGCCCTTGAGATGCATACTGACTGTTCTTAGTTTTCTGAGAGGAGAAGAATGGGGAGTGGAGTTCAAGCTAAAAGATAGAGTTGTTTCTCAGGGTCCCAAGCAAGGAGCTGGCTCCACCTGACAATGGCTGTTGTTCCTGTTTTACCTCTGCTTCCTGTAGCTCCTCAGCTGTGATATGCAACAGGCAGGTTTCCAGGTTATTTTGATATGTTACGTGGTGGGATGAACAGTGTCTCCCAGAAGATGCTGAGGCTCTCACTTCTAGAAGTAACATCTTTGAACATTCTCAAATTAAGATTACGTCAATAGTGTGGGCCCTAATCTAAAATGACTCTGCCTTTATTACAAGGAAGAACAGGTGCCCAGAGAGACCAGAAGACACAAGGAAGGAGGCAAAGATGAGCAGTGCCCGAGGCATAACTTCTCCTCCTCCTCCTCCTCCTCCTCCTCCTCCTCCTCCTCCTCCTCCTCCCCCTCCGCCTCCCCCTCCCCCTCCCCCTCCCCCTCCCCCTCCCCCTCCCCCTCCCCCCTCCCCCTCCCCCTATCCTTTTTTTCCTCCTTTTATTTTTTGAGATAATAATATAATTACATTGTTTCCTCCCTCCCTTCTTGCTCTCCCAATTCTCTCATACACCTTCCTTGTTATTTATGTAACAATGAATCCATGACCTCCTTTCTCATTAATTGTTGTTACATGTATATGTGTGCATATATACACATATATATTCCCAAACCCGCTCAGTCTATATAACGTTACATTCATGTTCATTTCCAGTCCAGGGCTGCCCATTTGGTATTGATAATCAATTGTTGATAATCAGTCTTTCCTGAAGAAGACAATTTCCCCCACTCTCAGCATTCCTTCGTGGGTGGAGTTCTTCGTGTATGGCCAACGCCTTGTTGGCTTTTCCCTGTCCGTTTTGGCGTGTCTGCTGTTGTCCTTATTCAGCTCATGTTTGGGCAGTCCTGTGGCTGAGACATTATGTGTATAGCATCTGAAATTCCTAGAAGACACAGTCTCACAACAAACTCCCCAAGCTTCTGGATTTTTACAGTCATTGCCTCTCCTCTTCCACACCTTAGGTAGAGGAAAGTTTTGTAGATGTATCCATCAGACTTGGGCTCTAGAACTCTGTATTTTGATCACTTGTGGCTTTCTGTGATGGTCTCCGTCTACTGCAAAGAGGAGTTTACTTGATGATGGCGAGGCCTACGCTTATATTTGAAGATGCACTGTCTTGATGATGGCGAGGTCTGTGCTTAAAAGATGCACCGTCTTTAAGAGCTTCCGAGGATTGACATCCTTCAAAAGTTCCTGTGTATTTCTCTCTATCCTACAAATATGACCAACATTAAAGAGAAGGAATTCCTTGTGAGGTCATTGCTTTCTGCTGGTGTGGATCACAGCAATGCTGACGTCACCATCCTTCCTCCCCGCCCTTTCTTACCTGCTGTTCTCAAAGGAAGTGGCAAGAGCCGGGCGTGGTGGCACACGCCTGTAGTCCCAGCTACTCGGGAGGCTGAGACAGGAGGATCGCTTGAGTCCAGGAGTTCTGGGCTGTAGTGCGCTATGCCGATCGGGTGTCCGCACTAAGTTCGGCATCAATATGGTGACCTCCCGGGAGCGGGGGACCACCAGGTTGCCTAAGGAGGGGTGAACCGGCCCAGGTCGGAAACGGAGCAGGAAGTGGCAAGAATGGGTTCCTGGGAAATCTAGAGTTTTCATGCTTTAACTCCTGAGAGGTAGGTAACTCACCATGAGAGGAAGGACCAGGAGCTTGGTAATTTGTAGCACACAACTGTTGCGGGAAATACTAAAATTGCTGCACCATCCTGCGCTATACCCAGCTACTCACTGCCCTGGCTGTCACGGCCTTTGTCTCTAGGCTAGTCTCAGCAGCAACCGATTGTGATCACGGTTCTCTTGTTGTGGATTCTGCTCACATCCACCCCTTATGGTCAGTGGTCCCAAATCCCAGTAACCCAGTAAAATCAAAACTCTAGAGGCTTGGAATTTATAAGTCAGATTTATATCAGTAAATTTTCACCCCAGAAAATGCCCACACAATGAACTCAGAGCCAATTAATATTGATATAAATTGCCCACCTAGATAAGACAAATTGTCCTGTAATTCTCCATTCCTTGTAAGATATTCATAGCTACCTGTGGCTATTTAAAGTCACGTGGAATCTGGATCATCCTCCTCCACCTTCCTCCTTTTCCTGTCCTCTCTCGCTCTGTCTCTGTCTCTGAAACTCTTAGCTCCGCCTCCCTTTTCCATGTCCAACCACAGGCTTCTTGTTGTATTAATATTTAAATTGAGAAAAAATTCTGCTACACACAACAGCAGGAAGAGTCAGGTAAGCACGACAAATCGTTTGGGGAAAATATTGTTAGTTAAAATTTTCTGGAGCTGGACAGAAACATGTTTTCCTGAAGTGATTTCTGAAGAACACTTGTTTCTGTTTTGTGCCTCAGAAGACTACTAGGTGCTTTATGGAAGGAAGTTGCCTAATGTCTTCTTGCCAAACGTTTGGGCATCTCATTGTTAACCAAGTGTGTGTTCCCCTGAACTGCTCTGAGATCCTTTGCTGCTGTCCATGTGGTTCTCAGGGCTACTGGTATGAAGCTTTCCCTCAAACTTCATTAGCTGTATGTATGTATGTATGTATGTATGTATGTATGTATGCATTTTTAAAGCATGTCTTTGAGGCTGGTGATCTGCAGAGTGCCGAGTGAAAACACAAACTTCAGATTGTTTTCTGGAACATTCTATCAAAGCCGTCTCAAGTCAGAAAGTAGAAAACTTTCTTGCCTTTCATGTTTCCTCTAAATTTCTGTTTCTTATTCTTCCTTGAGTCTTTGTCAAACAGAACCTTTTATTTTCAGTAATTCATTTACTTATTCACTTTATATCCCGATCCCAGCCCCAGCTTCCTCTCCTCCCAGTCCCAAGCCCCTCCTTCCATTACTCCCTCCCCTTCTCCTCAGGAAAGGGGAAGCCCTCATGAGTACCAACCTGCCCTGGCACATCAAGACTAAGCACATCCCCTCCCACTGAGGCCAGACAAGGCAGCCCAGCTAAGGGAAGAATATCTAAAGTCAGACAATAGAGTCAGAGATAGTCCCAATTCTAATTGTTAGGGGACCCACATGAAGACCAAGCTGCACATCTGCTACAAATGTAGGGTGCCTTGGTCCAGCCCCTGAATGCTCTTTGTTTCGTGGTTTACTTTATGTGAGCCTCCATAGGCCCAGATTAGTTAACTCTGCAGGTCTTCTTGTGGTACCCTTGACCCCTCTGACTCTCAGTCCTTTCCCCACTCTTCTGCAAGGTTCTCTGAGCTGGAGCTCTGCCTAATGTTTGGCTGTGGGTCTCTGCATCTGTTTCCATCAGCTGCTGGATGAAGACTCTGAGGAGTCAGATGTGCAAGCATAACAGAGTATCATTAACAGTGCCAGGCTTGGCTCTCTCCCATGGGATGGGTCTCAAGTGGGCCAGTCATTGGCTGGCTGCTTCCTCAATCTCTGCTCCATCTTTATCCCTGCACCTTTCTGAAGCCAGATAGGATTTCCAGTGGAAGCAGGGGGATAGCAACCCACTCACAAAACCTTTAACCCAAAGTTTGTTCTGCCTACAAGATGTGCAGAGACAGACAGACGATTAAAAATGGAGCAGACAGAACTTTTGAACAAAAAGGTCTAAATGTATTGTAACGCTTTTAAGAGAATTAAGACAAGCTATGTGTTTGGTCTAGGTCTTAATTTATTCATCTGTGAGACGAGAAAGATTAGAATATGGTTGTTAATGTCTCACAAATCTTTAATTTCACGATTCTTTAAAAAAAAAAAAAAAGGAGCATAATTTAGGATCCCAAGGTGATAACTGCCTAGTTTGGGGCAAGAGAACATTGCAAATGATGTTACCAGCAAACAATTCGCAATGATACTTAGCATGTGTCAGATTGTGTGGTGCAAATTAGAGGGCCTGTGTCAGTGTAGAGGGAAAGCGATGAGCCTGGGGTTCTTTAGCCCTTCGCTGTTTTTCTTGCTACATTAGGCACTCAACAGAGCCCCTCAGACAATGATTTAATGACAATGTATTTGGCTTTAGAGATATAAAATGCATTTACAGCATGGAAGGGCGCTGCTCTATGTCTTCTGAAGCACTCTTTATACCAGCACAGAGGTTAGCCTCATGTGAGGGGAAGGGAAGACCTTGGTCGGTGTAAGCATTTACTCCTTATTTCAGTAATTGCTAAGCTATGGCGGTCCCTTGCAGATCCTTCAGACTAGACCTAGAGTGCCCAGAACCCTAGAATGGTGGATCTAGGCTTGGGTTTGTGAGGTTGTTACATTCTTTTTCTTCTATAAAGAGTTAGGTAGTAAATGTTTAGTGTTTGAGGGCTCGTAGGTCACCTCCATAACTATTCAGTTATACTGTTGTGGTGCAAAGCGGCTTTAGACAATATATAGGTAACTGAATGAGGCCCCATGCCTAAAAAACTTGATACATAAAACCAGAGGCAGGCTGGATCTGGCCTGTGTGCTCTAGATGAAAACAAGCACCCATCAATATACATCTGTAAACGGGGAAAAGAATCCTCACCAGAGCCCTGTCATGCTGTCCCTGTGATCTCAGTCTTCCGATGTCGTTGCTTGGAATTACAAACACACCACCACACCCGACTTTATTTTTATTTTTTAATTTTTATTTATTTATTTATTTATTTATTTATTTTTTTGATGGATGCTGTGAGTTTATTTTCTGCTTTGTGCAAGACACAGTTATGGGGTCAAGAAAACCCAGTGTTGTGAATCAAGAGTGGGCTCTCTCCAGCTCTCGTTTGTGTCTGTTCAGCCTTGCTAGTTTACAGGACAGGGCAAGAAGGTGGACTCTGGCCTAGCATCAGCTAAGCTTGGGCAGGCTGCTGATTCTGACAGGCCAGGATGGGGCCCTGGCGTTGGCCTGGCCAGAACAGATGACTGGCTGCTGCTTCATGGTTTTAGGAACCAAGCCACAGGTGACCCGGCTTCTGGAGGCCTGGAGGGATTCTTTTGCTAGGCTGGAGAGAGAGAGAGAGAGAGAGAGAGAGAGAGAGAGAGAGAGAGAGAGAGAGAGAGACACTGTATTCCCCACCTTCCCCCATACTCCGCACTTCCGCCAGAGCTGTTGCTGGACGAGGAGCCCAAGCATTGCCCATAGTAGTCATGGGTAGCAGTGAGCAAGCCGAGCAAGCCACAGGAAGGGATGTCTGGCATGCCTCAGGGCCGAGGCACTCAGTGGAAACCCCTCCTTGCATGCCTTGGTGCAAGGTCACAGGTAGCATTAACTGGGGCACAAGGCCTTGGAACCCATTTGCAACGATAACCCACGAAATACTGATATTCTACAACATCTGACTTTAAAAGTGTGGGATCTTAGGATCAATTTTTGATCTTTTCGCTTGCAAGGCAAGCATTTTCCTGGCTGAACCACTTCTCCAACCTCAATAAGCTTCTGTTTCAGTGAGTAAGTTCTAATTAGCACACTGAGAATGCTGGTTTCAAGTTCAGACACCAGAGAAATGTTGGTAGTCCGGAGGAAGTATGGTTCAGGGGATATGCTCTGAGTGAGAAACACTGAGGCCAAACGGTTCTGAAAAGTGCTTTACAAATTGTTCCATCGATCGGTATTTAGAAAATCATAGTCACAGCCACAGGCTGGCAAAGCCTTCAGGTACATTAGGAAGTTCATAAAGACACCTCACTTTTGACACAGCAGTCAAGGGAAGAATAGATTGGTTTCTAAAGATCTAATTTAAAGTAAATAAATATTGGAGGAAGACATGTAAATGGATTCTGCATTCAAAGTGAGGGGCACCTGAGAAGGTTCCAGAACATGAGTTTGTTTGAATAAGAGCTTTGGGTACACGGCCGAGGATTTTCCGTACTTTGATGAGACCTGGCAGTCAATGAAAATGTCTTGCCATCTCTGTGTCCTTCTCTGAACGGTCTCCGCCTAGTTTCACAGTCTCTGTATGTCCCACCCCCTATAGAGCCAACCTCAAGCGTCGTGAGTGTGTGAGTGTTGCCCTTAAACCATAGAGAACAAAGCTTTTTAAAATATGAAATTGGACACAATGCGTTGGTCATATCAGTTGCAGTGCTCATCATCCAGTTTATGAAGCTGTTAATATTGCACATTGAAATTTACTGTTGGGGCAGGCACACAGAAGTGGGCTTCTGCACACGCATCACAACATAGAAAAACCTGTGCCACACCTGCTTCTACTATGAGGTGGGTAAAACTGGGAAAATGTGAAATGTTGAGTAAGTCTGAACCATTGCTGGATTTCCCTGTAAGTAATCGTACCAGGCGGAGGCATTTAGAGTTCCTAACATTATGCCAGAAATAAAAAGATCCATAACAATTATGATGATAATAATAATAGCTAATGAAGAATTTCTGTTTATGACACATTCTCCAACTGAGATGTGAACTATCTCATTTAATGCTGATAACACCGAGGGTAGAGACGATTTTTCTGCTTATTTTTCAGATGAGGAAATGAAGACAAAGTTTTTGTATGACTTGCTACAAGGTCATGCAGTTAGAAAGTGGCAAAGCCAGGTTTTGGAGCCTGACACAACAGTGTAGTCTTTAACCATGCAGTTTCACAGACAATTACAAAGAAGATGGTAAGGACTACCACAGTAGAAACATTCTTTTTAAAGACAGGGTACCTCTGAGTAGTCCTGGCTATCCTGGAACTTACTTTGTAGACTAGGCTGGCCTCAAGCGCAGAGATGCACCTGCCTCTGGCACCTGAGTGCTGGGGTTAAAGGTGTGCACCATCATTGCCTGGGCAGTGAGGTATTCTTAACCACCTTCACCAAACTGACTTACCATATTAACCAATATTCCTTTCTTATGAAGAGCATACTTGTAGCTATTTCTTGAACACTACAGCTTGCTGCTATCCAATATGCTTGGATATCACTCTTGCCAGCAGGTAGGTTGTGTATGGAAATGATATAAGCTCTCTTTTTGAGAAATAAAACAGAAAAGCAGAAGTGTGAGTCTCCTTTAAGAAAAGAACAATTTTTAATTAAAAGGAAAACTAACAAACATCTATTGGATCTCTAATTCGTTTCAGTGTGATATTAAATTAGATTTATGATCTAGTAAACCAAATAAAAGGTTTAGAAAGCTGACTAATCAATTGAGATGAAAGTTTTCTGAAGAAAAAAAATTAAAATTTGATTATGCTTTCTGATCTCTATCATAAAGAAGAATTTTCTTCCTTGGGTTGTTTTCTTCTATGCAGTATGAAGCAAGAGGGACTGCCTTGCTGTCAAACTGTCTTCGTACAAAACTAAACTGTGCTCCAAGAGCCCATTTTTAATCATCGCACGACATCATAAAACATGCCTACGGTTAGTAATAGTCACAGGCTATAAATTTTACCACCCTTGGTGAATTCAGATATAATCTGTCCTACCATGAACTTTGAAGAAACAAAGAAGTAAATAAAAAAAAAAAAAAACTGAATTGGCCATAATCTAAATTTAAAAAAAAGATATACTTGTTTATGTATATGTGTGTATGTATGTATGTATGTATGCATGTATCCATGTGCTGTGTGAATGTATGTACTGGTGTGTGTGTCTGAGTGTACAGAGGCCAGAGGAATGTATCCGATGTCCTCTATGGCTCTCTGTCTATCCTTTTGAAGCAAGATCTCTCCCCGGAACCTGAGGCATGTATTCCTCGGTGAGGCT
This sequence comes from Arvicanthis niloticus, assembly GCF_011762505.2. Taxonomy (NCBI): domain Eukaryota; kingdom Metazoa; phylum Chordata; class Mammalia; order Rodentia; family Muridae; genus Arvicanthis; species Arvicanthis niloticus. Next base: position 48,146,085 of record NC_133429.1, on the reverse strand, counting down.
GGGAGCTAGCAGACAGTAGCAACCTACTGTCCCTGCTCCTACTGGAGTTTGGGTTACAGTTATGTGTAGGGTGGGATCCAGGATCAGGACTCAGTCTGCATGATTGTAGCAAGTGTTCTTAGTCCTTGATTTATCTTTCCAGCCACTTAATCTGATTTTATTTTTTGGTAACTCGAATCAGTGGTAGCTAGAACTGTATGATTCTGTTCCTTCGTTAGGATATTCAACTTCAAATTCTAGTGGCACAGGCATCGCTTGTCCTCAAACCTGCAGCCAGTCTGGGTAACAGTTCTTCAGTACGTTGACCAGTGTGTTTCTTACGGATACCAGGGAGTGGGTATCTCAAGGCTGTCTGTTCCAAGTTGACTAAATCCTAAACGTGTTTGCGTGAAGCTTGCTTCATTCTCTTAGTTGGTGGAACTTGTCAGCTAAGAACCATATTCTCTCCGCCATGTGGCTGTGAAACAAGATGATGCTATGGTTAGATCATCAGGGCTGTGCCAACAATGTCCTTGATTAGAGTGTACATGATGAACCCGGTGCAAGATACAGAGGAGCAGGTCAGAATGGGACTGGAAATGCTGCCCCCTCTGCCCACAAAGCTATCAGTCACAGTCACGGGCAAAGCATGCTGGGAAGGTTTATAAGCTGATGTGCTGGCGAGGGGGCGGGACTCACCAGGCTGCGCAGACACCTGGCACTTGGCCCACCTTAACTCAAATATAAAACTGATTAAAACCAACAAGAGGGCCAACCTCCCTCATGTTTGAGAAGAGAAGGTGATAACTAGAGATGTGGTAGAAACGGAGCTGCATGATGATGGCAGAAGGTACCTCAGGGGATAAAAGAGTGAGTCTTCTAGCTTCTTGTGGCTTCGAAGGCAGAAGCAGTCAACTGAGACGCGAAGAGGGCAGCTTGTCACGCCCAGCTAATAATCTTTGTTACGTTAGCGTTCTAAGGGACTTTAACAAGACAGAGTAATACATGCTTTATATGAAAACATATGTAAAGCTGGCTTTGGTTGGATGTAATAATTAGCTTTGAGGGTCAGAATTCTAGAGGGATGAGGGGCCCGAGTTCACAGAGCCTGTGAGTGATAGCGTTGAGTCTCAGCGGCTTCTCTACGTTAGTGTTACGTACTGGGCAGAGGGATCAGCCGGTGGCCACAGCTTCCCTTTAGGACACGTTTTACCCATGTTCAGGATTTCATTCTTGTTTCTCAACGGCTGCAAGTTCAAGGAGACCCTCTGTAGTCAGGACGGGCTCAGTACTTAGGGTCTCCATCTTGAGTGCTCTGTGAGGTGACGGCATCCCCACCAGACTGACTTCCTGTAGTGATGGAAGTCCTTGCTGACCATGTTATTATTCATGGTAACAATGCAAATTAATTATTTATAACGTTTTCCTCCCAAGTGGGTGTAATGGAACAAGAATCTTTATGCAAGGGCTAGACAAATGTTGTCCTTCTACCTTATATAATGGAAGGCATTTTCCCCAGTTAAAGATAATTGCTATCATTAAATATTGATAGGGCATAGGTTTTTTTTTTTCCCCCTAGAAGGGAAACAACTCTGAGAAATGTAATCATTGTGTCATGTTCTGGACTTTTCCTCCAATGGGAACTGGGCTTCAAGGAGGAAGAAAACTCTTTGGAAGGAAAAACAACTATTTATTTATTCATTTATTTATTTATTTTTTAATAGCTGACCTCCCAGGTGCCATTACTTGAGCTGTGAGAGAAAGGAGACATTTTACAAGCCAGAAGTGAAGAGAGAAGGAATGCTTTGAAAGACTAAGCCAGAATTTAACTGTGAGTATTCTCTGACCTTGGGCATCCTGCCCAGAAAAGAAGGTAGAGGAAAGTTGGCTTCCGAAGGAAGCAGAGGTCTGTTTAGAAGGCAGGAGTAGAGGCCTTTGACATCCCTGTGTACCAGGGAGTCTCAGCTTGAACACCTAAGCTTGAAACAGTAGCAGCTTCATGGTGAGATAGAAGGGAATGGATCTCTACTGGGATCAACTTTGATTAACACCGGCTAAAGAAGGAAGAGGCAGACCACAGGGTCCTTTCCACTTTAGTCTTGGCCGTCCCCAAGGAAGACACACCCGTGTCCTCCTCTTTACCCAGGTTGGCTTGGATGGTTTTGATTTTGAGAAATATAAAATGAATTCATTCACTTACTTCCTCTTCACAAAAGGGATTTAAAGAGGCTATTGTGGAATGCCAAGGGTGAGCTCAAAATCAGGAAAATGACTTCAGACAGGGCAGTGTTAGGTCTCAGGTAGCAACAAGGGAAGAGAGAGGTTCACCTGGTTCCATCGGGATGCTGTGAGCACAGGACACTGTTGAAAACAAAGTCACTGTGTGTGTGTACATATGTATGTGTATATGTGTGTGTTCTATGTGTATATATGTCTGTATGTGTGTATGAGTATATGTATATTATGTCTCTGTGTGTGCATATATATGTGTATATGTGCGTTTGTGTGTATATATGTCTGTCTGTATGTGTGTGTATGTGTGTCTCTATATATTTGTATGAGTATATGTATATATGTTCTATGTCTGTGTCTTTGCGTGTCTTTGTGTATATACGTGTGTATGTGTCTATATATGTTATATATGCATATGTGTGTGTATGTATATATGAGGGTATGTATGTGTATGTGTAATTTATATATGTGTATGTTATATATGCATGTGTGTATATGTGTCTGAGGGTATGTATTTTATGTGTATATGTATGTATATATATGTGTGTATATGTGTATATGTGTGTACATATATTTATATGAGTGGATGTATATATGTTATATATGTCTGTGTTTGTGTGTGTATATATGTGTGTATGTGTGTGTATTTGTGTATGTATGTATATATATGTGTGTGTGTTGGTTGGTTGCAATCTCTTACCACTGGGGAAATCTAGAGTCCCTGTTCATTGTTCCACAAGTTTGAAGGACATGTTGCGTTTAGGGACACTATTGTCTTCCTTAGTTAGATGCCGGGGAGCACTGTCCCAACCCCTCCCTCCCTCTCCTCCCCCCTCCCCTCGTGACTGCTATGGAGGTGGACACTGCTTCTTCAGCACATGGAGCAGTGTGGCTTTACTTCCTGTGTCCTGGCTCAGCATGCTGGAGGCTGGGCTGTGTGGCCTCACTGACTGTGGAGGGTTTTTTTTGGGGGGGAGGTCACTTTTCTCCCACATCAGTGTTTTTTCTGTTGAAAGAGAAGAACCCACCACAAGAAAGAAAAATGTATGTTATTATGGGGAAAACTGTTTTGAATGAATCAAATATCTTAGAAATGGAGGACAGAAAAGATGAACTGTGGGTATGTGTGTGTATTTGTGTGTGTGTTGTGTGTGTGTATTTGTGTGTGTGTTGTGTGTGTGCATGTCTATATGTTTGTGAGTGTGTGCATGTGTATGTGTGTGAGTGTGTGCATGTGTCTATATGTGTGTGTGCATGTGTATGTGTGTGCATGAGTGTGTGTTGTATATGTCTGTATATATATATATATATATATACATATGTGTGTGTGTGTGTGTGTGTGTGCATGTGTATATGTGTACATGAGTGTGTGCATGCATGTGTGCCACAGGGGGTTGGAGGAGCACTGTGCAGAGTTGATCCTTTTCCTCCTGCCTCTGTGTGGTTCAGGGTTGAGCTGAGGTAGTTATGTTTGCTTAGCAAGCATGTTCTCCACAGAGCCATCTTGCTAATCCCCCCAAATGGAAATTTCTTTTGTTTGTTTCTCAAAATTGATGTCACCTTTTTTACTGACCACATTACTGAGTGGGGAGCAAGAAATGGAAACTAGTTTTAAAGTAATTTTGAACTTGCTCTTTCTTGCTTTCCTGGATACTTTGGGATCTAAATAGTTTATCGGATGACAGGTTCCTTGGGGTAAGTGTTCAGTCTTCTAGTTTTCTACTCTGTCTTTCTTCTAAGGTGACATCAGCATTGATCACCTGTGGGATACTGGGCACGTGTGGTCTGGTGTCAGCAGCTGAGGCAGATGGAGATTTAGGTCCTCACTGGTGCTCACTGTACAGTGGCTGAGCTGATGTTGGAGATGGTCTTACTAGGCCATATGTCAGACTATAGCCTGAGTTAATGCTATTCCTTTGGCTGTGAGACCTTTGACTGTAGTTTCCACATCATCTTACTGCGGTCCTCTCTACAGGCAATCCTGCATGAACCCATCCTGCTTCTGAGCCCCTTTCTCCTGAACACAGGAACCTCAGGCCTTTCCCTTCTTTGTCCAGGTCTTGGGAAGCCAGGAACACTGTCTGGATGAGACACATTTCTTGCCATGTTACCTAGAATGGGGCCCCATTATGGTTCTCTTGTAACCCTGCAGGGTCCCCAGCTGGTGAGCAGGCAATATTCAGTCACCCCTGTGCTCCTGCTTCTGGATGCTCCTGTCCCTTCTTCTCCTAGGGTCCCCTTCTGAGAAGACAAGTGAGTCATAGCTTCAACTGCCCTCTCCCATGTCAGAACTGAAAGAAGACTTTTCATTCCTTTTCTTGCCTGGCAGGGACTTCTTTAATGCCACTCTTTTCCCCCCTGGGGTGACATTTTCTTTCCTCTACCTTCATGCCACAATGATGGTACAGTTGCAGGGGGACCCCTGACCACACAAATGATAGTTTTACAAATGTTTGTTCCACTGTAAGTAGAACATGGTAGTAATCGGAGCCCTTGGTGGGTAGAGGTAGGAGAATTTGAGTTCAGGGCTAGCCTGAGCTATCTGGGAGATCTCTACTCCCTGAAAATGACAACCAAGTCACACAGAATGGCAACTGATAATGGGGCAAAGTTGGCTGAATTGTTAGGGGATCCCCTGTCAGTCCCTCTGGTCCTCACAGTCCTTAGAGGAACTTCCTCTTGTAATGGTGATGGGGGAGTGATGTTGGCCGAGTACTGTTTAAAGCTTATGATTTAAACACGAAATCCACAAAGATCAGAACGAGAAACCTTTGCCCTCCCAGTGAAGCACCCGCAGTGTTTGCTTTAGAAGTTACTATTAATGCCCTGTCCTTAGAACTTGAAAGGATGAAACAGTCTGGAAAAACAAATTACAATTTGGCTGAAAATGCTCATGTTTGACTTTAACACATTACAGGAAGTCATGCAAGCTCACAGCATTCTCTGCAGGCGCCAATTCAGACAAGCTCCCGAGAGCACAGAATAGAGGCCCTCTGTCTTTCATGCAAAGAAACACCACAGCGACGATAAAAGTGTAGTATTGAGGAGTGGAACATGAGTTTTACCTGTCCTATTTTGTGATCAGTAGCTGCCGGACATACTTGTGGATTGGAGCTCACGTTATATTGAGAATTCTTGGGTTTTATGGATTTGCTCTGCATTGGTTTTGTGTGTTAGATCCTACTCATAATCAAATTTCACTCAATGAGGGAAGTATAGTTAAAGTTCACAGAGTGGAACTTACATTTTATTTTAAAACCAATGTAAAGATCAGGGACTCCATTCTGATTAATTGTGAATGGCAGTATCTTTAGATAGCTAGCCTTGTCTCTAGAGAGGGATCTGAGAACTTAACCTTAATGTTAAGTATGGCAGTTAACAGGAAAATCTGAAATGGGACCCTATTCTTGAGATTCATGGAGCTATTTTATTTTGGGTGATAGAACATGTTTCCATGGAAGGAAAACCTTGTAACACTAAGTGTGAGTTGGCACAAGTTAAAGTTTGTCCTAAGAAACAAGTGTAAACTCCCTCCTGGGTGATATTTTCTTTCCTCTTCCTTCATGCCATGATGGGACAGTTGCAGGGGAGCCCCGACCACACAAGTTATAGTTTCACAAATGCTTGTCTCACTGTAAGCCGGGCATGGAGGTGTGCAGCTGAGATCAGAGCACTGGGTGATCTGATCATAGAAGACTGAGATCAGAGAGGATCAACAGCATCATCAGCAGCAGCAACAACAGCAGCAGCAGCAACAACAGCAGCAGCAACAGCAACAACAGCACCAGCAGCAACAGCAGCAGCAGCAACAACAGCAGCAACAGCAGCAGCAGCCAAACATTTACTATTCCTTTTGGTGTGTGTGGGGGGGTCAAGAACCTGGGAGTGCTACGCCCATGACATAGCAATTCTTCTTCTGGAGAGAACAATCCAAGGGCGAGCAAGTGGGTGGTAATTGTTAAACATATGAGTCACAGAATGTGAAGAAAATATATAGCATTGTGGATTTTCCTTCAACTCAGGCAGCTTCTTCCCTGGCAAGGTGGTTTTGTTTTTGTTTACTGTTTCTTCTACGATCTTATGTAGCCCAGGCTGGCCTCAGACTTTCTATGTAGCCCTGATCTTTCTGTTTTTACCTTCAACGTGTTGGATTACAGGCATGCACCACTATACCTGGCTCACTGGTAATCTTCAGACATTCCCAGCAACAAAGATCTCATTGTTTTAACTATTATATTTGGGTTCTCAGAGGAAACAGAATAGATAGATTCTATTTATATCAAATGGGGATTTATTAAATCGGCTTACATGACATAACCTGGGTAGCCCAACAATGGCTGTCTATACCGGAGAGGCTGAGAACCTGGTAGTTACTCAGTGTACAAGGTAGGATGTTTTAGTGATCCCAATCTAATGTTTAATGTCTGGAGGAGTTTAAAGAGCCACGAGTTTAGTCCACAGTGTGAGCCAGGAGCTAAGTCCTACTACCAGTGAACATTAAAACTAGGGTTGAGGTTAACCAATGTATCTGTTGGAAACTTCACTGAGGACAATGGAGTAAGACTGACATTTACATGTGACACTTTGCCCAAGGTCTCTACAGCCGTCACTTCACTTTGAGGCTGTGCATGAAGGCTCTGACATAAAAAGTATAAGAAACACACCCAGAAGGATAGCTGTGTGATGGAAGTAAAAGTTTCCACCTTACAGCACGACATTATACCCACTGTCTGCAGCTGCGCATGCGCAGTCCTCAGCTTCCGCTACAAGTTCCCACCATCCAGCACGACGTTATACCCTCTGTCCACAGCTGCGCATGTGCAGTCCTCAGCTTCGGCTACAACTTCTTAAAAGGATGAACTTCTGCAGCAGGTGCTTCAGGGGGCAGAGCAGGCTTTCATGTAGTCAATGATATCACCACAGCCCTCGTGGAGGATGATAAATCTTAAACGTTTTTGAGAAATAGAAATTCAATACTTCATATTTTATTAATAAGCACTTTAAAAAGATCACTGCAGCCTAAGGGTTTATTACAAAATGAAATCATTACTGAATAATAAAACATCACGTTAGAAAAGATGAAATCATTTGATATGGGCTTTTCAGGCCACTTTCTGTGATGCATAATAGGGAAATACTGTTCAGACTCTGTTTTGAAATGCAATACGACTTCCCACATTTTGCCTCTCGTGGGTTAAAAGGAGTACAGGGTGTGTGTGCACACACAGGACTGATGTGTCTGAAGTTTAAGCATCTCACCTGCTAGTCCAACTGGCTCTTCACCAAGTTGCCAACAGAGGGAGCAAAATCGAGGTCTTCCACGACACGACAAGTTGTTATCTTATTCTGGGGCCAATATAAGCACCTGACACCTTTTTTTGAAAGCAAGTTATTCATCATGTCACCTCTGCAGAAGGTCAGGAAAAGAAATGTAATGTTTATCATCTTTCAGTTTTAAACCAGGTGTTAAAGTTAGATAGCTCTTTGCCCATGTGTCTTACATGAGGCTAAACGAGAATTTGGCAGAAGTAGCAAGCACAAAGGGGCAGTTAACCAAACCCATCTTGACTTTTAAAATTTTTACTGACTGTAATTTGGGCTGCCGGTATACTCCTGGGTGCATTGGTTGACTCACTGGGGGCCACACACTTAAAGAAAACTGACATTCCCTCCTGCAGAACCATCCGCTGTCCCCAGCTTCTCCCTCTATGCTACAATGTTGCGTGGCTTGGTTTTCTGCAGATCCCGTGCTGGGCAACCACAGCTGCCCTGAATTCCCATCATGTGCAGAAGGCACTGCTGCTTCTACAACTTCTGGCTTTTACAATCTTTTCACCACAATCAAAACGAATGAATGAATGAAAAACTGGCGCGAAGTGAGCAGACTTAATCTGGTCCTCTCTCAGGACGAGAGCATGTTTACAGTGTCATGGAGGGCCACCTCTTGTCTTCACTCCACACTTGAAGCTTTCCGCTTAGCTTAAGGCTGAGCCCTTTAAGTTGAGTACTCTTGGCCCTTTTCTCTGCCCATGAAATGAGGAGACGCCTGTACAGTCCCTTTCTGGTTGCAGCGAGGGACTTCCCCGGGTCTTCGGTTAGACTTTAGTTGTGAGGAATTGTTCAGACTGTTCTTTGTGCCCGTGTGCCTCTGTGCTTGCACTGAATGGTGCAAGGGACAGTTAATAGGCAAGGAATCAAGGGACAGCCTGCTACCGTGTCATTTTGGAAGTTCCATGTTTTTGGTCCTGTTGCATGTTTTCTTAAAGTCACCAGAGACTATGATGAGCCTCTTCTTTCTTGTGTCTACGCTTCAAACCTAGGGCACACATGTGCTTAATGTTTCCAATAGTTGTTATAAAAGTTATGTTTACATAATTTATTGCCACCAACCAATGCCTTCTAATCGTCATGAAAGGATATAACTATCATTTGGGGTACAGAGTTGAAATTATTCTTTGGCTTTTATCCATAGGTTATTTCTACTAAATATGTTATTTAGCCTTGTAGAACTAGGAGTTGCTCTTTTCTTTAGATACCTGTTGTGTATGAGCTATGAAGGACGCATTGCTCAGTCTGCCGCTGAGATGGTTCCCCACTTTTTCTTCCTCTGCGTGTTCATTACATTTGCTCACATCGATCCAATAGGGGGTGAAGACATTGGTAGGATGTTCCAGTGGATGACCTCATACCCATGAGTACATGGGCAGCACAAACTGGACTCCATCGGGGAGAGGGCATGATGCAGTTAGGAGGGTGTGGTAGGAATTAGAGAAGTTGTACAAAACACACTGTACCCAGGTCTGAAATGCTTCATGAATTCATAAACTATATTACATCAGATTATGTTATTACATAAATGTAAAGAATCAGTGGAAGAGATGAAGGAGATGGGCGCAGTACTGGACAGCTGTTTGTGGTGCTGTACACAAGGATGAGGGTGGTACAGTGCATCCTGTACCACTCTTCACTTGTAAACAGTACAGAGCTTAGATCTGCCAACAGAACGTTAGTGCTGGACAGATTCTCTACAACCACACAGTTCTAGTCCCTTTCTTTTATAGAAATCAAAAATTGATATTGCTCATCACAGTATTTTCTTCATGGATACCTAGCGTAGTAGATGCTGGGTGTGGAGGAGAAGAGAGCAAGGGATGCTGGGATAGCGGAGGAGCGGAGAGCAAGGGATGCTGGGATAGCAGAGAAGAGGAGAGCAAGGGATGCTGGGATAGCAGAGGAGAGCAAGGAATGTTGGGATAGCAGAGGAGAGGAGAGCAAGGGATGCTGGGATAGCACTGGCCTTGGAGTTAGAGGGTTTGTGATATGGTGGTTGCTCTGCAGTGATTTTTAGGATGTCAGTTTCCCTTTAAGCACCATCACTATCCTCATCTATAGTTTATAAAAAGCTAAGGTCTTTTCTGCCTCTAAAGGTTGCCTTTTTGCTAGCGTTTCCTCAGATTTTACTCCGTGCTTCAACCTATATGAAATGCACAATCATGTAAGAATCCTGGGGTACATTCCGATGATGGATCCAGATGACGATGACGTGACCTACTCAAGGTCAGAGGACTAAGAAGTGAAAGTCGGAGGCCTGATTCCAAAGTGCACTCAACAGATGGAGGGTGAGACTTTGGGTGAACGTCTGTGTGTGTACAGACATTCAGAGTCACACACAAATCAAGCATTTTCCGGATCTACAATGCTAATGAGGCAGCCTAATAATAAAGAACCAAGAAATGTCTGAGTCACAGAAGCAGATATTAGATATGGATTTCAGATAAGTTTACTGACTGCTGGTGCCAATTAAGGTTTTCTTGCAAATTGAAAAAAACTGGAAGCATTGAGGAACTCGGGGAGCCTGCTGCCTGGCTCTTAACGCAGAGGTATCAAAGAGCCTACCAATCACTCGGGCTCCTGAAATGTCTTTGTTCAACGTTACTTACAATCACACTTCCCTGATTGCCTGCTTGAGTTAAAATATTTTTCTCCACTCTCATAAAAAAAAAAGAAGCAAAAAATAAGCAATATTATAATAGGCAATTCATAATCAGAGAATTGATTTAAGATCTATTATGACAGGCAAGCAAAAGTGAAATTTTAATGAAGGCTTTCAAGCAACGCTCTGCCTCTCGGATTCCTCAGGAGCCCGACAGGTTGTCATTTTTAAAAGGCCTTATATTTTGAGCTGTCACTGTGCTAGGTGCAATGCTGTCTATTCTTCCCTGTGAGGCGACGTCTCAGAGCTGGTACCTGTGGTTTTCCATCTCCCAGAGAAAACCTTGAGAGAAGAGCTTCTCAAAGTGAACGGTTCTTTCAAAATAGGACTCCTCAAAATTTCTCTGTACTGGGGAATAATTTACACAGACTAAAATTCATAGGTCTTCAGTGGCTTCTGAAAAACATATGCACCGATGGTCTCATTATTCATACTCAGGTACAGAGCAGTTTTATTACCCTTACATGTTTAGACGAATCCCCCAACATCTCTGAAAAGACAGCCACTTTCACCAAGATTTTCTTCTTGTCTTTTTTTCCCCAACATCCCTTAAGTGAAATGACATTATATTTATTTTCTGACATGCTTTTCTATGGTCAGTGTCCATGTCATTGTCTTTTTCTTTAAGCTACTAGATAGTATTCATTTTCTGTTGTGTGAATGTGCCACAGTTTGTCCATTCACCAGTCTGTCAGTGGACACTTGGATTGCTTCCAGTTTTTTTTTTTTTGACTGTTATGAATAGAAGTGCTATGAATATTCATGTGCAAATGTTTTTGCAGACATGCGTGTCTGGTTCGCTTGGGTATAAACCAAGACGTGAAATGGCTACACCATAGTGTCTGCACGTGGTTAAGCATCCTGATTAAAAAAAAAAAAAAACCCACAAAAGATTGTCCAAGAAATTTGCTAACCTTTTGCTGATTATGTATGTGATCTTGAGTCAGGATTGTCTTGATATTCAAGACCTGGTTTAGTTTTAGGAAGCTTGGCTATACATCTACCCAGATCCCAGAGAACATTCATTTAGCTAGACAGCTTGTTACTTGCTCACATTAATTATGTTATTTTATAATAAGTATAACTATGTAATATATAATTATGATTGTCAATACATTGTTAATGAATTTATCTGAACCCTGCTGAGAGTGCTGGATGTCTAAGTCCTAAGGGCTGGTGGCAAAAGAGATAGGATTTTATAAGACAGAGCAGCCAAATGAGGAGACAGACATGCCACTCATCCCAGCATTGATGGAACAGATGCACAATGCCTAAGAAGGAGCAGATAGAGTTTATAGCCACTTGGGGAAGTAAGGCAAGGTCTAGAGAAGACGATTCCAGATTGAATCTTGAGGACAAATAGAGGTTCAACAGGTGGGGCTTTGGGTACACACAAATCAATTAAGGATGGATTTTTGCTCCTCGTCTGAGCAGGTGAAAGGCAATAGTCTTTTTTTTTTTTAATGAGTTTATTTTATAAGTAACCATTTGTAATAAATCTTCATTCATGCCATATGAAGGCGGGCATGAAGAATCATAAGGATTCCATGACCAACAAGATTTATTGTCTCATTTTAACTGAAGCCTTTGGCTAGAGACATTTTCATGTCTAAGCCAGTTCCTGGGCTGTACCCATGTTGAGGAATCAGCAGATCAAGTTACCTGTTCTGTTTGATTTTTCTCAAATTTTTCGAGATCTTCAGGTGGTCTTTCCCAGTCATATCTGAGCCATATCACTCTAGAAGGGGTCCAAAGCCTTTTCTTCTTTCCTGTCAACACAGATACAGAGCCTCTCTCTCTCAAAATAGCATGTCCTTGGTCCAGTAACCACAAATCATTAAAAGAATAGCTTGACCTCTCTCCCAGAGGAATATTAATATAACCACCAAACTCACAAACACATGCATTTTGATAATTAAAACAATTAAAAGCAATCAAAGCAGTCTAAACAAACATTAACCATTGAGATATTAAGCTCCACAGAAGGGAGAAGGTAGGGAGAGTGATTGAAAAAAAAAATGTTTTAAAGAAATTTAAAAAGTCTTGCCAGGGCAAATTCTCAAATGGGTCTGCATGGGATTTCTGGGATTGCCTAATCTGGTATGACAAAAATAGAGCCTGCAAGTAGGCTTATACAGTGAGTAGAAGGGAATTTAACTAAAATTAAATACAGAGATGTATATATATATTAAGGGTATAGATCCTTAAATTATAGGTTAAAAAGCAGGAGATGGTGAAGAAGCTTAGTATCTCTGTACATCTAAGAACATTTAAACAATTACCATATACACTCTTCCATTCTTAAAAACAATTAGGTCAGAAATAAAAAATCTCTATCCTTTGATTACCATCTTCCTCTCTGCCTCTCACTGCCTTCCTCCTAGCAGCAGGGGGGGGGGGTGGGAGGGTGGGGTGGCGGGCTCCCAGCATCTCAGCTAAGGCTCTCAGAAGCAGCTAGAATCCTTTTCAAAGGGCCTGAGGAAAATCCCCTGCAGGCAGCTGTGTTCTGTTCTAGTCTGTCCCCCACCCCACACCCCCTCTGTATGGGACCCATGTGACTAGAGATTTGGCTTGCTGAGTAACCAACTCTCTCTCCTAAACTAAATCAGTTTGTGTGTGTGTGTGTGTGTATTTTTGCTTACCACGTTGGCTGCCATCTATAGTGTGGAGTTTGTGACATACCACTTTGTGCTCCTGCCAGGTCGAGTGCTTCCAGCCACCTGACCTGCAAATCTTTGGATCCTCGAATCACACACACACACACACACACACACACACACACACACACACACAAGCTTATTTTTGAAATGTCTTGGCTAGCCCAGAGGCTGGGCACTCCTAAACCTGCTACCCCAGGCCCAATTGGGGAAGTGGCCACTTACAGAATTCTTACATGACTGTTGGCTTTATCTCCTGCAGCTCCTATGTCCATATCTGTCCCCTCCCTAACCCCAACCACAACACCACCCAAGTCATGGCAATTCCTCTCTCCTCCCTCTCCCCACCCAATCCTAGCCTGCAAAACTCTAAGGGTCCCGCCCTGTCTTCCTTTGCCCAGCATTGGCCTCTGGTATCTTTGTTGATCCAACAAAACAAAACAAAACAAAACAAAACAAAACAAAACAAAACAACTGGGGACAAGAACCTTTAGCACTTAGACACACAGATTCTGGATTGATTCAAAGCTTTAGAACCAATCTCCAGCACCTCAAGTTCCCGGTGTTGAAGGGTTGGTTCTCAGTGCAACAGTGTTGAGAGAGATGGGGTCACTGGGAGGTGAAGGCATTGTGAAGGCACAGACCTCATGAATAGGTTAGTGTTTTGGGGTTCTTATTTGTATGGTATTGGTGGAGACTATTATAAAAGCAGATTTTTTTTTTTTTTTTTTTTTTTGTCACCATGCTGTGAACAGCTTCCCTCTACCATGTTTTCCCAGTATGACTTTCCACCCTACTACAGGCCCAGAATCATCGGGCCAAGTGATCACCGACAAAGCCTATGAAACGATGAGCCAAAATAAGACTTTTTCTCTTTAATATCAGATACTTTGTTGCAGTGACAGATAATTGACAGACACATGACAACCTTGTGGACCAAGATGGCCGCCTTGCATTGAGGGTTTGCAGGAGAAACGGGGCAGAGAAGAACAAAGGATGAAATCCTGGGCTTTCTCTGAGGGATTGAGAATGAAAACTGCTACCTGACTGTCGGTGTCATGTGCCACTAGCCCACATGTCAACATCTCATTGAAATGAGTCTGGATAACATCTTTACTCCAGGTATCAAAGTATCTAACTGGAAATTTGGGGAGTTTGCACCAATCTCTGTTTCCTGCTCTTTTTTCCCTTGGTGACTCAGTCTGATAGACATTGTCCCTGTTGTTCAAATAAAGATTTTTACCATCAAGTACACATTAAAAAGTCCACCCAGTCTGGGTGGTGGTGGCAGTGGCACATACCTTTAATTCCAGCACTGGGGAGGCAGAGGCAGGCAGATCTCTGAGTTTGAAGCAAGCCTGTTTTACAGAGTAAGTTCCAGGACAGCTAGAGCTATACAGAAAAACTCTGTCTCAAAAAACCAGAAACAGAAAACCAAACCAAACCAAAACCAACCAGCCAACCAAACCAAACCAAACCAAACCAAACCAAACCAAACCAAACCAAACCAAACCAAACCACCTTCTACCCTAAGAGAGCAACAGAGCCTGACCAGACTTTATTATTAATTATTATTTTATTATTGTTATTATTATTATTATAGCATCTGTCCTACTGTGTTACATGGACCCTGATGCTCAGTACCTCAGTAAACATTTGCTACTTTCATTCTTAGCACCGTGCACACCAGAAAGCAGCACTGTTTCTGTCTTGGGATTTTTTTCAGGCCTCCTTTTGTTTCCTGGGGTTCCAACTTCAACTCCCGGGAGTCCCTTTTCATACTGAAGGATGATTTCAACCGTGTGACATTATTTCCCTCCCAGGGAGAAGATCCTACTTAAGTATTTGAATTGCTCTGATCTGAGTTGCTTTACAAAGTGAATTTAACCAACGGTCTATGAAGGGCAACAGATATGCCTAACTCTCAATAATTGGACGGGCTTCTCATTGTGGTACGATTAATTCAGGAGAGAGGGGACAGCCAGCTCAGTGGCGTCTCTCCCTAACTCTCTCTTCGGCACTGGAAGACAGAGTTTCTTTCTGTGTGAGGTGCGCCATGGATTAGCAGACGTCCCTGAGTTTCATTTCTGTGGAGCCAAGGGTTATGCGGTAAAAGGAAAATGGGTAGTGCAGGTGGCCCAATTATTGGATTAACTGATGATAACTCATGCAGACCTGGCCCTGGAGGCAGCCTATAAGCTGAGCACTGTGTGAACGACACTATCTTATATATTTTGCTGTTATAAATATCACCTTTTTCTACTCCTGATAAAGTACCACGGACAGCAAATTAAACACCAATTTCCAGCAATCTGAATGTGTGGTTTTTCCACGCACTGATCTTCCTGTTCCATTTAGATAGGGTCTGACTTGGAAGGTCTTAGAGCCCACACGTCTTTAAAGGGACACTTTACACAGTTACCATGGTTTCTCACCGTACTGGTTTCTTCCCAAAGAAAACACAAGTTCAGAGTGTTGTAGACAGAGGATAAAGCGCCACAAATATTGACTATTTATTGAATCCAGTTTTTGTTTGTTTCTGTGTTTGTCTCCTCTACCTTTGCAAATAGTTTGCAAGGAACCTGCAGGAAAATTATTTCCAAAGGCCCCCGCCGCTGCTTTATACAATGAGAGGTGGAGATATCAGGGTCCACGATCTACAAGAAGGGATGCTGGCTGAAACCCAGGGGATTGTCCGCACCCGCCCACATTAGATTCTCAGATCTTCCACACACCTGTTATGTCCCCTGAGGCAAAAGTACTTACTTTTTTTTGTCTCAAATTATCACCTGTAAATTAAGATTAACAATAATAATACCCAACTCTGTGGATTAAAGCTTTGAGAATTAAAAATAAACATGAATTACATTCATCTAGCCCCTGAGACACAAATCAAGGGCTTGCTATAATTGTTTAGTATTCTGCTCAGAGAATTATATTTTATTTTTTGCTCGACATAAACATTCATATGAGACATACAACCCATCTGCCTCTTGCCACACTCAGGTGACCAGAAAGACCTCTCCATACAGCCTGATGCATTTGATGGTTGGACCATTTACCTCTTAGGAGGCATCCTGTGAGTGACAGTCTAACTGGAATAGTCTCAGACAGGGACTTTACAGCTCAGGATTCAGGTCTTGGCTCAGTAAACTGTGTGTGACCTTGAGTAGATCCACTTACACTTCTGAGTCATAGTTTATGTAGGAAGGATCACGGGACAACTAAATGAGGGAAACACAGAAAATATATTCTATACAGGGTCTGAAGTAAGCACACAGAAGCTAGCTTTTTATCATCATTGTGGCTAAGTCTTGGAGCAAGTATTCCCACACTTGGTGTGGAAAGGGTGCTGTCCCCGTGTCCCTCTCTTTGCCGTGGAGCACAGTGACTGAAAATAGCATGGGAAGGAAAGGGTTTCTATCACTCTGCTTCTTACAGTCTGTCATGAGGCAAGGTCAGGGCAGGGGCTCAGGGCAGGAACCTGGAGGCAGGTTCTGGAGAACCACTGAGGAAGGCTGCTCACTGGATGGCCCTCCATGGTTTGCTCACCTGCTTTCTACTACCCAGCACCACTTTGTAGGCTTATATTTTTCAAAACCTATTTTAATAAGGGTTCTTAAATCATCTAACCCCACCTTCTAGTTCAACACCCACCAGAGGTAGTGGAAAGGAAAGGTTCATAGGGCAAAGGAGGATGTGGACCTGTTTAGAAATAGTTCTTTGGGGCAAATCCAATCTGCATTGTCAGGATAGCAGCAGTCGAGTTCACACGAATCAGGAGCAGCAGCTGGATCTACTTGCAAACACCATTCATAAATCATAAATGGCAGGTCAGTCCAGAAGAAACCTGCAGGCTCTGCCCTGTTGGCCTGAGTCTGGAGAAGCAGCAAGAAGCTTGAGGAACACCACCAGAAGTTCTTTGGTGTGCGTTTCTTTCTATGAAGTCATGACAAATGATGAGTTGAACCAGTACCACCCAGTCATTAGTGAAGACCAGCATCAGCAAAGCCCAGTGATGACCAACAAAGAATGGTAAGGCGTATCAATACCACACAGCATCATCCACTGTCTCTTGGGCTATCTTTACACCCTTTCCAAACATAACATGTTCTCTCAAGCGTCTGCTCTAGCAAAACATCACATGCCCCCCTTCCAGGCAGCTTCCAGAAAACCATCATGTATCTGTTCTCAGCAAAATATCCTCTCATGTGTCTGCTTCAGCAAAAAGCATCCTCTCATAAGACAGTGTCCAGAAAAAAAAATCACATGACACAACCAAGTCTCCAAAGAAACCAGAAATGTCCACTTCAACACTTGCCCAGGGTTGACATCACTAATGGCAGGCCAGGGCCTCCACCATCAATCATTAATAAAAAAAAAAAAATACTCCACAGACTTGCCCATGGGCCAGTCTGATGGAGGCAGTTCTTTGGCTGAGTTTCCTCTTCCAGTTTTTGTCAAGTTGTTGAAAATTAACCAGCATTGGGGGGGGGGGCACTATCTTTTCCTTATTTTATATTTTCCCCCGGTGCAAGCAAATCCATTGCTGAAATGGCTCAAAAGCTGCTAACATTACCTTCATGTTTTAACTAGTTAAGTTCAACTTTTGTGAGCACACGAAACACCTTTGACAGATTAGACCAAATGACAGGATGAAATCTCATTCATTGAGAAATCTCATCAAACCGTGGGTTTTAGACCCAGAGGGGGACAGAACTTTAACTTTCTAAATCACCAATCTGATAATTATTTTACTTTAAAAAAAAAAAAGTTGGTTTCCCACCATTTTAATCACAGACAAGGTATACCATCAACTGCATACAAATTTAAGTTAAAAAAAAAAATGACCGCTGTTGAGAATTTATCCTTGGTTTTGTTGCAGTATGCTTGCAACTCCCGAGAGGTCGGAGCATCAGCCCACGCTCAGAACTACTCTGCAGCTGCAGTGAACGCCGTTCTTTGCATAATGGATTGCATCAACCAATATTTATTGCACTTTGTATGCAAAACAGCATGATAAACTCAGAAAGAAATGTAGAGTAATGCTTTAAAAACCCGTCTTAAATAAATGAGTGGCTTTTTATTTTAACCCAGTTCAAATAATTACCCAGCACTGAAAGTAAATCTCTTTGATAGAGCATAATATGAGAAGTGATGGCGAAGACTTGAGTTCCTTCAGCCTGGGAACAGCACCAGCTCTCTACCCTGCCCTTGGTTTC